>NW_024080887.1:1402305-1856303 GCF_003009895.1 Hyaena hyaena
TCCATCAGCAGATGAATGGATCAAGAAGATGTGGTTTATCTATACCATGGAATACTACATGGCAATGAGAAACAATGAAATCTGTCCATTTTTAATTTTTTAAGGAACTTCCATACAGTTTTTCATAGTGATTGTACCAATTTACATTCCCACCAGCAGCACACAAGGGTTCTCTTTTCTCCACATCCTCAACATTTGTTTTTTTCTTAAATAGTTTATTGTCAAGTTGGTTTCCATATAACACCCAGTGCTCATCCCCACAAGTGCCCTCCTCCATGCCCATCACCCCATTCCACTCCCCCCTCACCCGCATCAGTCCTCAGTTTGTTCTCAGCATTCAAGAGTCTCTCATGGTTTGCCTTCCTTCCTCTCCCCAACTGTTTTTCCCCTTCTTCTCCCCCATGGTCCTCCATTAAGTTCCTCCTAATCCACCTATACATGCAAACATATGGTATCTGTCCTTCTCTGCCTGACTTATTTCGCCCAGCATAACAGCCTCAAATTCCATCCATGTTGCTACAAGGGGCCAGATTTCATTCTTTCTCGTTGCCATGTAGTATTCCATTGTGTAGATAAACCACATCTTCTTGATCCATTCATCTGTTGATGGACACTTAGGCTCTTTCCATGTTTTGGCTATTGTTGAGAGTGCTGCTATGAACTTTGGGGTACATGTGCCCCTATGCATCAGCACTCCTGTATCCCTTGGGCAAATTCCTAGCAGTGCTATTGCTGGGTCCTAGGGGAGTTCTATTGTTAATTTTTTGAGGAGCTTCCACACTGTTTTCCAGAGGGGCTGCACCAGTTGACATTCCCACCAACAATGTAGGAGGGTGCCCGTTTCTCCACATCCTCGCCAGCATCTAGAGTTCTCTGATTTGCTCATTTTAGCCACCCTGACTGGCGTGAGGTGGTTTCTCAGTGTGGTTTTGATTTGTATTTCCCTGATGAGAGATGCTGAGCATCGTTTCATGTGTCTGTTGGCCATCTGGATGTCCTCTTTGGAGAAGTGTCTGTTCATGTCTTCTGCCCATTTCTTCACTGGATTATTTGTTTTTCGAGTGTGGAGTTTGGTGAGTTCCTTATAAATTTTGGATACTTGCCCTTTATCTGATAGGTCTTTTGCAACTCTTTTCCCATTCCATCGGTTGCCTATTAGCTTTATGGAGTGTTTCCTTTGCCATGCAGAAGCTTTTTTCTTGATTAGGTCCCAATAGTTCATTTTTGCTCTTGATTCTCTTGCCTTTGGGAATGTGTCAAGTAAGAAATTGCTGCGGTTCTCTCTCTCTCTCCTAGAAATAAATAAAACATTTAAAAAAAGGGGGGATGGGCACCTGGGTGGCTTAGTCGGTTAAGCGTCCGACTTTCGCTTAGGTCATGATCTTGCGGTTCGTGGGTTCGAGCCCCGCGTCGGGCTCTGTGCTGTCAGCTCAGAGCCTGGAGCCTGTTTCAGTCTGTGACTCCCTCTCTCTCTGACCCTCCCCTGCTCACGCTGTTTCTCTCTCTCTCTCTCTCCTAGAAATAAATAAAACATTTAAAAAAAAAAAAAAAGAAAGAAATTGCTGCGGTTGAGGACAAGGAGGTTGTTTCCTGCTTTCTCCTCTAGGGTTTTGATGGTTTCCTGTCTCACATTCAGGTCCTTTATCCATTTTGAGTTTATTTTTGTGTATGGTGTGAGAAAGTGATCTAAGTTTCATTCTTCTGCATGTTGCTGTCCTGTTCTCCCAGCACCATCTGTTAAAGAGGCTGTCTTTTTTCCATTGGATACTCTTTCCTGCTTTGTCAAAATTAGTTGGCCGTACATTTGTGGATCCAGTTCTGAGTTCTCTATTCTATTCCATTGGTCTAGGTGTCTGTTTTTGTGCCAATACCATACTGTCTTGATGATGACAGCTTTGTAGTAGAGGCTAAGGTCTGGGATGGTGATGCCTCCCGTTTTGGTTTTCTTCTTCAATATTACTTTGGCTATTTGGGGTCTTTTGTGGTTCCATACAAATTTTAGGACAGTTCTAGTTTTGAGAAGAATGCTGGTGCAATTTTGATTGGGATTGCATTGAATGTGTAGATTGCTTTGGGTAGTAATGACAATTTAACAATATTTATTCTTCTGATCCATGAGCATGGAATGTTTTTCCATTTCTTTGTGTCTTCTTCAATTTCCTTCATAAGTTTTCTGTAGTTTTGTTTTTTGTTTTTTAATAATAGCCATTCTAGCAAGTGTGAGGTGGTAGTTTCACTGTGGTTTTTATTTGCATTTCCATGATGATTAATGATGTTGAATATCTTATGTATTTGTTGGCCGTCTGTATGTCTTGGGGAAAATGTCCGTTCACATCTTCTGCCCATTTTTTAATCTGATTGTTGTTTTTGCTATTAAATTGTATGAGTTCTTTATATAGTTTGGATATTAACCTTTTATTAGATATATGATTTGCAAACATTTTCTCCCATTCGATTCATTTTGTTGATGGTTTCCTTTGCTGAGCAGATTTTCAGTTTGATGTGGCCCCACTTGTTTGTTTTTGCTTTTGTTGCTTTCAATTTTGGTGTTACGTTCAGAAAATCATCAGCAAGACAAGGAGCTTACTGCCTTTGTGTTCTTCTAGAAGTTTTTATGATTTCAGGTGTTACATTAAAGTCTTAATCTATTTTGAGTTAATGTTTGTGTACAGTGTGAGATAGTGATCCAGTTTCATTCTGGCACAGTGTGGCTGTCCCGTTTCCCCAACTCCATCTATTGAAGAGACTGTCCTTTCCCCATTGTATATTCTTGGCTCTTTTGTCCTAAATTGACTGCATATGCATGTATTTATTTCTGGCCTCTCTGTTCCATTGATCTGTGTGTCAGTTTTTATGCGAATACCACACTATTTTTTAATTCCTATAACTTGGTAATATAGCTTAGAATCAGATCATGAGGCCTCCAGCTTTGTTCTTCTTTGTCAGGGTTGCTTTGGCTCTTCAGGGTTGAAATAACTTTTTTTTGAGTATAGTTGACACACTGTGTTACATTAGTTTCAGGTGTACAACATAGTGATCCAACAAGTTTATACATTATACTGTGTTCACCACAAGTGTAGCTACCATCTGTCTCCATCTATTGCTATTATAATATCATTGATTATATTCCTCATGCTGTGCCTTTTAATCCTGTGAGTTATTCATTCTATAACTGAAAACCTGTATTTCACTCTCCCCTTGACCTATTTTGCCCAACCCCCCATGCCCCTCCTCACTGGCAGCTGCCAGTTCTCTGTATTTATAGGTCTGATTTGTTTGTTTAGGTTCCACTTACGACTGAAATCATATGGCATTTGTCTTTCTCAGTCAGACCTACACCACTGATCATAACAGCTGCTAGGTCCATCCATATTGTCTTAAATGGCACTGTCTCATCCTTTTTATGGCTACATAATATTCCACTGTGTATCTGTAACACATCTTCCTTATCTATTCATTTCTTGATGGCCACTTAGGTTGCTTCCATAGCATGGCTGTTTTTGAAAACCTCCACACCTGCTGTACCAGTTTACATTCCCACCAACAGTGTACAAGGGTTCCTTCACATACACACCAACACTTGTTATTTCTTATCTTTTTGATTTTAGCCATTATAGCAGATGTAAGATGATGTCTCATTGTGGTTTTGATTTGCACTTCCCTGATGATTAGTAATGTTGAGCAACTTCTTGTCTGTCTGCTGGCCATCTGTAGGTCTTCTTGAAAAAACTTTTAGCTGAATTTGTTACGGAGTTTTCATTGTTTCCAGCATCCAACTCCCCTTCCTAGCTGGAAGAATTCTTCTGCGTTATAGTCTTGTTCAGTGGCCATACCCCGTGTTCCTCATTCCATTCTCTGACAGCCAAGGCATGTGAGCTATGCTTGGCTCATTGGATGCTTCCAAGCAAGACTTTGAATTTTGATTGGGGCAAAGAAAAGGAAATCATTAGAATTTATTTGCTCCTATTAGAGCCCTTCCACTAAAAGACAGTTAGGGGAGCCTAACCAAGGCCTGGGTGGCTCAGATGGTTAAGCGTCTGACTCTTGCTTTTGGCTTGGGTCATAGTCTCGTGGTTTATGGGTTCAGGCCTACATTGGGCTCTGTGCTGATGATGTGGATCCTGCTTGGGATTCTCCCTCTCTCTGCTTCCCCCCCCCCCCCCCCCCCCCCCCCCTCTCCAATAAACATAAATAAACAAAATAAATAAANCCCCCACTCACTCTCCAATAAACATAAATAAACAAAATAAATAAAACACAGTCAATGCTTTCTTGCTTCTTGACTTAACACAGCTGCCTTGAATCCTGCCCATTTCTAAGCCTGTATGTTAGGCCTCCCAGTGATTCTGTGAGTACCCAGTATCTTTGCAGTGAATCTTCCCTCTTTAAAATTTTTTACCTAATATACAGTGTTCTTGCTTGCATCCACAAATTGTGATACCATAGGGAACATTAGAATCCGAGCACCTCTCTCCTAGGTAGTACTAGGGAAATGTGACCACATTCTTATATTTTGATTCCCATCACCACCACGCATATTATTTTTTTACATTCCCTTAGAATAGCCCTGCTCCAGATATGTTATATCTCAGAATGAATTATTGTATCTGGTGCATAGTAGATACCATAAAAATGAGATTCATTTTCTACCCACCTTTTAGTTTCTGAACTGAGCTTCATCATCTTGGGTATCGTAATGCATTTGGGAAGCACCCTGGTCTGAACAGCATATTTACAAATCTGTAGAGACGTATTTTTACTTTGGTTCCTAATCTTTTTTTTTTTTTATGTTTATTTTATTCGAGAGAAAGAGCAAGAGAGACAGAGACAGAGTGTGAGTGAGAGAGGGACAGAAAGAGGGGGAGACATGGAATCTGAAGCAGGCTTCAGGCTCTGAGCTGTTAGCACAGAGCGTGACATGGGGTTCAAACTCATGAACCACAGAATCATGACCTGAGCCGAAGTCGATGCTTAACTGACTGAGCCACCCAGGTGCCCCCCCTAATCTTTTTTTATATATACATTTTTAAGCTGTTTGTTTATTTATTTATGGGGGGAGGCAGAGAGGGGGGATATGAGTATCCCAAGCAGGCTCCCCGCTATCAGCACAGAGCCACAGAGCCCAACACGGGGCTCGATCTCATGAACTGTGAGATCATGAATGAGCTGAAATACAGAGCTAGACACTTTACTGACTGAGCCACCCAGGCAGCCCTCTTTGGTTCCTAATCTTAAGAGTCCCAGTTGTTTAGGCTCCAGGCTTTTCCTGTGCATGAAATACCCTGCTAACTCTATTTCCTCCATTTGAAGTTTTTTAGTCAGAAGCTCTGATCATGATCCCAGGGTCATTGGTTCAAGCTCTGCATCAGGCTTTGTGCTGAGCAGAGAGCCTGCTTAAGATTCTCTCCCTCTCCCCTCCCCTCCCCTCCCACCCCCTCCCTCACTTGCATGTGTCCATCTCCCTCTCCCTCCCCCCACTCCCCCCAAGCTCTTTCAGAAGGTGGCAGCCAGGCACTTCTGCCAGTTCTGCGTGTGCCAACCATATTGCTAAGATGTTCAGGGCTGAAAGCAAAGCACACGGGGACTCAGCGTGTGCCATCTTTGCAGCATAACATTCACTCTGCCTTTGAGTATGATGGGTGCTTGGCCATCTGTGAATTTCTGAGTTGTTAGAAGCAGCTCAGAAACGAAAGACTTAGATATGTTTCCTCAGACTTCCTTGTGTTAGCCTATTAACAGGATATTGCCCTGATCCTCCAGGTGGGCTTTGTTCCCTGTAACGCACTCTGCTAGCATTCCATGGGCCACCTTCATGACATAAACCACACTTGTAGTTCAGTGTATATTAAATTACTCACTTTACAGAAAATTAAAAGCTCATATTTATTGAGCCCTTACTTTCCAGGCACTGTATTTGGTGCTTTATGCACGTTATCATATTAATCCATAAAACTATAAAGCCTCGTTTTTTAGAGGAAGAAACTAAGGCTTAGAAGGATCTGGAACTTGTCCAAAATCATGCATTCAATTAAGTAGCAGCTTCAGAATTTAAATTTGCAGTGATGTGCATATCAGTGGGTATGTTGTTTAGTTTTATTTTGAATTAGAAGAAATTTGATCATACCTAAATTACTGTTCCACCCAAAAGATTTAAACACAGAGAACCCAGGTTTTGTGTTTTAAACATTAAGACTGCAATTGATGATTAGCCAGATGGTCATGTGTTTCTCTGCATCTGTTTGAGATTTAGATAAAACTGACCTACTTCTCAAAAGTCAGGTTGACAAAAACAAAATCAGTTACTGCCCCTTAAAAGCCTAATGAAAGCTAACCTTTTTACTCACTTACAGCAGTGTGAGAAATGATGTAATTGATCTCTTGCAGAAAAGAAGAGAAGAGAGCACTAGATTAAAGGAGGAGGGGAACGCGCAGTTTAAGAAAGGAGGTAAGGTGGGGCGTCTGGGTAGCGCAGTTGGTTAAGCGTCTGACTCTTGGTTTTCGCTGGTCATGATCTCACAGTTCATGAGATCGAGCCCTACGTTGGGCTCTGTGCTGACAGCACGGAGCTTCCTTCAGATTTTCTCAACCCCCTCCCTCTCTCTCCTTCTCAAAATAAATAATAAACATTTAAGAAAGAAAGGAGGTAAGGCACCTGTCTCAGCACTGATGTCCAGTCATTTGCTTCCTCATTCTGTTTTAGAGTGTGAAGAAACACCAGAGAACATTTGGGAACAACTATCAGACCTAAAGTACTAACAACACAGTGTTGCTTCCCAGCACCTTGGAACTTTGTTTTTCACCAGGTCCGGATCATTCTCACCTGATGATGATCAATTACCACACATCTCTTGGCACACGAATACCTTTTCTTTTCTGTAATCCACTGTGGATCTAGAAGTTAGGAGGGAAGACTTCAGCTGATGCATTAGAAAACTATCCTGTAAGGTTAAAAGGCTGCTGCCTTCATTGTTATAAAAACAGGGTCCCTGTTCCTCAGTTGTAACAATGCTGTAAAAACTGGCCCAGTGGGTCCAATGTGGCCTAGGGAAGTATTTTGCTTGTCCCTTGGTCTTTCACATGCCGTTTTCTTTGGCTGTCTTAAGTAGAGAGATGTTCTCCATGTCCTTCTGCATTTTTTACATTTGCTAAGGAATAACTTGGGTTCGTTCGGATATTTTAGGGGAACTATTTGATCTTACAGTAGCATTGTCACATATATAAAGTGTATATGCTTTAGAAAATTAGGAGTAGTAACATTTTTCTCTATTTTTAAAGTTAAATTTTTTTTCTTATTCCTGTTTAGTCATCATCACTTTTTTTTTCTAAGAGAACTAATGTTTCTGACTTTGAAAGCATATCTCTTTGTATTTTAGTGTCAAATATTTCAAACCTGACAAAGGAGTGAACAGGCAATTTAAATAAATTTATCACCATTTTCTCTTTAAAGTCTTTTGTCAACCACTGATTTTTACATTGCTGCTTTTAGCTCCATAAAATGTCCCCAAACATTTCAGAGAAGCAGTTTTGGCCAGGTGACTCCATAAAAGCACAATATCTTTAATGAAAATAGATACATAGAATTTTTTTATCTTAAGCCATTAATCCCAGAATTTAGTCTCTTTTTGTCTGTCCAGTTCTCTAATCGCCTTTCAGTATTCCTTCCTAAATGGGTAAGCCAAATGAAAATTAAACATACAGAATATTCTACTTGAGACTTTTGTTCTGTGAATGGAAAGCTATGCATTCTGAGACACTATGGAATACAGTAATACCAGGAATAAAATCATAATGAGCTCTCCTCTTTTACCTTATCTTCAGATTATATAGAAGCTGAGAGTTCTTATAGTCAAGCCCTTCAGATGTGCCCATCCTGCTTCCAGAAAGACAGGTCTGTTCTGTTTTCAAATAGAGCTGCTGCAAGGATGAAACAGGTATGTGTTTTTAACCTTTTTTTTCTTTTTAAAAGTTTTTATTTATTTATTTTGAGAGAGAGATCAGAGCATATGTGCACAGGGATGGGGCAGAGAGAATGAAAGAATGCCAAGCAGGCTCTGTGCTGTCAGTGTGGAGCCCTACCCAACATAGGGCTCGAACTCAAAACCATGAGATCATGACTTGAATTAGGATAAAGAGTCAGACAGTTAACCAACTGAGCCACCTAGGTGCCCTCAGAACACTTATTTTTAAGAAGCATATGAACTTGCAGTGTTTTCATAGGGTTGCTTCTGTTTTGAAACAGGCATAGTGTCTGCACCTCTTGATCTCAGGGTTGTGAGTTCAAGCCCCACCTTGAATGTAGAGATTGCTTAAAAATAAAATCTTTAAAAACAAACAACTAGCATTGGGGCTTAGAGTTGCCTCCATTGTCCTGCCCATGTATGTCCCTGATGTAAAGGGCACAGGGAAGATAGAAAAGTATTTGGGAACACCTGGGTGGCTCAGTCAGTTGAGCATCTGACTCTTGATTTCAGCTCAGTTCATGATCTTACGGTCATGGGATCGAGCCCTGTGTCTGGCTCCATCCTTAGCATGGAGCCTGCTTGGGATTCTCTTCTCCCCCTCTCTTTCTGCCTCTCCCCTGCTCACAGGTGTTCATTTCCCCTCTCTCTCTCTCTCAAACATTATTAAAAAAAAAAAGGAAAATACTTGAGTCAGATTACTCTTAACATTCCTTGTTGGAGAGGTTGATTGGCCGCTTCCATGGGGAGAAGGCTGACAAAGTCTCCACCAATCTAGGGCAGGTTAATCAAGTAGTCTGTGTCGTAGAATAGCTGCAGCCAGTTATTTTAGGCCTCTGGAATTCTAGATAAGGACTCAAAGGGACAGGGAAACACTGGTTAAAACTCTAGACTTCAAAATGCTTATTCCTAGGATTCTGATTTTCTGTCGAAAGTATGGACAGAAAGTATGGCAGAAATGTCCAACAGTTAAGACAAGAGAGGCCCTTATGTGTTAAGTAAGTGTCAGGGAAAGTTTAGATGCATTCTGTATGTCCAGAGGTTTAAGAATCTTGTACCACAGTGACTACAGAGAAGGGTACGGTTGTATTTTGTTGTGTTACACCGATATTATAAGTTAGATTTCTTGTTGATTTTTCTACTATTCCTGTTTAGTCAACATAGTCCACTTTAGTGGATTGAAATGATGTGAGAGTTTTGAAAAAACCAATACCGCTTATTTAAAACTCTGGCTATTTATATCTAAAGCTCAAGGAAAGGGTTATTTAGCATACCTTTAAGCAACCACAAAACATGGTCAAGGTTGGCTTAAGTGGTTTTTTGTTTGTTTAAATCAGAGATCTATGTCACTTTCTCTTGTTGCCTGAAATTCTCTGGTGCCTCTACCAAAGTCACTTTGGGTGGGTGGGTGGGTGTGTGTATTTAATGGGGGTAGGGTGGGGAGTACTTTAATAATTGGACAAGAAAAAAGGTGGTTTTTTGGTATGTTTAAACTTGTATGTTTTATTAGTGGATTCAGTTTCCAAAATGAAGTGTTTTTAGAGTGATTGATGTGGCATGAGAAAAGAAAGAATTCTAAAGTACACAGATGTTTTGTGTTTAAAGAAATAAAATCATTGTTTTAAGTTTACTTACAACAATATTCATTAATATATTTCTACCATTGATCTGAATTCACACCTAATAGTTTTTACACTTAGCTGGAAAAATCTTTTGCTTTTGCTTCTCAGAGACGTCTTGCCACATTCTCAGACTGGAAATTGTCATTGAGAAATGAGAGCAGGGATATCTTGAATTTCAGAGAAAAGGCATCATACCCATTTGGCTCCCGAGATTTGGAATTCTTTGCTTCTACAGGTGCCAAGTTATTAATATTGCCCAGGTTGAACTAGCATAATCGACCAGGTTCTTGGAATTAGGAAAATGTATCGTCATGCTGGTCTTTTGTCTGTCACATTTGAGAAGAACTCAAAAGAGAGTTGTTCTGACTGTTCTCCTATACAAAGGATAGGTTTGTTAGCACTGTTGTTTATTCTTTGAGGTTGTACTCTTAATATTTTAAGAAGATTCTAAAATTAGAGACATGAAAACTTCCAAGATTAATGCACTAAAGTGAAATAAGGAGCATATTCTGAGTTTTTCAAGAAGTGATGGGTTAACTGCTTTAAGAAGAATTTCTGAAAGGCGCAGTTACGGCCTCAACATCACTGACTGAGCAACTCTCACCAGGCTTTACATTTCACACCTGGGGAGTAAAGGCAAACTGAAGTTAGAGCAGAGTTTCAGCTCTAGGCCTGGCTACACGAGCACACAAAGCACTACAAGTGTAGGCCCTAAGTTTTTAAAACTGTATACATTGTGTGTGTGTGTGTATATGTACGACTTCTATAAGTTATGAAATATGGCAAATAGGTTCTGATTTTTTAATTGCAAGGCACTTTTTAAAAAAATTTTTTTAGTTTATTTTTGAGAGAGAGAAACAGATTGCCAGTGGGGGAGGGGCAACGAGAGAGGGAACCACAAAATCTGAAACAGGCTCCAGGCTCTGAGCTGTCAGTACAGAGCCCGACACAGGGCTCAAACCCACAAACTGCAAGATCGTGACCTGAGCTGAAGTCATGCTTAACTGACTAAGCCACCCAGAAGCCCCTAATACACGGCACTTTGGACTACCACTCTTAGCAGCAGCCAACACCTGGGTCCCCTGAGATGTTAGTACACTATGAGCCTCAAACAAAGGCTTCCACAGTAAAATGCCATAATTTCTTGATCTGCAGGGGTTAGTTAAGATGCATTGCAACTTAGAGATTTCTTAGGGACACAAAGAAAACCACCACCACAACTATACACATAAATTGTAAAGATTTACTCCTATTTCAGAAACTTTAAAATATGAAATTGTGAGCGGTGCCTGGGTGATTCAGTTGGTTAAGAGCCGGATTTCACCTCAGGTCATGATCTCACAGTTCGTGAATTCGAGCCCTGCGTCAGGCTCTGTGCTGACAGCTCAGAGCCTGGAGCCTGCTTCAGATTCTGTGTCTCCCTCTCTCTCTGTCCTTCCCCTGCTTGCATTCTGTCTCTCTGTCTCACAAAAATAAATAAACACTTCTTAAAAAATTTTTTTAAATATATGAAATTGTGTGTTTTAGGTTTATAGAAATATGGTGAATTAGGAAAATACTGACTTACACAAAAGTATACAGATATCTTTACTGCAGGACTTCATAGAGCCTTTAATATTTAAATTGTTACAATGAACATCAGAAGAGATATGGTATAGTTAGTGTCTCCCAGATGACTCTGGAACCTTTTTTGTTGTGGATAAAGTGCAAATAACAAAACTGACCATTTTAACCATTTTAAAGTGTACAATTCAGTATGATTCAGTATGTTCACAATATTATATAACCATCACCGCTGTCTGGTTCCAGAACTTTTTTGTGACCCCCAAAAGGAAATCCTGTACCCACTAGTCACTGCCCCCTTCTGAAACTGTTTTTGATTGAAATCTGAAACTCAATTTGATAGACATTGTTCTAAAATATTATGTAAACTATTTAGTGTTTTCTACAGTAGTCATTATAGGAAGTGTTGAACTTTTTTTTTAATTAAAGTTTCTGTAATAGTGTAGAAAACTTCTGGTTTGGAGAAAATAGACATTGCTTGAAACGTTAAGTAGGTTGGTGTCAGAGCTGGAATGCCAGTCTAGTTCTTCTGACATCCAGTGTTCTTTCCACTATGCCATGCTTCAAGATTCAGCAAGTTTAATTAGTTAGGTATCTTATTTCATGAATTGTTTTGTATTTTTACTTCATCAATGAATAAATTAAGGTTTATAACCGAGACTAATGATAAGCCACAGTGTGTCTATAATGTATACTGTCTGTATACTTTTGTGTACTTTCTGGAAGATACCACTTTGGGTGTGAGAATACCACAGCTAGCCAAAGAGGAGGGTTATTAATAGTTACTCATATATCAGTTATTTGCCTTGCTTATTGATCACAACTTTTTCTCAATATCAGCATTCTAATGTGAAGTGCCTTGCAAATATAATAGGTCAATTTCAATAATCTTTAAGATGTTAGGAAGAAACTATGAATCATTTGTTGTTAGGCTTTCACATCAGAACTGTCACCATTAATTTGAATTTTAGCTTGAAAATTCCATGCATTTTTTCACATGATGTATTTGAAAAGTATTGTACATCTCTAAAAGCAGTTATTAATGATCAGTTTATGGTTTTGAGTCTTTGAACTATTAAGATAGAACTAGGGTGATATATAAATGTTTTATTTTCTTTTAGGATAAGAAAGAGATGGCCATCAGTGACTGCAACAAAGGTACAACTTTTTAGTCTTGTTGTATGTTAACATACGAGAGCATTACCTCTCACCTGAACAAATAGTCAGATGTGTGTAGTTGACCCTTGAACAACACAGGTTTGGACTGCATGAGTCTTCTTATATGTGCAGTTTTTTCAATAAATACAGTGAAGTGCTCTAAGTGTATTTTCTCTTATGATTTTCCCAATATTTTCTTCTGTCTAGCTTTCCATTACTATGAGAATACAGTATATAGCATGTATACATAGTACATGTTTGTTAATCAACTGTTTATGATACTGGTAAGCCTTCTGGTAAACAATAGGCTATTAGTAGTTAAGTTTTTGGGGAGTCAAAAGGTATATGGAGATTTTTGGCTGCACAGGAATTGGGGGTCAGGACCCCTAACCCCCATGTTGTTCAAGGGTCAGCTGTACTTGAACATGTGTATACCTTTACTCTGGGACCTTTAAAGAAGAAGCTTTATAGTTCAGCCTTCTTAGAGATACTATATAGAGTCATCTTAGTATAACATGCTTTTGAATACACAATTCTGTCAGGTTATCTTGTATTAATATATGTGAAGAAAAATTCAAAGCTACCTTGGCAACAGAAGATCATGGAATGGAATTCACTTCTGTGGTGTCTTACTTTCCTCAGAGATTGAAATTGAAGATCGTAACTGCTGCTGGGGCATCTGGATCTGTGCATTTGTGGAGAGGGAGGCAACTTCAGTGAGGGGCAGTTTCTGTTGTGGAACTGGTGCTCCCTTCACTTGCAGTAATTCTTCCAAACCCACTTGCCATCGTTTTAATTACCTTTTCAGGGTCCACACAATGAACCGAGACTTTACTGTCTGATACCTGAGTTCCATTATGGTCTTTTCATCCCACCAACTTATAGACACACTCCCAGCCATAGAATCACTATTGGATTGTTGGTTGGTTGGTTGGTTGGTGTTGGCTTTGGTTTTTTGGTTTTTTAGTTTTTTAGTTTTTGGTTTTGTTTTTTTGGAAGGGGGAGGGTTGGTTTTTGGTTTTTGTTGTAGTTGTGGTTGTTTTGTTTGTTTGTTTCCAAAAATTTCCTGATAGTCCACACACTTGGTTTGGAGAATACACATGATCACTTTTCCTTACATCCCACTACTCTCATGAGTTTCTAGGTAATAACTAATTTGGGAAATTTTTTTGGTTTTCCATATTTGGATAATATTTTCTCTTAGAGAATTGAAGAGTTAGAAAGAGACTTGTATGTTAGCTAGCCCCTTCATGCTCAGCATGAATTCCTCTTATTTTTCTTCACATTAATCAATCACCTTCTCTACTGGTTTTCTTTTCTTTATACTTGGTATTTCTTGATATCTGAATGAAACTGTTACTACCTTTGAATCTAGCAAAGTACTTTCGATCTGTTACTGTGTTGGGATGGAACTAATTCTGAATATGCTGTTTTGTTTGGAGGAAGGTGTTTAACCTTAATTTGTGTGAGACACGTGGATTAGAAGAGTTTAAATTAGGAACAATTTACTGATGATCAGATCTCCTTTTTCTGTAACCACTCCACCTTTCAAATGGCTGGCTTCCCCCAGATAATCCCTTTTCATAGTCTTTGAGCACTCTCTGAAGTTACCTTATTTTCCTCCTTCACTTGTCTACTAGACTAGCTTAAAGCTTCATGAGAAAAAGGATCTTGTCTGTCTTGTTTACCACCATACTCTAGAGATAATACTACATGAAGTACATATATTAGGTACTAAAGAAATAGTTACTGAAAGTATGAATGAGTAAAAGTTGAGTATATTACTTGAAGAGAAAAAAGTTCTAGAACTATGACATTGCTTTCTAACAGAAAAGAAACAAAATAGGAGAAATGTAGTATATAGTTGATCCAGAATATGGGCAGAGGACTTTTCGAAGGGTAGTTGTTGCTGGATAAAGGAAAGGATATTATGCACCATTGACCTAAATGTGTTGAAACAGAAGTGTGAAGGAACAATGAGGGTTTAGCTAAACATGTAGCCTCAGTAGTCAAGGTGTAACCTCAGTCATTGAGGCCTAGAAAAAAGAGAATCCTAGCAGAATCTGCCACCAAACTTCCCTCAAGTCTTTCATTGGTACCTTCAGATTCTCGCTCACTTTTGCACCGTTCACATGGGCTCTGTGTTCTGGCCTGTTCTGAACTCGATGAAGGACAACTATGTGAGAACAGGATTTTGGGTATAGACCAGGGTTTAGTAAACTATAATCAACAAGCCAAATCTAGGCTGCCTGCTTATGCACAGCCCACAAGCTAAGAGTGGGCTTAAGTGGTTGGAAATCAAAAGAGAAATCTTTTGTGATATATGAAAATTATGAAATGCAAATTTCAGTGTCCATAAACAAAGGTTTATGAAATCACAGCCATCTATGATACACTGTCTGTGGTTTCTTTTGTGCTACAGTCACAGAGTTGAGTAGTTGTGACAGAGGTGGTCTGTCCCACAAAGCCTGAGGTATTTACTGTCTTGCCCTTTACAGAAAAAGTTTGCCTGTGGCAGGTGTAGCCTTTGACAAATGACTCTTCCTTTTAGACCCTTGGAGGATGTTTAATGAAGAAACATGATACAGCTGAGGATGTGCAGGCCCTTTTTCTTCATGGTAACAATGATTTCTTCTCTTTTTACAGCAATTCAGTTAAACCCCAGCTATATCAGGGCAATATTGAGGAGAGCGGAGTTGTATGAGAAGACTGATAAATTAGATGAAGCCCTGGAGGACTATAAATCCATATTAGAAAAGGATCCATCAATACATCAAGCAAGAGAAGCTTGCATGGTAAACTTTAAGTTTATTTTTATTTATTTTGAGAGAGAGATAGCAAGTGGGAGAGGGTCAGAGAGAGAATCCTAAGCAGGCTCTCTACTGTCAGTGCAGAGTCTGAGGCAGGGCTCAAACTCACAAACCATGAGATCATGGGCTGAGCCAAAGTCAAGAGTTAGACGCTTAACTGACTGAGCCCACCTAGGCATCCCAGTAAACCTAATTTTTTTATGTTTTTTCTTCTGCTCCCTGTGTTGCTACTCATTGCATCTTAAATAATCCTACTACCTTCTATTTTTTTTATACATTTATGTTATTATATATATATTTTTTCACACTTTGTTCACTTTATTCAGCAGTCATAAATATAGCCTCAGAGGAGTCAAGGTGATCAAGAATAATGTATTAGCACCTGGAACAAAATATATGGGAGATCTAACTTTGAAGTGGTGGTCACAGGCCCTCTGTGACCATGTACCATTTAATCTCCATTCTCTAAGTGTTATCTGTATAAACGTTTAATCTGTAGGGGTAACAAGAACTCAGTTTCATTGTTGGACTAGGGAGATCTTGTCTACTTTGATTTTACAGTTTAATCCAAAATGAATCTTAATGTTATAATAAACCTCTGGTTTTCTGCTCATCTTTTTCAGTCACAAAGTTTCTAGTTGTTATTATATGGCCATCATATTTCTAATTAAATATATTCCAAATTAGCTTCCTTGTCTTTCTTAAAATGACTCTTATTCTTGTCCATGGCAATATAGATCCTTTTGCTTCTAATAAGTGTCATATTTTTAGGTCAGTTGTCAATTAGCTACATATTACTGGCTTTCTCCCCTTAAAAATAACTCCGGGTCTGTGCCTTTGCCTTTAGCATTGCTCTTGGTCTCTAATGTGCAGAGCAGCACATCCTCTAACAGATTTGCTGCAGAGTTGGATGTTTCTATGTTATCACCCTCCAGATAAGAGATGTTCAGATACATTTGAGAAACACTGACTTTATTAAACAAGCTGCTTCGTTGCCAAACTTTGCAGTGAGCCATTAGGATGGAGAGGTCTGTCATGAGCACCAACAGACAGCACAGTTTGCAGGCCTTCCAGAAAGTGGTGGATGAGGATTGTTACAGATGTATTTTATTTAAGCCAAACTTTGTTGTTTTTTAATTGAAGACAACATTTTAAAATGGAAAGGTTTTACCAGATATAAATCTAAGTCGGACCCCTCTTAAAACTTGGGAGGTGTGGACATACTGGACACTTCTTGAACTCCTGTGTCTTGGCATTCGGCCGGAACTCTCCAGTTCCTTGCCACTCTCTATTGCCTAACACTGATTCCTTTCCTAAGTTGCGTTTCCTGTCTTGCTGCTGAGAGCATTTGAGCCCCCCCCCCCCCCGCTGTGTGGGATTTCCCACCTATTTCATGAGATCATTCTTCAAGCAGACCTGAAAAATGTTGACTGATCTCCCTGCATTCATGTCCTGGGGGGTTGGGTTTTGTTCTGCTTTGTTTTTTCACACACTTGAGATGAATTCCTTCAGTAATAACTAATTTTTTTACTTATCTAGAAATGGAGCAATGAGAAAAAGACTGGGATCATTAAAATACATAAGCAAATTCGACACTAGTTTTAGTCCTTTATGTGACTTTTAACATCTCTGGTGGTAGGATTGACTTAATTTGGCATGGAGAAAGGGAATATATAGAGTTCTTAAAATCTTGGCTAAATTCCTGGTTCCCTTTATCCTTGTCAAATTAGGCTTAAACTTTCTGTAAAAGGAAGCCTTTTATGTTAGTTTTTATATTCACAAATAATTCATTTTATTTTGAATTATTATAACTGGGTTTTTACTAAAATCGCAGAGTACTTCGGGCCAATCACAGAGCTAAAAGCAGCCATCTGAGACTCTGATCTAGATCAGTGGTTTTCAGCTGGGATGATTTGGTTTCCAGGGACATGTGGCATTGTCTGGAGACACTTTGGTTGT
This sequence comes from Hyaena hyaena, assembly GCF_003009895.1. Lineage (NCBI taxonomy): Eukaryota > Metazoa > Chordata > Mammalia > Carnivora > Hyaenidae > Hyaena > Hyaena hyaena. The sequence continues at coordinate 1,419,376 of NW_024080887.1, forward strand.
CATGACCAGGATGGAACTCTTGGCATATAGTGGCCAGGGATGCTCTAAACATCTTACAATGCATAAGACAACCACTGCAACAAAGAATTACCTAGTCCAGGATGTCCTATTGCCAGGATTGAAAAACGCGGAGCTAGGTGATCATTTAGGAATATCCAGTATTGATCTGGCCCCTTCTTAGCAAATTAGATTATATTAAGAAAGGACCTCAAGTTAAAAAATATAAACGAGCCCCCCAAAAATTGTTTCTTAATATATAACCCATAATCCTGCCACCTAAATATGCCACTGTAAACATCTGGAATGTATTTTTTCAGAAGTTTTCTTACCTATATATTCACCAGATTTTTATTGAGGTCCTCCTTGGGCCACCGTGCCAGAAACTGGGGATATAGCAATGAACCAAACAAAATTTCTTTGTGTAGCTCACCCACAAATACTTGTTTTTTTCTGTATTAAACAGGGTCATATATATGTACATCACCTGTTCTGACTTTCACATTAAGTTTTTGTCTCTCAGATTCAAAATAAAGCCAGAAGATTTTTGACCAACCCTTGTTTCTCCTCTTTTCCCCTCAGAGATTACCTAAGCAGATCGAAGAACGTAATGAAAAGCTAAAGGCAGAGATGTTAGGTAAGTTTGCGCCCCTTACATTCCCATGGCCCTGGCAGCTGGGAGGCGGGGTGAGGGATGGCAGGATTTGGTACTTGCTGGAGGAGAACACAACGGTTAGAAATAGCTCTGGGGCCCTTCATCTGTTGTGTGAGCCAAACTGTGGCCCTAGTGAGTTCTGAGCTGTTTTGGACTCGAGGAGGTTTAGAGGGTTTAGAGAGGATGTCAGCTTTTCAAAAACCAAACTTTTATTTAGTTTTTCCTACAAAGTTTTTCTGCCTTCAAGAATGCAAATGTGATTCAACCTGGGATCCTACTGACCTATTTCAGATCATGAACTTCAGGAAAAGAGTTTCTTCATGGAGTAAATGACTGAAGTTTTTCATTTCATTAGAGTGCAGTTCTACCAGCCAGTACCATGTCAGAACTAAGGAAATTTTTGTTTTGAAAATGGCCTGAGAGTCCTTCAGTGTTTGAGAAGACATGAGAGGACGGGAATGAGGAGTAAATAGTGAGGAGAACAAAGGAGTGTGAGTGAAGCATAGGGCACATGGGTTCATGGTTTTGTTCTTTTACTTGCCCAAGCATTATGTAGTTGGGGCCATAGAAGCACTCCCAGGAACAGCCTCTTTGACTCAGGGGAGTCAAGGTTCCTGGACAGAGTACTGTCCTACACATTCTGCTCGTAACGTATCTCATATTTCCCTTCTCAAGATGTGCTTTGTGTTCTTCCTTATGAATATTTTCTAAATCTACCGTGTGAATTGAATTTAATATATTGCCATCAAATGGGCCTTAAAGGAAAAATCTTAAAATAAATTGGACTTGGCCATTTATGGCCACGTAGATGTCAGTATCCAGAGAATGAGGACATATTTTCCAAAGGATCAGTCTGATAGCAGAGCTGACTGAGAACAAGCCATTAAACCTAGACAATCCCTCTGGCTCCTGCTGAGAACTGTTTTAGAATTGGGGAGACTTCTGGAGCATTCTCCAGTTATTCCAAAAACTCATATTTGAGCAGAAAAAATATTTTGGAGGTACCGTTTCTTCAAAGAAGAGGGAAAAGAGAATGTTTCTTCTGTTCTAACAGTGACACTTTTTTTAGTTTTTAGACTAGTTTTTAGAAAAAAGCTGGTATCTGTACTTAGCTGAGCCGAATTCCGGCTGAAAGAGATGATGTTGGAGTGGCCACAGTGGACTTGGAGAAGACCCTTGTTGTTCTCCAGGTCTGTTTCTTTGAGGCACTATGAAACCATAAAGGAATGGATGTAGACGGAGTCTTTTACCAATTGTGAACTCCTGATGGAATCAAAACTCCCATTTCTCCTTGCCTGGCTGGCTCAGTCTCTCTAAATTCTCACGAGCCAAAATTTCTCTCTCTTTGGCATTGGGTTTTACTTACAGTGTCCCCTTCGTTTGAAATATTCAAGTTGAATTCATTCTCAGTTGCTTCTGTAAGGATTCTCCTCTCATCACATTTCAGCAGTTTAAGTTGCTTGGTAATAATGTCAGTTTGTTGTTACACATAAAAACTGTGAATGGCTAGACTCCCTTCACCTTACCCAGTAGAAGGATCATGAATAAGATCCCACTTCTGGGTGCTCCCCACTGTGGGAGAGCCTAGAAAGGAGAAAGCATTCTCAGGGTGGAATGACAGCCCCACAAGAGTGCCCCGGACTTCTTCCCTCCCTGTTATGGGTGGCATGGCTGTGCTTCCTCTGCTGGGGGTCCTCAGAGCCACTCATTGCAGAATAATCTTACGCCTGGACGTTCTGAGTGAGCTCTCTGCAGTGGGCCGCACGATTTTTTAGTGCTTGTTTCTCTGGGATGCTGGCTTCTGCTGATAACCTGGCAGTGAAAGATTTTAAAAACTGCTCAACACCACTTGTTACTGGCAGTTATGAAGTGAGGTCATTATTTAACAAAGTGAGCTTTTTTATTTAGGTTTGTTCGGTCATCTCTGACTTACTTTTTCTTTTCTCAGTAAGTTGACTTCCTTTTTGCTAGGAAAAAAGAGTCATGAAACTGCCTCCGTGAAGGGAAAAAATCCTAATTAGAGTAATGAAGGGTGAACATCCTTGCTTCTCCTTTTCTAGCCTGCTCTTTAGAAATACAGTACGTACACCGCTAGGATTGCCCCAGTGACCCTTCCCTCCCCAGGCACCTACGGCTGCTCCTGCCCAGCCGCTGCAGCACACGCCTGGACCTGGTCCCCATCTAGCCCAGCTCTTCCACTCATACCGCCACATCCTCACACCCTCTTGGAACACACTTCTGCTTTCCTGATTCCTGAAGTTTCTCAGGTGTTCACTCCTGGACGCTAGCGACCTAATGAGTGCGCATTTGTGAGCTGAATTAAGAACACCATCTTGTATGATGCCGTGATCAGGAGCTACATAAGGTTGCTTAGAAGTAACTTGTTCGTTGTCTTTGCAAAGATCTGACACGTTCTTTTGGCCCTTCCTGTGCATTCAGTGCTTCTCTGCTCTGCTAGTCCTAGACCCAGCTCCTTCACCCAAGTCACAAGAAAGTCTTGACATTGTCACTGTCTCTTAAAACTGCTGAAGCCATACATGTGGGTATGGAAATTCAGGGTCATTTTTTCATATTTCTTTTCACGCCACCCTGCCTGATGCTCATTAGAGACTCTGCATGCAGTGTTCTCTGGCCACATGAGTGTCTCTAGACTAATCCCTTGCTGTCATTATTTCCTCAGAGACTATCACTTTGTAGACTCTCACGGCCCTGCCTCTGCTTCATTCCCTGGCTGCTGCTCACCCAGCTCCCCCTCAAGACAGTCACTCTCAGAGCGCCTGGCTAGCTCAGTGGGGTAGGCGTCTGACTTCGGCTCAGGTCATGATCTCCTGGTTTATGAGTTCAAGCCCCACATCGGGCTGTCTGCTATCAGCACAGAGCCTGGTTCAGGTCGTCTGTCCCCCTCTCTTTCTGCCCCTCCCCCACTTGCATCCTCTCTCTCTCTTAAAATAAATCAATAAGTAAATTGTAAAGAAAAAAAAATCACTCCTGCTTCTTTGACAGTTCTTGGGAAGGCTTATCTCCAACCTCCGCTTTCACCCAAATCTAATTTAGGCATTTGATTTGGCTGTGAATTTTATCTTCCATATTCTGTGCTTGATTTGCCTTTTGCTCAAAGGAAAGCAAGAGGCAGCTGCATGGCTTAGTTTCCTGCCTCATAAGAGGAAATGCAGTGAGTCAGGATTCAGTTGTATCCCGTTGGGCCCAAACCCCAGCGATCTTAGAGAAGTGAAAACAAATGGCATACCTGGCTCTCCTCAGCGTAAATGGACTACCACACAGTTACTATCACCAAAGAGAAGTTACACGTAATGCATCCGTTGGGTTGTTGGGACTCAGTGTTGCTTGGAAGCTTAGAAACTAACACTTATCAGATCTGAATCTGGTGACAAGCATTGATCTCTAGTCATAAACATTCCTGTCTGAGCACAAGCAATTTAGGACTCCTCTCTTTGTCTGCAGTTAGTCTAATAGATGAGATTCTAACAGGTACATATTGACACGTTCCAGCTGAGTGATGGTGCCGGATATGCTCCAAGTGGAAGTAAGGAAACCTAACTGGGGACTGCCTAAATAGGGAAGGCGTAGAATTTGGCAGCCAGTGGAAAGGGTGGCAGATCGGCCGACGTGGCAGATGATCCTGTCTGAGGGACCAGGAAGCTGCATTCGTCTTAGAGCCTCCAGCCTGACTCCAAACAGCAGCAGGGAAACTTGTGAGCGTGAGCATATTTATGAGCATCATCTGTACTGAAGATGCTTCGCTTGCTGTTACCATGAACAGAAAATGAATTTTCTCAGAAACCAAAAAGTTGTTGGTTCTACCATAATGTTTTGCTCTGTTCCCTTACGTTCTCACTGGCCTCAGTCTGATTTCAGAGCTTCTTTTTTTCTTCTTCTTTTTTAAGATTTTATTTTTAAGTAATCTCTACACTCAGCGTGAGTCTCAAACTCACAACCCCGAGATCAAGAGTTGCACGCTCCACCAACCGAGCCAGCCGGGCACCCCTCAGAGCTGCTTTACCCAGCATTGTAGGCATTCAGATGTTTGTTCCATGAATAAATAAACGGCTTCTTTCCCATAATGTTGCACTAACTTTCTGTCAGAACCACCTCCTGGCTCCTTTTCATTCTTCCTTTGCCACAGCATTATTAACCCTTAAAGCTCAGTTCTCAAATCTTCAGTGGCCTTCCCCATGGCACAGGAACCATAGACTCTGGCCTGGCTCATAAGGACCTGGCAGGAAATGCCCTTCCTGCCTCTGAGCCCCCTGGACACACTGCTCGCCCTTGCCCACCCCTCCGTGTACATTTATCCAAACCATTTTTTCTTCCCTGCCTGCTCTGTCTCAAAGGCTGAAGTCCTATCTGTCCTCTGATGGTGATTCACATGCACACTCTTACACCAGAAGCTCGGACAGATCCCCCCAGCCCACCCCCAGAAAGGAATCCTCTGACTCTCCGGGCCCTCATCTTCAGCTTCCCTATGAACTGGCTTCTGTGTGTGTCTTGTCTTCCCCATCGTATCTCAGCTTATTCTGGCATAGGGGCTGTCTCCTGTCTCTGCTTCCCTGCCACACAACGAGATGCCACACGTGTGAACTTAGGACTGTTGGTCAGATTCAAGTCTGGGGACCTCACGTCTTCTCTAACATGCAGACTTTTTCATCGTGTCTTTATCAGGTGTCTCGGGCACTTTGTGGGATTGTCTCACTTAGCAAGCAGAACTTCCCACGTTCAGTTCGGTTTGGTTCTGGAAGTTACATAGTAAAACTGTTGTGGAGTGTTAGAAAGGCCGCGAACGGAAGGAAGAAGAATGATAGTTTGTGTGTAGGCGGTGTCCCCAGAGAGACAGAAGCAGGATCAGATTAGACGTACAAGAAACCTGCCAGGGAAACACCTGCCGCGGGGAGTGGGGCAGAGGGGCGGGAGCCGTCAGATGGCTGTGGAGGAGAGAGGGAAGCAGGGTAGGAAGCCTCACCCAGCATGTAGTACTCAGAAAGTTATAGCAGAGTCGTCAGGGAGCCACAGTCACCTGTCAGAGTGCTTGGTCTGCCCCTACCCAGGCTCGATTGGTCAGCACCTGGGACATGGAGGTGGCGGCACAGAGGGCGGCAGCAGCTGTATGTGTGAGGAAGCATGTTTTCATGAGTGCCATCCAGAGAATCAGTTAAGCTAAAAGTGCAAGGCTCACCGTGGCGGGTGGCTTCTTCAGCAGGGCAGGCAAAGTGAGAGCCTGCAGAAGGCCCCAAGTGTCCCTCTCCATCTGCAATTTAAAGTCCTGTCCCCTTGCCATCCACGGAACACAGTGGCGTGCCAGCGTCCTGTTCCTCTCAGTTCCTCAGAGCGCTGCAGTGCAGTCTCTCTCAGTTCCTCTCACCCCAGCACAGGCAGAGAGCTCCTCCCCAGGGCACCAGGCACACCTCAGTCCTGTGTCTGCCTTCCTGCTAGATTGAGAGCATCTCCGAAGTGTGTAGCTCCCTTTGCATCCCATGGTAGGCGCCTGTAGTTTGTGCTCTCGCGGGTTGCTGTGCAGTGAGATGGGCTCGCAGCAAGCCCTCCATCCAGGCGGTGCCCGGGGATCGGTCCCCAGTCCAGAGCAGCCCTCAAGCAGAGGAGACTGCTAGCTGGCCCACTGCTCTCAGGAAGAGTGACATGAACACCTTGAGATTCAGTCTCCCTACACTCCCTCTTCATATCGGAAGAGCCAAGGATTGTGCCAGCAGTGACCTTTTATTCGGCTTCTTTAAATGTGTGTTTCCCCGCTGCCCTCCTTCCTCAACCCAGGACAGACTGCCAAGGTCCTGGGTGACTCATACTTACCTGAGGACGCCCCCTCCTTTCTTTGCTTGTTGTGGCCCCTACCTGTGCATCCATCAACTAGAGGCTGTGCTCTAGGTGGCACCCAGGTGCAGGGACAGCTCTGGCACCTCTCCTCACACAGGCGCACTCAGCACGAGCACATGTGTTCCAAGTTTAGGTATGGGAAGCCTGCCCAGAGACTGGTCAGCCTGGGTCTGGAGTTTCTGGGGGCTAAGTCTTAGACCAAAACTTCTTTCAACGAGTTACTAGAAAAGGCCTTGACATGTGAAGGCCGTGTGTCTAAGTTCTCTGCTTGGGCTTTGCTTCAAGGTGGGAGGCCTCAGAGAGAGAAAGCTGATAACAAGCAGGGACGTGGGAGGGAACCCGTAGCTCTGACGGTTAGAGGCTTCTTCATCTTTATGCCCACTCTCCTCTCCATTGGAAGCGGACCTGCAAGAAGAATTACAACAGTTTAGAAAGAATTGAAACTGTTTATTCACCTGTTCCAGCCAAGATTTTCCAAAATTCTCCTAGTGTCAAATATTCCATCCCATTGCCCCATAAATCCCTATACATCTCTCTCCAGCTGTTGATGTACAAACTCTGTGGCACTCTTGTATGTAGAATCTACATAAAAATTCTTGGTTTATACCATGTGTCTCAATTTTGGCTTTTGAACATGGTTAGTGAGTAAAGCCCAAATCCTGGGGAGAAGAGACTGGACTTTTGAGGTGGGTAGTGCCCTCAAAGGAATAAAAGCCCCCGTTTCCCGAGAAGTGACAAGTTCTGTTCAGAAGCTAAGGCTCTCCCTAGGAAAGCAGGAGGATCTTGAGTCTGAACCCAGGCTCAGTAGAAGTCTACCGAGTGGGATTAGATGCAGCAGGTGGCTGCTCCTTTTTCACAAGGAACAGACTTGGAGGGTCTGCCGCCCTCAGCACCAGGCCCTGGGGCTTGGCAGGATGCTTTCAGCCCCCCCGGGAGCAGCAGTCACTTTGGCCATCACTCATCCAAGGGCCTGTGTCCTTTGTTGGTCCTGGACAGTTTGGACAGGAAGCTTTGCTTTCCCAGAGGGAGCTGGCGGGCTCCCTCAGGATCATCTACAACACACAGGCTTGGGGGTGGGTGGCCCTGAAGTGTGACCACACTGCTGAGGGGGCTGAAGTTTTCATAATTTTAAAAGTAGGAGTTTCTTTAACTAAAGAGAGATATTCTTTATACTTTGTAATCAGTTAGGAAGGCAGGATCGGTCGAGGTCTTCCTGCGTCTGTTTATTCCCCATATTTATTTGAATTTTCACTTTTACATTGCAGGTAAACTAAAAGATCTTGGGAACTTGGTTCTTCGACCTTTTGGACTGTCCACCGAAAATTTCCAGATCAAACAGGATTCCTCTACCGGTTCCTACTCCATCAATTTTGTTCAAAATCCAAATAATAACAGATAACAAAGTTAACAGTAGCTTTTAAAGCTGGCTTGGAGATTGTGTGCTGCTCGCTCTTAGCAAGGGGGAAGGCCCTGCCAATATCTAACTTTTAAAAGCATCTTATCTCAAAGACAGGCTATCTGCTAGGGCCCAGTGCTCCCTTCTGCCTCTTGTTTTATGATCCGGGTGAAATGCACTTCTGATGTAATAAGCCTAATTTGATTTCCATTTCAAGATGGTGTCTATGCAGCTGTTACCTTTGATTCTGGCTGACCTTTGCTTTGTCCGGGCAGAAGCCTGCTCGTGAAAGCTCACCTCCCTGAGCTATACACACAAGTCCAGCCAGAGTCTCCTGGCCTGAGCCACGTTCGGAGACTACCCAGACGTGATTCATGAGGTTCCTGCCTGCTGTCCCCTCTCCCTGATTACTCACACTGCCCAGGCCACCGGGCATGGGCTCCGGCATCCCCTGGTTTCCTCTGTGGTAATAAACGCTTTCTGTGACGGTCTGAGCTGGCTTGTGAATTTTGTCCCCATAATGACAGCTAAAGCGAAAGGCTTCTCTGGCTTTGGGAGCAGCATTGCTGAGTGTTACCAGAGGCCACAGATCTGCCCAGAGCCTTATTAGTTGCCACCTTAAGATGATCATGAAGAACTGACCGTTCTGCCACATACTAGAATGCAGAATCCACCTCACACAGTGTCTTGGGCCCCTTCAGGTTTGTGCAGATAATTTTTGAAGTCAGTGTTTTTCTCCAAGCACCAGTCTTAACAGTTTCTACTTAAAACAGCTTCATTTGAAAAGGGTGAATCCCAGTCCAAACCGGGTTCTTTTAGGCTACACAAACCCAGAGGTTTCAAAGGTAGGTTTGGGGTTTGATTCCTGGTCATAGTGATTGTTGGTGAAAAGCTTTGAGTTCTGGTTTGAGTGTCCGAGGCAGTGTGTTGCAAGTTTCATCTCAGAACTGCAGTGCACATGTAATTCTGTGAGTGGCGGTGCAGAGGTCCTGCCCCGTGTCCAGGCGTGCTGCAGCTCTGATCTGGTCCTCAGAGCCCCTCAGAGTGCGCTGCTCGGTCACAGAATGAGGTGCAGTGTTAACTCTGTGATACGCTAAGCCTGTCTTCCAGATTTCGGAATGGAATTAACAAGGGGAAAGAGAGAGGGAGAGTGCATGGTTACTTTTGCTTTGCTGCCTTTATGGTAAATCTGGCATCTCACGTTCCCAAAAACGTGTGTGTGAGAAATCAGGGCGATTGTATAGGAACCTTGGCCGTACATGGCCACCTGTGGTCCAGCACTCGGGGTCATGGCGTCCTGTGCAGCGATTGTGCCAGAGCAGCGAATGTCACCTCAGGACCCCTTCACACCCCAGAACGTTTAGAGAGTGTTTTGGGTTATGTGGATTGTATCCATTGATGTTTACCAGATGAGAAATTAAAACTGAGCAGTCTGTTACTCAGTTAATTCCTTTAAAAATAACAAATAACATTTCTTGTTAATATATATTTTTTTTTAAAAAAACTTTTTAGAAAAACCGCTTCCAAAACAAAAACATTTCAGTAAGAAGAATGACATCATTTACATGTTTGTAAATCTCTTTCACGTGCAGCTTGATAGAGACTAGCAAGAGTCTCAGATCTCCTCCTGTTGTCACAGGATCTTGTCATATAGCCTGGAAAACCCCGCTCCACACACCCACGATGGCATGACAGTGAGAAAAGCAGATGACCTACCGGTTAACATTAACGAAAATAGCTTTGACTCCTTGGAAACCTGAAAGGATCTCAGGAACTCCTGGGAAGCCTCTGGGCACCTTTTTTTCCCCTTTAATGTAATCTCTGCACCCAACATGGTGCTCGAACTTCCAACCCCAAGATTAAGAGTCAACATGCTCTACCAACTGAGCCAGTCAGGCACCCCTCAGACCACATTTTGAGAGCTGCTTTGCCAGATTATGACTTTGGCTCAACAGCTGAGACTCAGCCAAGGTCAGGGCTGAGAGTCCTGAGCACCTGTCTGAATCTCCAGGGAGTGAGGAAATAGACATGTTTTCCTGGATATAACCTTCCTTAAGATGTCATTGCCGCAGGCTCTAGATGTTTTGCTTTTTTTTTTTCCCCCCAAAGAGAGCATGAGGAGGAGCGGGGGAGGGGGTGGGGGGAGGGAGAGAGAGAGGAAATCCCAAGCAGGCTCCACACTTTCAGCGCAGAGCCAAACGCAGGGCTTGAACTCACAAACCCTGAGATCATGACCTGAACCAAAATCAAGAGCCAGACACTCAACTGACTGAGCTACCCAGGAGCCCCTAAAGGTTTTGGTTCTTAGACCTTCCCCCACACTTCCTCTCCTTTCTCCACTACCTCCACCACACTGAAATCTCATTGTGGGCCAAGTAATCAATCTGGAAAGGAAAGACAGGGAATTTAACTAGGTGTGAATTTTTTAATGTTTATTTTTGAGAGAGTGTGAGCAGGGGATGGACAGAGAGGGGGATACCCAGAATCCGAAGCAGGCTCTAGGCTCCAAGCTGTCATCACAGAGCCCAGCATGAGGCTCAAACCCACAAAACATGAGATCATGACCTGAGTCAAAGTCAGAGGCTCAACCAACCAGCTGAGCCACCCACACACCCCTAAGTGAAATTTCTTAAACTAAGGAGTGTTTTTTTTTTTTTTTAATCAACCACAGTTATTTCTCTATTTACAAATCTGGAAGAAGAAATAGATTCAAACCTTTTGAAAATGTTTGACATTAGAATGAATGGAATAGAGTCGAAGCATTTGATATCGTATATGTTCTTATTCCAACAATATTGTGATGGATCAAATAATTTTGGATCTCCTTCAAGAATTTCCTTGAAGACTATTAAGATATATTTTATGTAAATAATATGATCTGCTATTCCCTATCTGCCTCCATGAGCTCCTGGAAGGTAAGGGCCATGTTTATTTTTTTAATAGCACCAACACCTACTGCTCTACGAAAAACCCAGTAAATTAGCATTCTGCAAGAAGTGCTCTCAGTGTGAATAACCCACACTATCCAGAAGTCTCCAGATTCTGTACCCTTTGATTAGTACCTGATTTTTTTAAATGTCTCCTTTGCTAACCATTATCCGGTATCTCAAGGTAAGTAGGAACTAGTCATTTTCCTCAAAATGTTAATTAAGACCCAGCAAGTGATTTAAATGTTAGCTTAGAAGGTTAGTGTGCTATTTTTCACATTCCAAAGAATGTGGTGGGAGGCAATGAAAGACAATAGCTTGGTTTCACCTAGTCAAGACCAGTGGATTGATCCAGGACTTCGCTGTGTATTGCCCAGAATGGCCTTACCCTACAGTTACCCGGCCCAGTTAACTTTCTATGGTAGTATTTTTATTTGGTAGGTGTGCGGTTCTGGCTGATTTAGATGGCTCAGCTCAGGTTTCCCAGCAGTGAATCCATGCCGTGGAGCCCATCTCATGTGGCCATGTAAAATGCCCTGAGATGAGCATTCAGTGTGGCTTGTAAGCATATGTCTCATCTGTAAATTTTTATTTTTGCATCTTAGATATTTGTAAGGATTCGTCTTAAGACTTTCAAAAATCACCTTGTTCTCTAGTTTCAGCCTCCCACCTTCTCCCAGATCACATTTCCACTGAGTCTTGTGTTCCATTTCCACACTGTGTCTTAACCACCCCTCCAGCTTTGATATGAGTGACTTTTCTGTTCACTGGAGCCTCCTAGAGGAGGCTCACCCAGGAAACTGGGACTATGCCTACAGCAAAGTCCTGCTCATCCGGAGCGTTTTCTGTGAGGTGTGCACTGTGGGTCAGTTCCTTTTCCTCATGCCATGGACCTCAGTTATGGATAAATTCTATTCCTTTATTTTTTGGTTTAATGTTTTATTTTTTGTGAGACAGAGCACGAGCAGGGGAGGGGCAGAGATCTGAGCTGTCAGGGCAGAGCCCAATGCAGGGCTCGAACCCACGGATGTGAGATCCCATGACCTGAACCAAAGTTGGACGCTCAACCAACTGAGCCACCTAAGTGCCCCAGTTAAATTCTATTCTTAAGATGCAGCCTCTTTTTCTAAGAACTCTGACTTTCCATATAGGATTCCCTTCCATCAGAAATACTGCCCCTAGGGTCTCTTCCCTGCATCCTTCTGCCCCTTGTCTCACCCCCCAGAAAGCCATATCTTATTACAGGTTACTGTGCTTGTAGGAATAGAGAACATTACACCATGCGGAGATGTGGAGGCTGGGAAGTGGCCGAGCCTACTAGCTCATGACCTGAACATCGTGGCACTGGGCCTACATTTGAACTTCAGTAAAATGACAAGACCTCACACATTGGACCTTCAGAATTAACTCAGGTATAGTCAAAGGCATGAATGTTTGTTCAGTCTTAAATGATGAAAGTCCTTTTTCTTGCAACATTTTGTCTTTAAAGTAGGGAACTGCTTTTGGAAATGTTGGGCCTGGTGATTATTTCTGGTGCTGTAGGTCACGGAGCTGGCCTCCACGCCTATTGGAAATGTAATTGAATTACATTTCACACAGCTCTCAAGCTGGAATCCAGACTGATTTAGGAAGACCAGACAGAGGGAGGTATTTTACTGACTGAATAGACTGTCGTGGGCTAGAGACCTGGCAGCAGGTGTTAAATGTAAACCTGATTGGAAGATGTATTTGCAAGGGTTGTCTGATCCGAAGCGCTAACCAGACCTGCAAAGCCTGTCTTTTACAACCTGTTTAGCAAAAGTTGGAATGTCAAAGGGGAAGATCAAGGAGGATGGAACAGCTGTGCAAGCGAATGGCTGCTTTAATATCCCTAAGAAAGATCTTTAAAAGGCAAGGTCCAGTAACCCTCTAAGACCAGAGTGCCAATCTGAGAAGCCTCTTAGGACAGGAAAAATCAGTGATTTAAGCCTCTGTCCCTTTTCCTGTTATCCAAGCTTTCCCTTAAGCTTGCTGTTGCCCTACATGGCAGCATAGAGCTATGGGAGCTCAGTCTTCGGGGTGCAGCCCGGGGGTCACTGCCAGCCTGGCTATTGCTTGTTCTGTGTGTTTGTGTTGCCGTGATCACTTCCTGCCGTGATCTAGCCTTTCCCTTCATCCTCACCTTATTTCTGAAGGCATTGAACTCTTCCTCTAATATTTCTGTTGGGGTGTACTGTGTGCTTGCTACACACCCCCAAACTCTAGTAAAATCTTGGAGCGCTTTGAGATGTGTATGCTCCTTTTCACCCTGCCCCCCTCTGTACTTCGATAGTAACAAGCTTAGTCCTTCTGTCACCTGCATTTCCTTGAAAAGAGGAAGTATGTGCACATTGTACCAGAAGTGGCTAGGAAATCTGTTTCTATAGGAAACTGTACGGTTAAAAGCTGTACAGAAAAAGGTGATCATTTCCACTTGCTTCCTGCTATCTGTGAAAAGCTGCCCTGAGTCCACACTAGACCGAGGCCATTAGTGCTCCTGAAAATAAGCAATGGACTACTTGCTACCAGGCAGCCCAAGAGGTGGGGCTAAAATAACCCTAGAGAATCGGAACAGTTCCTTCAAACTCTTCAAAGGGCGGGGAAGTCGAGAAAGTAGTAACGTTGGTTTATAAAAACTAGTGAGCATGGCCCTCATATTTCAGAGCATTAAACATTTCAGTCCTCCTGGCTACAAGCTGGTAATTGTTGAAGCTAGGGGTGGATACACGGGGTTTCTTAGTTATGCTAGTCTACTTTACAAATGTTTGGAATATTCTGTAACAAGAATAACAGTCCTCTGATTTTCCAGCTCTCTGAGGTCTGCAAACTAGGAATAAACTCCATCATATAGGAGTTAAGCTCTATCAGCCAGAACTAGAAATACGACTCCTTACTTTCGTTTTGCTTTCACTCAGGAGACAACTTTGGAAGCTCACCCTTCCCTCAGCTAAAGCACGGTATGGCCTTCTGTCCCACTGCTGAGAAAGCACCTAGCTAACCACTCGTAGCCATGATTCATTCCCAGCTCTTAGAGCTCTGGCTCACTGAAAAATGCAGCCCGACAGATGGGAATTCCTGTCTGGCCCTGGGGCTTCTAAGCCGTCAGGCATCATGGCAGATGTGAAGGGAAATGACTCAAAAGCCTCTTCAGGAAGTCCTTAGTTCCAGAGGTGAGGAGCTAGATCTGAAGATACTGGACCCTTGTCCCTCTGTGGGATGCTGTGTCGGGGGGCTGTCTACATCAGGCACCCCACCTGGACACCCATGAGGCAGCCACCTAATGCCACCTGAGCACCCAAGTGCCCTCCAATCCCCCAAACGTAACAAGTCAGAAATCCACAGATGGTGAAGTCTTGAGGCGGATGAAAGACACAAGTCCTCAGGGAGGCCAGGAATGGGAAGCAAGGGAATGGAGTGAAGTGGGGAGAACAGTGTTTACATTTCAAAGAATGTAGGCTTTGGTGGACGCCCTCTGGTACTTGGTCTGAAGTACACAACATTGTTTCATAGGATAGTTTGACTACCCCAAAATAGAATATGCTACTTGCAACTTTTCTTCATGAAGTTAACTGGAAGAAAAAGTCAGGTAATTTCCTGAGACTGTGATACTGATGAGATCCTGCCGTTGGCAGAGCTGGCATCGCAGGCCGAGAGTAACTGCCTTAGAGCAGCTTCGTTTAAACTTGTGAAGGACCCCCCCCCCGCCCCGCCCCGCCCCATCCCTGTCTTGCACAAGGTTGCTTTGTGTCTTACTGAAGCCCTGGATGTGCTTTTCTGTAACAGTGACACAGCAGGGACTCCTTTACCTTGAGGTACTTCAGTTCGCTGATATGGTTCACCTGCACAGGTCTGAGCTGTCCACTCAGGAATTAGGCACTGAACTTAGAAGCACAAGATTATAGACTAGGTCACTCAACAACAACAACAAAAAAATTCCAGAAGAAAGGGAAAAATAGTGGGTGAGAGGGAGGGCGGCAAACCATGAGAGACTCTTGAATGCCGAGAACAAACAGGGCAGATGCGGTGGGGGGAGGGGAAGGTGGGTGATGGGCATGGGGGTGATGGGAATGGAGGAGGGCACTTGTGGGGATGAGCACTGGGTGTTATATGGAAACCAACTTGACAATAAACTGTTAAAAAAATTCCATCTTCCATGGCTTTGGCCAGTGTGGCTAATTTTTTTTTTAATGTTTTATTTATTTTTGAGAGAGAGTGTGAGCAGGGGAGGGTCAGAGAAAGAGGCAGACACAGAATCCGAAGCAGGTTCCAGGCTCTGAGCTGGCTGTCAGCACAGAGCCCGACGCGGGGCTCAAACCCATGAACCGTGAGATCATGACCAGAGCTGAAGTCGGATGCTTAGCCCACTGAGCCACCCAGGTGCCCCCCAAAACTATTAAGTACAGTGACCTGGAGCTTGGGTTTGGCCAGCTCGCTCTTCTTCTGGCACAGTATTACTCACTTCTACTCTTTTGTTCCAGGTTCATTACCTTCTTGATAATAGAGCAAAGGAGTTTAGGCCATGAAATTTCATCGTGAATAAGCAAAGATGTGGCAGGATGTTCATCACTAGAGCAAGGTATGCCTAAAGAAACGCAGTGTGCTCTATTCAAAGCATTGAGGGAAGAAGCATTACTTGCAGGAGAAATGCGTTATTAGGTATAAAAGCAGGAAAATAGCTTAATTTTACCTGTAGTGCATATTTGCAGTGACATACCCAGCATGTCTGGGGAGGTACCGGTACATTCCATAAAGGATTCCAGGGCATGAATCCAAACTTACATTTCCTTATATGAAGAGAGCACCAGAAAGATCCTGAGTTGTATCCATGGGTTTCATCACTCATCCCCTCCTGTGTTAGGAGGTGGGTCTGTAAACATACTGACATATGTATATAACATGATCAGGAATGTGGTGGGGTGGGGTGGGTGTCATGTGGAGGCCCTCCAGATAATGTGTGCATGAGTTTACCTTGGTTCTCTCTAGTTCCATTTCCATTAGTAGGAAACTTCAGGGCGATAAAAGATATAAACAGAGCCATACTCCAGTGACCTCCTCTTTACACTTCTATAAACTGAAATGGGAGAATGTTTGAGATTAAAGATTTCACATATACTCTGGAATAACAGGCAGCCTTCTAAAGGATTGCTTATCTCAAATGGGGTGGGGGGGTGCTCAGGGGGCAAAACACACTAACCTAAGTTTTTGGGTCAGTCTGAAAAATGTCAGCTGTCTGGTAGGCTTTAAAAAGCTAATTTTTTCCTGATGAGTGTTTCTGGTCAAATACATCGGACATGCTGGGCTTTTATTTATTTTTTAAGTTTATTTATTTTGAGAGCCATCACAAGTGGGGGAGGGTCAGAAAGAAATAGAGACTGAATCCCATGTGGGGCCCAAACCCACAAACCGTGAGATCATGACCTGAGCCGAGATCAACAGTTAGATGCTTAACCAACTGCGCCACCCAGGTACCCCAGACATCCTGGGCTTTTAAAGAGGCAACCATTTATCCATAATGGCAGGACTTATTAAAATTGAACCTACGAACAGATATTTAATTACATCCAACTCTGAAGGGTTGTATATTTGTTTCCATCAGAAAAGAAAACCATATGTATACTCCTGAAAAACAGTATTACACTATATGTTAACTAACTAGGATTTAAATAAAAATTTGAAGAAAAACAGTTATGTCTATGTACAGGGTCCTGATTAAACTATTCACCCTCTATCCTTTAGTCGTAGAGGGCCCCATAAAATCTACCAATGATTAAAAACTTACAGGCTGCTTGCCTAAGGAGGCAGTGTTACTTAAAACAGCTCCCTAAAGAACAACAGTGGTACAGTGGTTGAATCTTAATAGTTAAGAAAATAATAAGCTTTCAAACCTAACTCCTAAAAAGTAAACAAAAGTTTTTAAATAACTAAATTTTAAAAAATCAAGACTTTATTGGATAAATGTTACACAACATTCTTTAACATTGAAGTTTTAGCATACTTTAGATGAGAAACGGTTTTTATCATTCAAGTCTACAAAATGAAATAGGCTTGTGAAGATTTGAAAAACAGACAAAGGTAGCATGAAGCAAAGCTTAAATATTAAGCAACTAAAGCAATGATAAGTGAAATAGCAACATGGTATGTCTAGATTTTAAATACCACCAAATTTCATGTATTTAAAAATGCCTTTGAGAATTTTATCATGAGAAAAAATACTTAAAAGAATTGGGAGAGATCAGGTTTTGCCTTTGTATTATTTCTTGGTTATTTCCATCACTCTGCACAAAGAATTCTAAAGCTTAATTACAAATCCTTATTATACAATCCACCGTGGCTTGGAGTTCTCTGATTCTTGAAGTGAGCCTGAAAGGTACTGCTGGTGTTCAATATCTGAACAAGATGGACCCAAGCCTAAGCCCTAGGGCCGTGAAGAGGGTGCCACAGAAGTAAACGTAATCTTTAGAACTCCCTGCTGCTAGTTCCTGAGCTTTTCAGATTGGATGTATAATGACTTCGTGAAGAATTTTCCAAAATGACTTTAGAATGTGCTCCAAACTTACTTGCAGTGTAATTAAAATTTGTATTAAGCCCCTTAAAAGACTGTCCACCTTTTCTTGAGTTGTAAAACAAGCCCTAGTCAGCTCTATTAAATGTTTTCCAACTTGTACCCAGAACCTTTTCTTAATCCTGAGTGTGGGGTTAAGTAATTCCAAACCTATACAAGTAAGATTATGGAAAGTTTTAACACTTGAGCCAAATGTTCAGTTATGTTGCTTCAAATGAATTTTGTATTTTATTTTTTGGCATTTTTTCCCCTTTTTTGTATTAAGTAATCAATATGGATTATCTTTCTGGTTTAAAAAATAAATCAGTATTGCCACTAAAAAACTTCAGTATTATTAAAAGTACGGCACCATCAAATATAAAATGCCTTAAAAATGTAGTACTAATAGGTCCATCTGATTTTTCTCATGAATGTTTCCCCCATTCATTAAAAAGAAAAACTTTTTCATAATATGTGTTTTCCAAAGACCAAAACAACAGTATGGTCTCCATTAGTAAGAATTCATGTTCCGTTCATGAAAGCTCATTATGGGTCTGTTCCTGCTGCTTGTTCCCAGGGTCAAGTCCCACCTGACACCTGGGAGAATGAATATCTCGCACTTAGAAGGAAGGGCTCTCCATGAGGTCCACATCACAAGTCAGGGGGAAAGCCTTTCCACCTCAGGAGAATTCAGAACTAGCTCTTAGAGTACACAGTTTCACTCTAAGAGCAACACTAGCCTATCCACTTTGAGTCAGAATTTAAAAGGTAAGAATGCCGGTATGAAAATGTGCACAAAATGTTAAATACTGGTGGCAAATAAATACATCTTAATATGTTCTAACAAGCAAACGTATATTCAAGATAATACAGCCCTGCTTTATTAAAGAAAGAAAAGGTCCAACATCTCTCTGCGGGGTGGAGTGGGGCACTTTGCCATCCATTTAGTAGGATGTTAGATCATCTTTTCTGCTGTTTCCACCGGCACCTGAAGGAAACCTTGGCCTCACCTCGGCGTATGTGACTATTGCTGTTTCACAGGAGATCCATTTTAGAAATGCCTTTGCTCATAGCTGAACTGATTAACAAAACCTGGAGAAAGCACAAAGTTTTAGCTTAAAAAATAATTCAGCTTCTCTGTCATCATCCCTTGCGTTTTTAGGCCCGTCCACACTGTACGAAGAAGAACTTCACATTCAAAAAAAAGTTACGGTCAGTGATTCTTCATACATAAAATTCAAGTGAGTTCCTTGTGTGTTTCATATCACTTTTCTCCTCCTCTCATGCATAACTTATTGCAATAGTTTATTTTTTATAAAACATTCCCCTAATGCCTTGTCTTCGGTTTAATATAGCACACTTTGCAAGTGCCCCTTTATAGACGGTTTTAACCACTGCCTTAACATTTACTTCTTAGTGCAGCTTTAAAAAATCTGAATCTCCAATTTCATTCAGTCCTGATGCTCTGATGTTCTGTGTGGTTGTGGTACAGGTCCATGAAACCAGCAGCCTGCTAATGTCTTTGTGCTGAAATACAGTAAAGAAAGAGAAGGTAGTTAAGCACACGTAAATATGAGAAAAATTATGTCCTTGTTGTTTAAATTCAGCCCTGCATAGATTATAGGATCACACTTTTTGTTTTAAATCAGCTAAACTTAACCAATATTTGAGAAAACAAGTTACATCCACTTTAAACCAGAAGTATTTGTTTTATTTCCGAGGTACAACTGGCCAAATTCCAACACAAAACTTGTCACACCTTCACACAATCTGCACTTGAATATATTTTTAAAAATAGTTGATGAATATTTGCCTAATAAAGGGGAAATTTTAGCTTTGTTCTTTATGCTGTCACTTCACCTGAAACAGTACTCAACTTTGAGTCCTCCGCTGCTGTGACCACCACTGTGAAGCACCAGAGGCCTTCCTCTAGCACAGGGTGCCTACAGATTTGAGCAGATTCCTATAAAAAACCAAGCTATGTGCAAGTCAGCTGCAGAGCATACTGTCCACACATGTACAAAGAGCAAAAAAGAAGGGTGGAGGGCACCTTCCCAGAGGTACACACAGCACATCAGAAGGCATCAAGAGTGCCATTTCTCTACTCAAAGATCGCTTATGTACACTCGTTAGACACGGTAGTGTCCCTTATCACACCAGGTCATGAGCAGAGGCTCTCTTGACCACACCTCCAACAAAAAGCAACCTAAGCAAAAACATTTATAAAGGGCAAGGCTTATAAAAATGACTGCCAGGAAGCAGACCAGAATTTCTGCCCAACATTATCAACTTCCCTTTGATACCAAGTGGTAAGAACCCCATTGAAACCCTATAATCCCTGCTTAATGCCCCTCAAGCCTGGTAGACTAAGTACCAATAAGAACTTCAATTCCAAAAGAGGTGATGGTGGAGAGAATGATGACTTTTTGGTCAAATGTACTCTTAAACCAAAAGCCTATGGTGTTTTCAGTGGAATAATAACGGACAAAACAAATACAGAATGCAAAAAAAGGAAAGAAAAACCACCCCCATCCTTCCCAGTGTTTAACTTCCGAATATTTCAAAGTAGGTGTCTTTCCCATTCTTTGATAGACCTCTTGATCTTACGTTAAGCTTCCCAGTGTTGCCTCACTGACTTACTAGATCAAGGCCTATAAAATAAACTTATAGGACATTCTATCATGCTTTTTTGGCAAGCAACGAAAATGGCTTCTACACTGCACACATCAGAATGGGAGGTGAATGTAGTCTTCGCTTCTAAAGAAACAGAATGATTAACACTTTCAGAATTGACATTGAGCTAAGAAAAGTTCATTTGTTAAAACTAATAATACTATTTAGACCCACACAGAACTCTGGAAGTAAACTGAAAGAGGAAAAAAAAAAGTAAACAGCCAATCCCACATAAAATTCCATTTCCTTCTATTTATGACTAATATTTGGCTTCAACTTTAGTGAGGCCCAATCAGGTTGAAAGGAAAGCCAAGGATTGAAGCAGGTCTCATTATTCCTATGAGAGGTACAGAAAACTAAAACACTTTTTCCTCAAGAAATCACCATAAGGGTAGCTAGCATCCCTACAATCCAGGTAAGAGTCCAAAATATCCCAACTTGCAAATGACAGGTTGTCTACAATGATACACCCCAGTCACAGCTCACCACCAGCTGCCAACATGAGAGGGTTAAATAGCCTTAATTCAAGGAAGCAAAAAGAGATCGTAATTCAGAAGCAGTACATCAGAAATCCTTAAACCTGTCCAGCTGAAGAAGAGTCCTAAATAAGCCTTTAAGGCATTAGTTATCCAAGAAAGTTTCAATAAATGTACATAAAAAGATTACAGCCACATTTCAGGATTATCTTTTGCCCCCCTCTGAGTTTTTACTTTCTTGTGTAAATGATAATGGTTTTGAGGTTAGTTCATTAAGAATATATATATGTTCATATGTGGACATATATATTCTTATATATAGACACATTAAGAATGACTAAGAAGTTAAATGAATATAAAAGTGACAAAGAAAGACTGAGATAGTGAAAAGATAGAGAAATCCACTATATGACTTTCCACGAAGACTCTGTTGCTAGTTGACATAATTCTACAATCCAATACCCAACTTTTACCACCCTAGGAGAAACTCCTTTTGTGGGAGCTCACAAGAGCTGGCTCTACTTCTTTAGCACAGCAAGTAATACCAATTTAAAGTTATTTTCATTCAGTAAAACGGTCACCTCTATGAGATACACCCAGCTACCAAGGTCAATGAAAACTAAGGAAAAAGAACTAATGAACTAATGTCTAGCCTAATCTACTTTAGAATGATCGAGTGATGACATGATGCCCTCTTCACTTTGTGGCAGGGCTTAACACAGACAGACCTGCCCGTTTCACTGTTAACTTCAATGCTCCCAGTCTGAATCCACAGTGGTCTGTCAGACACTGTAAGGGAGCAGCAGGACTCGTCACTGTCTGATGTAATAGCTGCCATTTGTTGAGACCTATGGTAGAAAAAACCAAGTTAACAAAAATAGAGCAGTCATTTGAGTTCTTTTAAATCCACTTTACAAAAAAAATTTAAAAATAAGACCAAAATTCAGTTGAATTTTCATAACAAATGTATTCTGGATAATTTGCTGACTTCACAGGAAGTGAAGCTTGGATACTAAAAGAAAACAAGACTTGAGGTGTGTACACACCAGCCTTGGCCAGGAGAGGGCACACTCCAGCTCAAGTCAATTCAGCAGCAAAACGCCTTGGGGCGCACACACTAAGATGCTGCCCTAGAATGCTAAATCACGTGTGCTGTTCCTGCGAAAAAATTTCTTCTAGCCTGCCACTAACCTCGGGTTGTAGTAGTCCTGATCGGCGAGGGCTGAAGCTGTCATCCTAGTCCATGTTAACTTCATTAATGTGCTCAAAGACCCTACTTTGCACAATGACCAAAAGTTACCTGAATCCTTTCTCCTTTTAATGCAAATAATCACTTATGCATACTACTCAGGACCTGACATTCCTGTGTGAGTTAATACCTGCTTAAGAGAAGTTTGACAAGATAAGCTTTCTCCCTTGGGCTTTCAGAACAGAGATTTCAAATACTAAGAATAATTCAAATGAAGGATTGGTATTTCTAAGCCTTATTTTTTAACATATTTGCTTGCCTACTTACTTCCCTATTTTAAGTATAAACAATTCATCACATCCAGAGAGTCAACTCTGAGATCACTGATTTAGATGATTTTCAGTCCTTATAATAAAACAGTGATTTTTAGAATGCTAAGGTACATCAGAAACGGTAACATATAATCAAAACTTTTTTAAAAAGCTTCCTTATATTGAAAAGGAGAAATCTCATACACCTAATCTTTAATTACTTCTGAATTTTAACTCAAAGAGAACACTTTTTTTTAAATGAGATTTAATAAGGTTATGCACCCTCTTGTTCATGGGAAAACAAATACACTATTTAAGTATGTTTTATATATTATTAATTGTAATCCAACAGCCATCACAGAAGAAAAAAGTAATCTGAGTGCACAAAAAAATTAACTTTGAAACTCTCCCTCCATAAGTAAAACTTGTGAGGTTTCAACAATCCTTCTAAATCTAAATTTCTCTTCCTAGTTAAGAGAGTCAAGAAGCTCCATCAAAAAATGATCTTTTGCTGTGCATTTGCCCCTCCAAGCCCCTGAAACACCACACAAAATATCAACACACCAGTCCACAGAACCTGGCTCACAAGTCTTTTGCGCTAATTTTTGAGTTTTCCCTCAGTGCTTTTAGGGCCTTGGGTTTTCTTTAGAAACGAACTGCACATACAGGATCCATCAGAAAGAGCCGCGAAGCCCTGGCAGTGATGCAACAAACGGAGGGATGCCCTCACGAAAGGCAGCAGTTTCACTGGAAATTACTTATTTTGTCCTCTAAGAGAAAGCTTATGGGCAACGATGGCAACTATTCCTGGAAGGCAGAACTATCAATGTGCAGATCAGAATGGGGGGATGTCATGGAAGAAGGAAGTACAGACCATGCTCTTAGGGCAAAGTTCAGCATTAAAAACTAAAGAAAGATTATATACATGTACCTGTTATCTTGCTGAACACTCAATATAAATTTTCCTTAATACAGTGTAATATCAGGGCGCCTGGGTGGCTTAGTTGGTTAAGTGTCTTGATCTCAGCTCAGGTCATGATCTCATGGTTCGTGAGAGAGATCAAGCCCCACTTGGGCTCTATGCTCACAGCACAGAGCCTGCTTAGGATTCTCTCTCTCCCTGTCTCTGTTCCTCCCCTGCTGATATATTCTCTCTCTCCCCCCCCCCAACCCCCCCCCCAAAAATACAGTGTAGTATCGTGCAACATGAACAAACAGGAAAGGCACAGTGCCTCATTTTACAGTAGACATTCTGGTTTTCTAGCCTTGGTGCTGTTTTTCTAACCAGTTATAACAGGATTTTAGACAAACTGCACATAGTTCTTCCTAGCATACCAGGACTCACACTAAGTTGCCACTCCCAGCCAGATTCCCTGCTAAAAACCAAACTGGGGCAGAAGGCGGGGAGGGGGAATCATAGGTTTGTAATCAACAGCATCTCAATATTGAGCCATGGGTAAAGATGACTACCTTCTGGAAAATATGGCCACAACACACGATCAAGGCCTTGGAATGCATGGTATTTCCCTCCTAAAAAGTGGAAACTATCTACTCAATCATACGAGTAGCAATAAAAAATAAAAAGGAATGTTCAAATTAATATCCACCTTTTTACCGTTTGGCAAAAAAATATTAAAATATCACAGTCCTAAGGGAATACGGCATTTGAGCAAATCAGCTAATTGACACATTTAAAAGCTGTCAGGCAAAGCTCTGTGGTTCTGATGCCTTTATAAAACTCTCTTAGGAGGACCTCTACTCACTCCACTGTGCCCCCACCAGCGCAGCTACTTCCTAGACGTCTTTGAAATGATTTGGGATGTGCCAGGCTTCTGAGATGGTGATTGGTTGTTAGTATATAACTGTCGGAAATAGACAGTTACTTTTCCTCATCCATTCACAAGCAGCATCGTTTCTCCTTTGTCAGGCCCTGTGCTTGGCATAAAGGAGAGCAGAAGTGGGAGAGGAACAGACTGGAATTTATACACTATGTAAATGAATGAAGGGAGAGCTGAAATGCAAGGTTAATACAGTTCTCCCTTCGCTATAAAGCACCTTTGCCCCCCACGTTGGGACTAGTTCAGCCTACTTCTAGTTATTTATGGATGACCATGCTTTGATTGTTGAAATCTCAGCTAAGAACACCATAGTTCTAACACTTTATTAATGAGCGTATGTTGCACAAAGCTAATTTCAAAAGCCACAAGAAATGAGATTTCTATGCCATACACAGAAAGCGGTGTTGTGGCAACGACATCAAGTTCTTTCTATAGGTCTTTTTTTTTTTTTTTTTTTTTAATTTATTTCTAGGAGAGAGAGAGACAGTGTGAGCAGGGGAGGGTCAGAGAGAGAGGGAGACACAGACTCCGAAACAGGCTCCAGGCTCTGAGCTGGCAGTCAGCACAGAGTCCGACGCGGGGCTCGAACCCACGAACCGCGAGATCATGACCTAAGCGAAAGTCGGACGCCCAACCGACTAAGCCACCCAGGCGCCCCTCTTTCTATAGGTCTTGTGCCAGGTACTTTATGGCTTTACATTTTCACAACTACCTTAGGAGGAGGTACTGTAATTCTCCCCATAACACAGAGGAGGATAATGAAGTAGCCTAAGATCACACAGCTAGCTTTTTTTTTTTTTTTTTAATGTTCTGTTTATTTCTGAGAGAGAGAGAGAAAGAGAGAGAGAGAGACAGCATGAGCTGGGGAGGGTCAGAGAGAGAGGGAGACACAGAATCCGAAGACAAGCTCCATGCTCTGAGCTGTCAGCACAGACCCTGACGCGGGGCTCGAACCCACGAACCGTGAGATCATGACCTAAGCTGCAGTCGGACGCTTAACCGACTGAGCCACTCAGGCGCCCCCACACGACTAGCTTTTAAAGGACAAATCCAAGGCTCCCGTTGAATCTAGGACAAAATCTGGCTCAAGAGCCTGTACCTGCAACCACATTCCTGAGAAGTGAGAAAGAATGCTCCTTGGCTCGGGTGTCTGCCTGCCTCAGTCGGGAGCGTGAAACTCTTGATCTCAGGGTTGTGAGTTCAAACCCCATGTTGGGTGTGGAGACTACTAAAAAATAAAATCTTAAAAAAAAAAAAAAAAAAAAAAGACTCTTTGCTCAATAAAAGCCCGGTATGGAGCACTGCTGGTCACAGTCAAGTTATATATTTGCAAGTATCCATTTCTATATTTTACATTCAACAGGATAACCCTCAGATTCTTATAAAACATTCTCCCCAGGCAAGCAAAAAAGTGTTTTACTAAGAAAAATTATATCCCTTCTAGACTTTTTCAGTAACTTTTAAGTGAATCTTTGTGCTATAATGAGTACATGTATATAATGATATACATTATAATTACAAGTGTTTTAGTTTATTTATTTTTGAGAGAAAGAGAGAATGAGCAGGGGAAGGGGAGAGAAAGGGGGACAGAGGATTTGAAACAGGTTCTGTGCTGACAGCACAAACCGTGAGATCATGACCTGAGCCGAAGTCAGACACTTAACAGACTAAGCCACCCAGGTGACCCAAATGTTTTTAGTTTAAATGAAAAGGGGGAAAGTGTGATAATTAACAGCATAATGCTTTAGCTATGGCATATGTGGTTTTCCTTCTAGATACAGGCACTAGGATAGAAAAAAATTATGAGTTTTAAATCATAACTTCTGGTTAAGACTTAAGATTTCTAAGGTAATAAAAAGCAGCTACCTGTCACATTCTTATGATTATAAGGAAAATTCCATATATAAATTATGGATAGGTCTTCAACTTATTTTTAACGAGGCCTTATACAAATGTCAGTAATTTAAAGAAAAAAACTTTAATTCATATTTAAACCAAGTTTTAAGACTAGGAATTTTTTAACTGGTCTGTTTTCAACACCAGAGTTTTAAGAAATTGCTTTATAAACAAAAGTGTCCAATAGTAGAAAGCCTATAAATTAGACAACATATACTACAAGCCATCTAACTTATTCAGCTGGAAATAAGACTGACTCAGAAATTCAGTATTTTGTTGAGTCCTTGTAATTTTTGAGTCTATGGTTTCTTTTCCTTTATACCTCCCTGTAACCAATCTTAACCTGTACAATAACACAGAAATCTGTAAGAAAAATTCAAGTTCAACAATTGCTTTTTTCAGAAATTAGATCCATTAAAATTTGACTCAGTCCATCCCAAAATGAACTTAAAGGCAGGATAAAAAACTGCTTTACTTCAGCATTTCCTACCAGAGTGTGGTACACAAAATGATCTTAGAATTTTAATAGTATGTACGTCAAGGAGTAGGTGTTTTTCATTAACTGTATTGACATCAAAAGCGTAAAAGTAACAGTACACAAATTTGAAAATATGGCAAAAGTATGATGGTATGTAAATAATTTAAGTTTTGGAAGCTAATTAATTCCATTAGTAAAACAATTTCAGTGGCTTCCATGTTCATAAAATTGTCCAAAACAACTGTTTTTGTCACTGGGAGGGAATGGTTTTAACTTAAAACTTACCTTAAGTGATTTTAATGGGCAAATTCAGTCACACTAACTCATCTAAAAATTTTACCACGAGGCAGGTACAGCTCTTAAACATGGGGCACCATTAGCACTAACCAGGACTCCAGGCTGATGAGGAAGGAATCTTGGAAGCCAGGCATAAGGTGCATGTTCCAATCACAGTGCTGGACCAAGAAAAACACTCCTGTGACTTAATTTCCAGCTTCTAGAACAGTATCAGTCCAGACGTAAAAGATTTCTATCAAAATCCAAATTCAAATGGAAAGGTGGTGATGGGTACACAATGCAAATGTACTTAATGACACAGAGCTGTACACTTTTTTTAAAAAATGGCTAAAATGATAAATTTTATGTGAGGTGTACTTAATTTTTAAAATACAAAAAAAAAAACCTAACAAATTACAGTGTTCTGTTAATCTGAGGGAAGAAAATAATTTCCACCTAGTCACAAGGGAAGGGAGAAAATCCTGGACTCTGCACGTGTCTTGAGTAAAGACTAAACAAGAGGTGAGCGGTTTCTCCTCTGGGTGCCACCACCCCACAGGAGACACACTCAGACATCCTGGGAAACTAACCCTACAGACAGCATCCTTATCACTAGGACTTTAAACCTTCTATCCCTTTATTCAGAACAGCACAACAGGGCATACTAATTGCTAAAGCTTTTTTTTTTTTTTTAATTCTATGCACTCTGTATGTGCATAGAACCCATACTGTAAGTATACAAAAATTGTGAATATGGAATATGAAAGGCCTCTTAGCTCAGTCAGAACCAGCTAAAAGTAACTAATTCAGCTTAGCTGTCTTATTTTCTCCTGGCAATTGGCATGGCACCAGCTGCTTTTTGTTCTACTTCTGAATTCCCTGTATCCGGCATTTCAGTTAGAGACCATCTTAACAGCCACCATACTAATACAATCCCAAAGCAAAGGCTAACTTTAGCCCCAACTTAGGGTCTTCATTCTGGCAAATCCCCTATTGGAGGCCTTCACTGGGCCCAAATCCAAACAATATCCTGAGGCAAAACATTATCAAGTTTTCTAGATATTTGCCAGTCCCTTCTCTGCTAGGAGCACTAAACAAAAATGAACCAATAGAGCACAAACCATAGGCAGATTCACAATTTAAAAGGAAAAATCTAATTTTAGATCCAAATTATAGATTTCTTAAGGTACAGGCATACCTCGTTTTATTGTGCTTCACTTTACTACGCTTCGCAGATACTGCTTTTTTTACAAATTGAAGGTTCAAGACTTCAGTGGAGGAAGTGACTGCAGATGTGGCAGAAATAGCAAGAGAACTAGGATTAGAAGTGGAGCCTGAAGATGGGACTGAGTTGCTGCAATCTCGTGATAAAACTTTAACAGATGAGGAGTTGCTTCTTATGGATGAGCAAAGATAAGTGTTTCTTGAGATGGAATCTACTCCTGGTGAAGACGCTGTGAAGAGTGTGGACACGACAATAAGATTTAGACTATGACATCAACGTAGCTGATAAACGGACTTTGAGAAGACTGACTGCAGTTTTGAAAGTTCTTCTGTGGGTAAAATGCCATCTAACAGCAACATCACATGCCACAAAGAAATAAATCGTTCATGAAAAGCAGAGTTGATCTATGCAGCAAACATCACTATTGTCTTATTTTAAGAAATTGCCACAGCCCCCCCACCTTCAGCAACCACCACCCTGATCGGTCAGCAGCCATCCACATCAAAGCCAGACCCTCCACACCAGGAACAAGATTACAACCCACTGAAAGCTCAGATGGTTAGCATTTTTTGGCAATATAGCTATTTTTAAATTTATACACATTATTTTTAAGACACAATGCTACTGCACACTTAACAGCCTACAATATATCAGAATTAACTTGTATATGCACTTAGAAACCAAAAAATTCATGACTTTATTGGGTGGTGTGAACCAAACCCACAGTATCTGAGGTAGGCCTGTTTTCTAATTCCCAACTCAGTTATTCTATATAAAGGACTTGTCTATGTATGTAAAGGAATGCAAATGTGTATCGTTCATTCACCATAACCAATATTAAGTATGACCTGTTCAAAATAGGGGTGCAACTCATTATTTTGTAAATCAGAAACTCAAACCCACTAATTAAGATGCACATCTAGTTGATTTGGGTAGCACTTTCATATTCCTTGCCTTCTGTCAGTCTTTGTATCTATACTCTTATCTATTCTACTTAGTACTATTACTTATAGATTTTCCCTTCTTCAAAAGCACATAGAATATACATGTCCATCAAGTCATGCAAGTGGGCTCCACACTAATGAATTCTACTTTCCTTATCTTGCTGATCTCTGGTTCCACATATAAATGAGTCCAAAAGATACCCTTTCAGATGAACACTCAGCTGTTTAGTTCTGGGAAACTGGAGAAAAATACTCTGATGCTTTAAATTTCTGAGTAATTCTAGAAATAGACATCTTTTGCTGTTATACATCTTATTTTTATTTGGTAATCCTTTATTCTAGCCACTTTTTTTAGACCACTGAAAGGTGATTTGGCCTAAGCCTAGTTTTCTCTCTGCCAGGAGAAAAAACCACATATGGTTATCTCCATACAGAAAGTAAATGCCTCCTTCTTGACCACTTTAAAGAAAAATGTAAAAGGAAAATGGCCACAAGTATCCAATTCAACTCCATCTCTATCTGCAGTAAATATTGGATAAATTAAGCTGTTTAAGAAATTTCTATTTGGCATAATGCATAGAGAAAATGAATCACTATGCTGTACACCTGAAACTAATGTAACATTGTGTGTCAACCATACTCAAAGCTTTTTTAAAATTTCCATTTGAATAAAACACTAATATGCAACTGTTGGGTTAGTGTTTAGAATAAACAGATTTTAAGATTAAGCAGTTCTTTAAAGTTTCTTCTCCTAAGGAAACTTCAGATGAAATGTGCCACAGTTTAAAACAGAGGGACTATATGGCAAGATAGAAATCATGCATATTAGTGATTATGTTTCAACCTTTCCCTCAGTGGTATGGACTACATAAAATTGAATGTTATTTTACTCAACAATTAGGACTTTGTTATTCTTTTTCTCCATGGCTTCTGAAATAAATCAAATTTGGTTTATGCAACCAGAGCACATTTGCCAAAGCATCTGACTATTAGCAATAATCACGGTCAAACCCACTGTGTTAAGATAAAACTCACCTGGATCATTACATGAAGCCTTGGAATTACATATTTTAGGTGACTTTTTGCTCTGCCTTGTTTAAATCTTTCTGAACCTTAGATTTCAAACTTTCAAAAATATCTGAGTGAACAAGTTCATTAATCTGAAACAAATACCCAAAAAATCTTTTAAGATAATTCCTTAAAACTCCTCAATCACACTGTGAACATCTTTCAACCTGTTATAATCAAAGAATTTTAAATAGTATAGTTGTTTCTGTTTGCAGGAAAGAATATGTTCTATTCAAGTGCAACATTGTTTTTATCAATTGTGTGTTTATTATAATCAAAAAGCATTGACTGAGTTCCCCAGAAGAAATTCTACTTGCTTTTGCAGAAATCAGTGCATAAATCATAGAAGTCCATAATCTTAAGGAAGCTGACAGAAGATTATGGATTTTAATCTCCATTAATTCCATAGGTAACTAAGATTTCAAATTGGATTACTTAGAATTACACAAAAAGCTGCTCTATTTATAATTTTCAATTTTCCATGTCAAATTGATACTGCATCAAATTTAAAGGTAAGTTCGACACTAAAAAATATGAAAGCAACTTGAAAAATCTTGGGATAAAGTTGCCTCCAACAGGCAATCGGATCTATTTTTCACTAACAATAAAAAGCTAAAAATAGAAAATAAGTTAAATCTGAGGGACAGATGGACCATGTAGAAAAATCGTGATCTAAATTACTAGCCCCAAAAGCAAGGATACCTGAGGCAGAAGACCAGGCAGAAGAGAGACTGGTTATAATTACAAGAACCATGTGATGAAATATTAAGGCTAAAAATGAGGAAAATTAAACCCACACATTTATGAGAAATTGGAGGGAAGAGTGTCTCAAATCTAGAAGCACATCAGACCTATATGCTGTAAAACTTCATTTAAGAATATGTGGATTAATCACTTACTTGAATTTCATCTATCCTCAGATATTTTCTCTGATAGGACAAATACAAAAATAAAAGTTTAATTTCTTTCATCTCCTCTACATACTATTACAAAGAATAATTTTCTACCATCTTGAAATTTTTCAAAGCTTTTTGAGAAACACACACAAATAATTTGGATTTAGTCGATTTTATTTACAGCTTTTTTTTTTTTTTTACATTTCAGAGCATTACACAATTACATTTTCTCATTTTCTGACCTGCAAACAGATACCTTAAATGGAAATATTTTTTAAAAATTATCAAATTAGGTACATCCAAAATGCAACAATTACACATATGACAATTAATTCACAAAGTGTAATTTACCAAGACGTATCCTAAGAATTTAGGAACAGCCAGTCAGGAGAAATCTGACCAAATATAGCGATCAACTATTTACACATCCAAAGACAAACCTACCTAAACTCCCAAACCAGAAATTTGAAAGTTTTTGTTAAATCCCCATTGAACAAAAGAGTGACGATTCAAAAACCTATTAGCCTTGAAAATCTTAACCCCAAATACTGGGCTTTCTCCCCAGTCTGCAACTGAATAGCAAGCATCTCAGTTTGTCAAACACCTAAGTATCAAACTCTTGTGCCACTGTGCACATAGAAAGGCTAAGTATTCATTAATTAAAAACAAGTAGTTATTAAATATCCACACTATTTACCCCCCCCAGCTCACCAGCCCTTCCTGCAATCCCAAATATGCAACCTGTGTCACACAGTGACAGGCTATATTTTATATATATATATATGTATACATATATATGTATGTATGTGTGCATGCATATACACACATATGTACATGTGTGTATATATATAAATATACACACATACACACAGTACTAGGTACAAATGGCAATTAACAGTCCCTGCAAAAATTCATTTTCAGTTGAGGCTATGGCTCCTATGCCTTGTGATGGTTTGACTTCAAAACTGAAAAATACTGCTGAAATCTTACTTCCTTAAGACAAATTCTGATTGCTTGTTCAATTTTAGCTTCTCAGTCTAAAAATGGCTATAAGTTAAGTATAAAAACATCAGCCAACCATACAATTTCTCCCTCCGATTTGGCCAAGCTATTTCGTAGAAGTGACTCCTAACTAGACTAGAAAATCTGTGGCGCCTTCCAACGGTTCTTGCCTACCTTACTGTCCATGTTCACGTTTCAAACTGTGTCAACAGAGCCCGCACTTCAGGGGTCAGCTGCTTGGCAGCCTTAGCCGCCTCTGTGATAGCCTTGCGATACAGGCCCTTTCTCTTCTTATTAAAGCGTGACTGGAAGTTTTCTAAAAAGGGGGAGAGTTGCGAAAGAGCAAGAAAAGAGGTTGTTGGAGACCCAAACCATGAAATACGGGCCTCCTGTCGAACTAAAAGCCCGTTATCTTTGCGGCTCACAGTTATAGTAAGAATACGGGCTGGCCACCAAGGGAAGCCATAGATCTTGGCCCAAACAATGTCCCCTACACATATGGTCCTGCCATCTGGTGTGACGCATTTAGAGACGTTTTTGGAAAAAACTTTCATTTTCAAGGAATTACTGAGCTTTTTCTCTTCCTTTGAAGAGTTGGAAGTGGAGGAGGTGGAAGGTGCATGCATACTGCCTGGAGGAAAATCAAAGCTTTCAGAAGAACTACACTCAGAGTTGGAGGATTTCAAATCATCTGTGCTATCAATGCTACACACTGAAGCACTGGAAGAGTCAGATTTCTTTTGATTTAGGGTCATGTAAACAGAGATATTGCTTTTGCTGCCCTTTTTGCCCAGTGTCTGTGGTTCATCCTGCTCACCAGGCACAAGCACTTCATTTGTGTCCTGAACCTCACTGCTGGCCTCTTCGGGGCCTTTTGAGGGACTCTGATTTTCTGAAGGGGCCTCACCTGCTGAGCGGGTAGAGGTGCAGCGAGACTGGGGCTTGGATGCCATCTTGCCACTCCGCATTTTCTCAAGTCCTGTCTTCAAAGAAGAGTCATTCTCCTCATTCCTGTACCTCTGTGGTTTTAAACGAACCCGGGGTGGAAGGGAACCTGAGCTGGGACTCTGATATCGACGTGTGAAATGGACTTTTGAATGTGCATTTTTGGATGTAGAGGTTTCACTTTGCTTCTTTTGTGCCTTTTCTTTGGCAATTTTCAACACTTCCCGAGCTTTTGCATGATCCATGTTCTTACTCTGGAGCACTTTTTTAGTACTTAACTGAGCTTTTGATGTGTTTGCCTGAGCAGAAACTTTGACTACTCTGCCTCTGCTGTGAGCAATATTGGAAACCTTAACCACAGCATTTCTTCTCTGGCTTTCATTTTGGTTTTTCCCATCCACTTTATGGTCAGTTTTCAGTTTTTTGTTCACAGTAGTTACACTTTCATTTTTCCGTTTCTTATCTTCGTATTTAGAAGAGTCACTTGCACTACTACCTTTTCTAATTTCCTTTTTTTCAGCAACAACACTGTTTTTACATTTGTCACACAGGACTTGCCTGGGTCGTAGTTTAATAGCATTCATTATTGAAGTAGGTTCTTCCCTGTACATTTTTCGTTTGGGTCGCTTAATTTTCCGAGGAGGTGGCTGAGGTATTGACTGGTTATAGGTGTCCCTGATAAACAAAGGGGGAGGGTAAGGTGCTCCTTCATGGAAGAGAGGTGGTGGTTTGCAAGTCCACAGGCTTTCCGCCAAGCTCGGTTCGGGAGGTGAGACAGGAGAAGGGTCATCGGGGACAGCACCATTCACTTCACGCTTGACTTCTGTCCCTCCCTGGAATGTATTACTTTGGAGCTGCATGGCTTCAGGTTTATCCTTATATTCTCTTTTGGGAAATACTGTCACAGGGATCCCATGGGGCCCAAACCTTGGAAAGAAATGAAAGAAAAGAAGAAGCCATTAACTCAATGTTGAAGATTCAGTTTCTTAAACTGAAACACCACCTAATGTTTGCTTAATGTTTGCTTGTATGACCTTTCCTGAAAACTATTTCATACTAAAGAATAAAAACAAATACCTGACCACCTGGCCCCCAAAATCCCAAAGCCCTTCAATTTTTTATTGGTCCCACATCTTAGGTTTAAACAGATTGTATATCTAGGTATAAACTCAAATGACTGTTCTAAGCAGTGCCAGAATAACTGAGATTATTTAAAATAGACCTTTCAGTCTTGGATCAGAAAGGCATTCTATCAGATAGCTAAATACGAAATGTCATTTGATATTACATTCGCTGCACTATGGGCAAGTCTAACAAATGCAACTATAAATTTGCAGCATACATAGTAACTCCCTCTGGTTATATGAGCTTTCAAAAGCTTCACAAAACAAATTCAGCCTTAATTACCCCAAAACACTGAATCAGTAAAATCCCATCTCAACTTTGTTTAATCACTAAAGACTCAAAGACAGCTGATCCTTTACTCTTGCACCCTAACTCTTAAGCCCTTCATCTACCTCCTGCCCCCCAAAACCACAAAAACATGAGAAATTCAGATGCTCAAGTTACCACACAAGCAGACAGGTATAGAGCTGTGGCTTTCTAACTTCTTAAAACACAGCACACACTGAAAAAATATCTTCACACTGCAATCTAATAAACATTTATGTAGGTATACATATATAAATGCACACTTAAGCCAAAGTTTCACTGAATACTTAACCTCATATTATGTGATACATAATGACACATTGCATGGATTTTAAAACTGGTCCTGACCCAGTTTGCAAAGCACTCGTATAGAACACCAATCTTTACAATTCCCAATCTCAAATAAAACAGGGGTCAATATAACCTTGTTTCTCATGTAGATTTAGAAATCAATGTGATTTAATCCTCCTTGGGCTAAACAGCAAGAACTCTTAAAGCTAAACTTGCTACACTCAGATTCCTGCACATAAAAATAAAATCACACTACCAAAAAATGTCATCATATACCTATTAGCAGGTTACTCTTAAGCACTATTTCATGGTGTTTGAATACCAGTGAACACAATTCTAATGTCAATCCTTTAAGGCAGAGGTGCTTAGAACCCATGGATCAGCCTCAGGCAGTCTAAACCAACTTAAGATGCAAATATTTTACATGTCTTTTTCACAAGAATGAGTCATGGTTCTTATACTCTCTACTCTCTAAAATGTCCTTATGTCTCCCAAAAGGTTCAGAAGATCTCTGTTGGGAAGAAGTCTTGAGATTAAGTTTTTAGGACTATACACACACCTGAACGTACACAGGGATGCATGAAGAGCCCACACTACCAGGTTCTAATAGTTCTAACACCCAAATCATTTTCTTCCTGAAGCCTTCTGTTTGGTGACCACAAACCAACAGCTTGAGAGAAATACTTACAAACTACAAAGGAAGAGGAAAGTTTTTACCTAGAGTGGGACAAATTTGAATCTGGGCTAGTCCACAATGGACACCTTCCTCTCTACATCAGACTCTGCAAAGTGGCTTTCTGTTCTAGTACCTGGTACTTAATGTTGGCTTCCTATTTCGTTGCAAGGTACCCTGGGCATTTAGCCTATTCACTTATATGTAGGTGCTCAATGACCGCTTTTTCAAGATGACAGAACAAGAGATGTGATTCTTGGATTTTAACATCGAACTACATAAAACAATATAACTTATCTGAGGTGAGATGGTGTTTTCAGTGGAAGAAAAAATGCGGTTCTTTTATTTGGCATAACTAAAACCATAATCATCCTAATGTCTGAGGTAAAGTTTCACACCTGTTCTTATGAACTCTATATCCACAGGTGTTACGAAACCTCACTAGATATAGGTTTTGTGTAAAAGGGGGTAACATTATTTCTTACCACTAAGGATTCAGGTTAGGAGTAACAGGAAAATGTCAGCCATGTTTCTTGACTAAAATTTACTTTGTTTAACTAATTTGATCCCATTTTCAACTAATTTACTAGACTAAAGGAACATTTCTCCAGCCTTAATTTATGAGGGTGATCTAGCCAACTATTTTAGAATTTCATATCAAATAAGCTGTGGAATCTGATATATTTTCCCTCAGTTTAATAAAAACATTAATTTCATACCTGGGGTTTTTTTCCTTGCCTTTCTCTCTTAAGCATATTAAATACAAGCATTAGATGTTTTTTACTAACACAGGAAGGCACTTCAGTATGTAATAACAAGGCACCGAAAGGGGGACAAAAAAAGAAGCCAAGCTGGTAATTGTGAGTGGTGGATGACTGGCAAAAGCAGAAAAATTTTTAAGAAAACTTTCTCAAAGGACCAGAAAGATTAAATCACTGTAAGAAGAAGAGGGGTATCAATGTACTACTCCATCACAGTTGTCTCCCTAACATGGGCAACTTAATAACTAATGGTGGAGATGTTGGTTGAGATATCAATTTCTAGGATCACAACTATGATTTAAATTTTAAAAAAATCAGACTGTAAACATATGTAACTGCAATGAATTCATTTCATGTGTGTATGTATGTATATACAGATGCACATGTAAAATACATTTGGAACTATGCTCAAAAGTTTGAAAATCACTAACTTATGATACTGTAACCTTAATAAGAATATAAAGTAGCAACAAAACTGTGCTCTCTTGGGGCACCTAGCTGGCTAGGTCAATAGAGCATGTGACTCTTGATCTCAGAGTCATGAGTTCAAGTGCCATGTTGGGCATGGATTTAAAAAAAATAAAAATCCTGTCTTAAAAATTACATAATCTAGTTTCTCAAAATCTGCAACATAACACCCTGTGGTGTTTGAAAATGGGGATTCCTAAGCCCTTGCCACAAGACTTAATCATAAGACCCTTTCCTAGGGAGGAATGCAGGATTTAAATTTTTAGCATCCACTTTTGCTTTAGTTTTTTCTAAGGTGAAGGTATTTAGGTCTCCTGTAAATGTTCACAAAATGACCACAGCAGAGAATGATTTCAATTACTGGAGAGGTAGAGGGCAGACTAATATTCCTTGCTTGAGCTTTTTCTAAAAGAACTTTTTCACAAATACTTGAGTAATAAATAAGACCAAAGCATCTTTCCTCTTTTCCCCACCCCTTCTTTGTGCAGCACGAAGGTATTAATATATCAGTGATTCATCCTAACCCTTACCTATTTTCAGTATTCTTTAACC
The DNA here is from genome assembly GCF_003009895.1 of Hyaena hyaena. Taxonomy (NCBI): domain Eukaryota; kingdom Metazoa; phylum Chordata; class Mammalia; order Carnivora; family Hyaenidae; genus Hyaena; species Hyaena hyaena. The sequence goes on from NW_024080887.1 coordinate 1,456,147, forward strand.
ACTACCCAAAAATTCTAAAGGAAAAATATTCAGGTATTATGGCTTAATTAAAAATAGCTACTGGAGGGACTCCTGGGTGGCTCAATCAGTTAAGGTCTGACTTCGGCTCAGGTCACGAGCTCATGGTTCATGAGTTCAAGCCCCACATTGGGCTCTCTACTGTCAGCACAGAGACTGGTTCAGATCTTCTGTTCCCCTTTCTCCCTGCCCCGCCCCTCAAGCACACTTACGCATTAACTCGCTCTCACGCTATCTCTCTCTCAAAAATAAACAAACATTTGGGGCGCCTGGGTGGCTTAGTCGGTTGAGCGTCCGACTTTTGCTTAGGTCATGATCTCGCGGTTCGTGGGTTCGGGCCCCGCGTCGGGCTCTGTGCTGACTGCCAGCTCAGAGCCTGGAGCCTATTTCAGAGTCTGGAGAAATAAATAAAACTATTAAAAAAAAATTTTTTTTTAAAGAAAAATAGCTCCTGGAGCACCTTGCTGGTTCAATCAGTAAAACGTCCGACTTTAGCTCAGGTCATGATCTCATGGCCCACAAGTTCGAGCCCTTATGTCAGGCTCTGTGCTGACAGCTCAGAGCCTGGAACCTGCTTCGGATTTTGTGTCTCTCTTTCTCTCTATCCCTCCCCTGCTCATGCTCTCTCTCAAAAATAAATAAACCTTTAAAAAAAATTAATTAAAAAAAAAAAAAAGCTCCTGGGATACCTGGCTGGCTCAGTTGGTAGAGCATGTGACTCTGGATCTCAGAATTAGGAGTTTTTTAAAGGGATGTCTGAGTGGCTCAGTCCAATTAAGCATCTGATTTCGGCTCAGGTCATGACCTCGTGGTTTGTGAGTTCGAGCCCCACGTCAGGCTCTGCACTGATAGTACAGAGCCTGCTTGAGATTCTCTCTCTCCCTCTGCCACTTCCCCACTTACACTCTCTCTCAAAATAAATGAACTTTAAAATTATTTTAACCTTTAAAAATTTTTTTTAAAAATAAAAATAGCTTCTGAGAAAAACCAGGTGAAGAATGCCAGAGACCTCTCTGAACTATCTTTGCAAATTCCTGTGAATCTCTAAAATTAAGTTTTAAAACTAGTTTTCTTCTTAATAATTTAGGAATAATGAATGCCAAAATTCTGAGAAGGAAAATACTAGTACTTAATTGTTATTTTGTGTCAAGGCAAGAAAAGGATACTTTTTCTTAAGTATCCTCAGCCAATGTAAAGGTCAAAAAATGTAATATAAAGTATTTAATAAGGCAAAATTCAAAATGTGACTATTACTAGGAAAGATAAGAATATTTTCTAATATTTGGGTTCCACTTTAGAGGTCTGAATTCCATGAAGGATTCTAGCATTGACTAAATGAAGCTCTTAATCACCCACTGATAAAATTATGGTATTTGCTTAAGATTTCTAGCATTAATGATCAATCCTATTGAGTAAAAATTACCATTCAAATTTCCTTTCCACAGGAACACTTCAAAAACAAAAGATGTTTACCAACAACTCTTACCTCTTATTCTGAAAGTGTTTTTTAAATGCCAATATTTTGTTTACCTGCATTAACTTCACAGCAACCTCAACCACCCCATCTCTGACCTAGGATTACACTCTTTTCCTTCCTGTTTACAATAGTTTAATAGTGCACAACTGATTCTCATTTTCTTCCTTCAAATTCTGGTTGCAAGCTCCAACTGTAGGAGGAAATTGTTTTAAAAATATTGCACAGTAAAAATAAAAACAAAAAAGTAAGGTATTACTATTTTAGGCAAGCAAACAGGGGTCCTGAGGAATTCAACACTCAGAAAAAAATTCAGGAGGGTTAGCTAAGTGGTCTAGCCAGACCTCCCTCCAATAAACAGAAAACAAAAAGAAACTTTTTCTTCCTAGAATTATGTTCTCTTAAAGAATCTACAGTACGAAAAAATTATATGCAGTTAACCACTTGAAAAATAATAATCCAGATTTATTTCATCTCAAGCAGATGTTTTCAGAAATTACTTCTTCCTTAAATGAGCAACAGGTTAAATCATACAGGAGGAAACTGTAAAGCACTTATTTTGGTTTACATTGCACCTCTGGAGATTGGTTATTATGTCAAAATTTAATCTCAGAACAAATGAAATTAATAAGCTGTACATACAGAAAGTTTTACAAAATAAAAATGTATATCTAAGCCCCCCAAAATTAAAAATTCAAGCCTGTACACACAGTTCTGGGTGTATATCCCAAATAATTGAAAACAGGGTCTCAAAGAGGTCATTGCACATCCATGTTCATAGCAGCATTATTCACAATACCCAAAAGTGGAAATAAAAGACAAATGGACAAATAAAATGTGGTATGTACATTATTCAGCCTTAAAAATGAAAAATTCTGTCACGTTACAACATGGATGAACCATGCTAAGTGCAGTAAGCCAGAACAGATACCGTATGACTCCATTATAAGACAGCTCAACTAGTCAAATTCAGAGAAGCAAAGTAGAATGGTGGTTGTCAGGGGCTGGGGAGAGAGGGAAATGGGAAGTTATTTAATGGGTCTAGAATTTTAGTTTTATGAGATTAAAAAGTTCTGGAGATGTGTTTCACAACAATGTGAACGTATTTAACACTAGTTACTAAACTGTACACTTAAAAATGGTTAAGATGGCACATTATATGTGTTTTTTACCACAATTTTTAAAAATATTTAATTATATATTTACCTAATATAGAAAGGGAAAAGGTTGATGAAAAGCAGTATATTTTCATGGCAGTAATGGAATGATTAGTGCAAGAGAAAGAGTCACTACACTGATGAGTAACAGATCAACACCCTGACCTGAGGAGAGTCCAAGTGAACAGCACCACTGAGGGCAAATAATAATTATGTGCCTCAGATGTGGTACCAAGAACACCGCTTGCCTAGATAGCTCAAACCTCGCATGAGCAGCTATCAGACAAACCAATACTAAGGAACAGTCCCGATTACATATAGCCTATGTTATATGGCAGCTAAATGCAATACATGGAGGAGGAAAAAACCTTTAAAGGACATTATTGGGAAAACTGACAAAATACCGAAATATGGGCTGCAAATTAGATAAAAGTACTCTGAATGTTTCCTATATTTGAAAACTATATTGATCTTAAGAAACAAATGCTCAAGTATTAAGAGATAAAGGGAAATGATGTATGCAACGTACTCTCAAAATAGTTCAAGAAATAAATACATTTAAAGAACAATAAAGCAAACATGGCAAAATGCTTAAAAATTAGTGAATCTAGATAAAGGGCTTATAAGAGTTGTCTGCTATGTTTGAAATTATTTCAAGATAAAAATGTAAAGTACAATCTTTAATTCAACTCCACCAAAACATTTAAGCAAAGAAAGTACATAAAAAAGAAAATTTGGAGGCACCTAGCTGGCTCAGTCAGTAGAGCATGCAACTCTTAATCTCAGGGTCATAAGTTCAAACCCCACACTGATGGGGAGCCTGCTTAAAAAAAGAAAACTTAGCCTACTTAAGCAGAAACGCCAGCAAATGCACTTCAAGTACCACTAAGCACAAAATCTATATTCAGATACAGCTATGTTAATTATTCAGAGTATAAAACGAAGTCCCAGCCACAGAACCCAACTTCAGTAGGTAAGACCCAAATGATGACTATTCGTTGCCAAAAGAGAATGTTAGACTTGAGAGGGAAGAAATCACTATGGATTAGTGATCAGGCAATGAGCTTTGTAGGAAATGGACTATACCTAGAAGGGCCCAGGCAGACTTACTGAAGAGGGAAATAAGAAGTATAAAGAGGTTACACATTTGGGAATGCTGGTAACCAATTTAAATTGGTTTAAAAAAGTAAACAGTGGGAGCAACTGGGTGGCTCAGTTGGTTAAGTGTCCAACTTTGGCTCAGATCATGATCTCACAGCGGGTGGGTTTGAGCCCCAGGTCGGGCGCTGTGTTGACAGAGTCTGGCGCTTGCTTCAGATTCTGTGTCTTCCTCTCTCTCTCTGCCCCTCCCCTACTTGTTCTCTCTCTCAAAAATAAACATTTAAGAAAGAAAAAAAAAATCTAAGTGAAACAGTGAGCAGATGTTCCAAAAAATCAGCAGATGACCAAATGCAGCATTACGAGTCACCACACAGAAACCCGATTCCCTCTTCCATAGGACAACGGTAAGAATTCTGAAGCTTAAACAAGCTATAACAAAGACAATCCATCTGGCAGAAAGAGAAAGGCATGTTGGAGAGAGTGTGTATGGGGAGAGCACTGCTATGAAAGTTTGGTGAGAGGGTACTGAACGGAGAGCATCAGTCTCTTAAGGCAAGACCAGTAAAGGGGTGCCTGGATGGCACAAACTGTTAAGTGGCTCAGGTCATGATCTTTAGGTTCCTGACTTCCAGCCCTGGCTTTCTGCTGTCATTGCAAAGCCTGCTTTGGATTATTTTTTCTCTCCCCCCTCTCCCCCTGTCACTCCTCCACTTGTGCTCTCTCTCAAAAATCAACATTTTTTAAAAAATCATCCCCCCCTCCCCAAAGACAAGACCAATGAAGGCTTCTGATTGTACAGTGACGGGATCAGAAGTGTCTCCATTATTTTGATAAAACTTAAGCTCCGGGACGCCTGGGTGGCTCAGTCAGTTGAGTGACCAACTGTTGGCTTCAGCTCTGGTCATGATCTCAGTCACAGGACCCAGGTCCAGCTCTCTCTCTCTCTCTCCACCCCCACCCCCCGCCCTTCCCCTACTTGTGCTCTCTCTCAAAATAAACAAATTTAAAAAAATTAAAAACTTGGGCTCAGTTCTGCTAGTCTGGTCCTATCATTTAATAACTGTAAAGAAAAGCACAAAATTATTTTCCTTTCCCTAACTGAAAGGTGTCATTCTCAAAGCTAAGCCCTCTTCAATGTTTTAAAAGCATACAGGAAGTAGAAACACTATAAGGACTAAATTTCTCTGCAACTATAACTTAGTCTTCATGACAAAGCTCAAAATTTCCTCACAAGCCATCTACCCCAAGGGGGCAGTGTGTAAAAAAGATGGAAAAACATACCACACCATAGATTATGCAAGCATCTACATATTCCATTCCCTAGTAAAATATGTCAAAGTTATACATCACAGATGTTACCTGAAGCTTCTACTATCCTTTTAAGGTGTTTTAAAGATAAAGATTACACTGCAATATAACGGGATTTAGTGTCTAGTCAAGCAAACCCATCTTACTTAATTCTGCCACTTAGTTAATACATACAGCACTTACTATGGGATAAGAACTATTCTAATGTATACTTATTCATATTAATTGATTTAATCCCCACAACCCTTCAGTAAAGTGTTAGACCTATCCTCATTTTATAGAGACGGTGAAGTGATGATCTTCCCAAGATGACATGGCTGGTACGTAGTACACAGTAGAGCCAGGATACGAATCAATGCAGTTAACCAAAGTCAGGTTCTTCACTGCTGCTGCTGCTACTACAACCACTGCCTCCATTTCATCAAGTTTCGTATCCTCTCTCTTCCACCTCCACTTCCCGGCTAAGGGAGTGGAGGGGCTGACAGGTCCACACACTCTTCTCAGAACCCGTGGAGATAGACAGGCTTCACAATTCAGAATTTTCCTGGTTTTTGGAGTAAGCCACCTATCATCAGGCATATGAATACTTCAGCAATGAAATGAAAGAACATTCACACTAAATGGGATAAACAGATGCAAAGGTTTGATAAAGAGATGAAACAGTCACCAAGAAAGTAACAAAGTTCAGTTTTCTGAGCGTTTTGGATACTGGATTTGCAGTTAAGTAACCAAAGAACTGTCATCTAGATTAAGAATATGCATAACTGCTCACCTTAGGGCCTAGAACATAATAAGTAGGGACAATATATGGTAACTATTAAAGTTAAAATGTATTCAATTTTATTAACTATAAGTGAATATGGAAACTTTTTAATTAAAAACGACAAGTATTACAAGAGCAATCTGCAGGGACTACGGGTACCCACATGGGCAAGGACGCAGGGGGGATGACTTTAACAACATAAAAACAAACCATGCACCAATTATGACTAGAATACCAGGAAATATATTTTAAAATTAAGTGCTAGGGAGGGAGGCTGCATAAAAATTTTAAAATAACATCTAACTAAAAAAATGTATTCAATCTTTGAAAAGTCTATTCAGTCCTCTTATAAAATCATGGATAGCTTTTGGAGGAGTCAGGGGGTTAAACACTAATAATTTCAATTTTAAGCTCCCAATCATGTACTCAACCAATCCTCTAAAAGCCTGTCTGGGTCACTAGGTTTAGAAATAAAAATGGAGACGACTTATAGATAAACACTTATGCTTCAGTCTTTTTTTTTTTTTTTTTAATTTTTTAATGTTTCTTTTTGAGAGAGACAGAGAGAGAGAGTGCAAGCAGGGAGGGCCAGAGAGAGGGAGACAAAGAACCCCAAGCAGGCTCCAGGCTCTGAGCTGTCAGGACAGAGCCCAACTTTGGGCTCAAACCCCCAAACTGCGAGATCATGACCTGAGCTGAAGTTGGATGCTTAACTGACTGAGCCACTCAGGTGCACCTATGCTTCAGTCTTTTTAAAAGTAAAAATAGTAACAACATCTATATGGTAGTCAAATTATTTAACTCCTTAATAGTAAACTTTATTTTTTTAAATGCTTATTTTTGAGAGAGCGTTCGCAAGCTTGGGAAAGAGGCAGGAGCACAGGATTCAACGCAGGCTGTGCTGAAGGGCAGGGAGCCCAATGAAGGGCTGGGAACTCAGGAACCGTGAATGGAAGCTACGTGCTCAACACCAGTCAAGAGCAGACAAATCTTGGCTTCACTTTTATACATCTCTTAGAGCAACATAGTTGACATTTTCCCAAGAAAAGGAACACCGGTATAAAAGGTACTATTTCATTAATGTAAACACTCATCAGTGTGCAAACTCCTGAACAGAGTTCCCTTGGTCCTGGTTCTAAAATATCAAGGAGTTTTATGTTTCCTATGTTTCCATTATGAATTCTAAGTACTTTTAATATTTCTTTTGTATTATGTCTAATGGGGTCTACCACACAGAGGCTGAAATTATTTCTCAACAGATTTTTTTTTTTTAGCAAAAACAGGCCATTCAACAACTTACAGTATTTTAGTCTTTAAATTATTTCCCAATTAAGTTATTCAGCAGCTGGTAAAACATCCCAGGACCACCATATTATGAAGAAGAAACCCTATTTCCAAAAATGCCCAAAAGTATTCGCTAAATTGAAATGAAGAGCAATTCACCTTTTTTTCTTTCTTTTATTTTTTTGGAGATAGAATGAGCAGAAGAGAGGGGCAGAAGGAATAAGAGGTATCATTTCAAGCAGACTCTATGCTCAGCGCACAGCCTGATGTGAAGCACTTGACCCACAACCCTAGGATCACAACCCCAGGCAAAAGCAAGAGTCAGAGGCTCAATCAACTAAGCCACCCAAGCACCCGAAGCAATTCATCTTTTTTTTGCTTAAGCTTACTCATTTGTGAGAGAGAAAGAGTGCACACACATACACAAGCAGAAGAAGGGCAGAGCAAGAGGGAAAGAGAATCCCAAGCAGGCTCTGCACTGTCAGCACAGAGCCTGACACAGAGCTCGAACTCACAAACCCTGAAATCTATGACCTGAGCCTAAATCAAGAGTTGGACGCTTAACTGACTTGAGCCACCTAGGCACCACCTACCCCCCAGCAATTCATATTTTAAAAGCAAGCAACTATTGCCAGGTTGAGAGAGGAACAAAGAATCGTATCATTTCTACCCACCCCATCAAAATCATAAGCTAAATGGTAATGGTAAAAACACTGAAGTAGATTTAGAACAGGATTGCTTTCAGATCTTTTTTTTTTTTAATTTTTTTTTAATGTTTTAATTTATTTCTAGGAGAGAGAGAGAGAGAGAGAGAGAGAGACAGTGTGAGCAGGGGAGGGTCAGAGAGAGAGAGAGAGTCACAGACTGAAACAGGCTCCAGGCTCTGAGCCGGCAGTCAGCACAGAGTCCGACGCGGGGCTCAAACCCACGAACCGTGAGATCATGACCTAAGTGAAAGTCGGACGCTTAACCGACTAAGCCACCCAGGCGCCCCAGGATTGCTTTCAGATCTTAAGAGAATTGCATATTGTTCAAAAAAGGCATGTGTAAAGTACCTACTAATATCTGTCGCTTAGAATTTCAGGCAATTTACTTAATCTCTCTGAGCCTTAGTGTCTTTATCTGTGAAATGGGGATTAGTGGAAAATACTTCATTGGATTTTCCAGAGAGTAAACTGAAAACAATGTATACAAAGTGCTTGGCCTAGGGCCTAGTTTAAGAGAGGGAAAACACATAGTGGCTACTGTTAATTACAGAAAGTAAAGACTGGCAATCTTCCTAGAAGATGGGAATATGCAGAAAGTGAAATTAAGTATTTTGGAGGTATGAGTTTTAATAGGCTAAAAACCACTATTCTATTGTAAGGTGACTATATAAAACTAGTCCAAGGAAAAAAGATGAAAGTTATAGACTATTAAATTTCTAGTGGGTAACCAGATTTAGGAAACCTATTTGCAAGTCTAATTACCTATCCTATAATAAGGATCTGGATCTGCCACCCAAGTGGCCCATCCCCACATGCACTGCTTACTTTATAATTACATTCAATCAAAATTAACTAGTAACTTTTAAAACAGGTTTAACAAATTTATGGTCCTACTATTTTGGCAAAACCACTCCCTAAATATTAGTTATCTCCAAATATGGTCTAAGAATCACCTTCATCAGAATCATCTTGGTTAAAACTGCAAATTGGAGCTTAAGCACACTTGTTTGGAAGCCCAATGCCCAAAGTGTTTAGCAAAAACATTCTGTTAAATCCACCCAAAGTGGAACTTAACCTCCACTTACTCTCTTGTAAGATCAGACACTAGAGCAAACTCTGTTCTGCTGCTGCTGTGTGCCTGAATTAATAGGAATTTAGGGAGAACAGGGTCAATAAATTTCAAGAAATAAGAATGTATTTCATAGGTACAAATAACTACTAAGAACATATTTCCTTTTTTTTTTTTTTTAATCAATGTGACATTAACTCAGCCAGAACAGAGATGAGCACATACTACAGAAAACTCTTTAATAGCTGCCGACTGAAAAGCAGATATTAGGAAGATTAAGCCTGTTTTCTTCAAGAACTTTGCTTTAAAACAGTACATAGTGAGGTATGGTCTGTCTTACATAAAAAAGGCTGAAAATTAACCTCATTAGAAACCCCAAGTAAAATAAAACATGCCTGGCACAGTTTGTGTTTACATCTAGTTTATCTAGTTTATAAAATTAAGCTTTAAAATCTTTTAATGGCATGATGTTACAGGATTTTTACACTCAAACTAGGTTTTTAATGTCCAACCATTCACTACCTCTTAAACAGAAAATCCTTGCAGTCCAGCATGCTACGGAAGAGCACACTCTCAATACAACATATATATTGATTTAGCAGTGGGTGTCCTAAAACTGTCTGGGTCAGAAAGTGGTCAGAAAGTAGCCTCTGTGCTAGCTTTCTATGGGAACCTCTTATCTACACCTTGGGATATAAGCAGTATAATCACAAAAAAAAATTTTTTTTCAGTGTTTCAAATATGTACAACTCAACACAAGCATTCAAGCATACTACTTGAGGACCTAAATTCTCAACCTGGACGCTTAGTATAAGCTACTAATACCACTACTCACTGCTTCACCAGAATGGCTGTATATTTTTCCCACCAAAAGTAGAGCTATTGCACCATACGTTTCATGGTCTCTGTAAAGAAAGAAAATCATTGTCTTGGTTTATATTTCCTTAAAAAAACAAATAAATTTCTACAAATTGTTTTAAGAACTTAGTGAAATCTGAAGTTTTTTAAAGAAATCACCTCAATTCTTTTTAATGCAACAGCAGCCCCATACACACACACAATATTTGTAAAAGGTCAAGGCTAAAATGTTAACTAGCTGCAACTTTTAATAAGCACATACCACAAAATTAAAATCCACAGGGTTTTTAACGCATAAACATTTACTTCATGACTCCTTAATCCATATCAGATCAAATAAAATGGAATTCAGAGAGGTTTTTCAGGATTTCAAAGTGGCTTCAGAACTACTTTCTAAGATGTGGAGAACAGTGGTGAACAATTTAAATGATCCCTCTGTGTAGTTAGAAGCCACAGGTCCCGGCAAACACTGTTGCTGCAGGGAGGGATTGAGAAGGCTGAAACTACCTTTTCAGAAGCGGAGGCTGCAGGCTTTTGCCCTCTGCAGATAATCCTGACCGGTTAAAGTTTTCTCTATTTGGAATTATTAAAGTTGGAAGTGTATTTAAGGGATAGGGCTACAGAGTGCAGGCAGGCAGGTGATATCTGTATCATTTCTACTGACCCAAACACACCAGGGAAGAGAGGCTTTCAAAAGAGGCCCTCAGGGGACTGGTTGTTGCACCTTCGGTGCACTATTGAAGGAAAAGAACTATTTTTAAAAATTATGGAAATTCATCCAATTGGATGCAACTGGAAAAAAAATTCAGAATGTGTAAAGTTCTGTGCTCGCTTCGGCAGCACTTACACCAGAATGTGGAAAGTTCTGCCAAAGTCTATGGTTTAATAAACACTGCAAGGGAATAAATGTTACCAGCAAGAGAACTACCAAAGAAAAACTTATGAAACTGAGCAACCAATTGCAAAGTATAAACTTTATTTGAATCCTGATTTGAACAAAACTTAGATGTCGATTGAGATGTTAATTTTGAGATGTACTATGAAATTTTTACACTGACCACAGGATAACAGAAAGGAACTGCTATTATTTGAGCTGCAATAACAGTAGTACAACTATGGTTTTAAAATCCTTATCTTTTCAGAGGTCTATACCGAAATTCTTATGGTGAAGAAACAGGTTTAGAATTTGCTTCGAATAATCCAGTGGAGGTGGGCATATGATGAAACAAGTGTGACTAATAATTGATAAATGTCAAAGCAAGAATGATACATACGTGGAGGTTCATTTCCCATAATACAAAATTATGACACAATCACTGATTCATTATTGTCTAAAATATTCATTAAGACACTTTAGCAACCTGAAGGAATGCTTATTATATAATGCTAAATGAAACAAATGTATTTATGTCAAAATTTCAAAAGCTTAAGGTTAAAGAAGAAAAGGGAGTAAGAAAACCAAACTGAATTTGTGGGTTAGTTGATTATTTTTATCTGCTAATATTAGAGTATTGTCATTATATATTACTAATGAATTCAGAACTAGGCATGTAATTTACACTACCTAAGAGAGCTGGGTATAAAACAGTGCAGGAGCCTAGCATAAACTAAAGAATGCCTTAAAGGGTATTCAGTTTCAAATAAATCCTAAGCTACATTAAAAGCAGTTTTTAACCAGATATTCAAGTATTTTCATTCTTAGTATGACAGTGTCATTTAAATAGTAGCCAAAGCAAGCTACTTTGAAGATATGAGGAGGAAGTAACAATCAAACTAGGGTGGTACAAGAAAACTAGACCCCTTGGGCACCCTATTCATTTTACAAATACATAAACTGAGGCATGAAGTTTGCTTGTTTGGATTTGTGAACTGCCTAAAGTCAAAATGAATTAGCCTCATAAACTACAGACTGGAGCCCAAAGAGGCATAGGGATTTGCCCAAAGTTACAGTGTTAACTGGAGCCTGGCACCAGAAGTCAGACCCCAACTACTCTTGACACCCTGTGCAGATCAATCTACTAAGTGGTACTACCACTTTTTCATTTTTCTTTTTTTTTAAATTACATGCATCCTGTTTCTTTTTGCCACTAAAAGATTCTCAAAAATGTGTTCTTCAATCAAATAACTAAAAATACGGCAAAAAAATAGTAAAATGACAGGAGGGTGAAGAACGTCTAATGCTTACAAAAGCAGACTCCAGATCAATCCGTATATATGAAAAGCTATACACTAGGATTGAACACTTTTTTTCTACACCGTGAACAACTCTTCCAGCTTTAAGACATTTCTGTACCACTGATAATGTCAGAATAAAATAACCAGAAAAAGCATTAACTGGCCCTCTTAAAGACGGAAGAAAACCATACATGTACACTGAGGCACTTAGGAGTCTCCCAAATGTAATTCTTTCCTATCTCCTTGAACCAAGCAAGAACCAAGACTTCAGAGACTGCTTTGTGTTCCACATATACAGCTAAGGAAGTGGGGAATCTGAAGAGCAGAAGGTCTCATGGCTGTTACCTGACTCAAGAATCTGCTTGGCTCCAAAACGCATCCTCTCTGTTCTACCTAACTACTGATACTATGTAGTTCCTACTGATACTATCTAACTACTATGATACTCTGTATCATAAAACTGCTGAAATCAAGATAGGCACTAAATTTCAGAAATCTGCAATTCTTTACTTACTGTTTAAAATTTTCCAGCCCAACTTTCTAATATGAAAAGAGAAAAAGTATAGGCTTTAGAATCAGATCAACCTACACTTGCCATTTAAAAGCTTTACCATTTAAAAGCTCAGTGACTGGCCAAATTAAATGAACTTCAGTTTCCTCCTATATAAATGAAAAATACCACCAGAGTTATAAAGACTAAAGCAAGTGGTACAATGCCTGGTACATAATAAGCACTCAATAGGACACTCTTGTTATTTTTACCTAAAGGTTTAATTAAACGGCCAATTCAAATAAGATTCAAACTTGTTTTTAAAGCAGCTGATTACTGTAGTTATGGCAGAATCTATGAAGAGTATCTCCTGGATCATCAGTTAACTCCAAAACTGTACATGCAAATATGCAATCAAGGTAAGGCACAGATTACAAAATATATGGGCAGATCCATTTTTCCAATTATGAAAAAGATACCCAACTAGACAATCATTAGTCCAATAACGATTCCTTCAAGTGCTAAATTTTTCAAACACTGTGTTATTTCCTCACCAATTCCACAATGGCTACTTCCCATATATAAGCTTCCAGAAGGCAGGGACTGTATCTCATAACATTCAGAACACTAAGAGGTGCCTTACACACAGATGTGCTCAATAAATATTTGTTGAATGAAAAGTTGATATGGTTTCCTTAATGACCTTTAAAAAAAACTTTAATGACAGAATCCTTTCACTTTAAAACATTAAAATGCAAAAGGTTTATAATAAAAATACCTCTCTCAAGCAAAGAAATTGCTGTCTATAAGAAGCATGGTTAGCGAGGCAGAACTCAAACAACAAACTGCAATTTCCTATCAAAGAAAAGTTTTAAAAATAAAACTCCAACACAATGAGCACCTCAACAGAGGAAAGCACTATCTAGTCCATTGCCAGGAACAACTTACCTTTTCGCACCTTCCTTTTGCAGATTTGAAATCCAGATTCTCACACAATCACTGGCCTTCACTTCTGTTTGATTCAATAGCATACACACTACTGAGTCTCTCTCCTTCACTATTCAATACATGAGTAGAAAGCACACTGGTCTTATTCTGCTTTCTAACTATGAAAGCAAAAGTGCACTAGTCCTAATCCAAAATTCTCAAAAAGAAAAGGGAAAAGAAAAAAAAATTTTGAGATTAAACAATGAACAGAAGTAATTGTAAAGGCTCCCATCTTCCTCCCTGCCCACACATCCTACTTCAATGTGTGTGTGTTTTTCACAAGTGCCTTCAGTATGTATTTTAAATGGTTTTTTCCCCCCCAAATGGGAAAAAGACTCTGGTGTTTTGATGGGAGGACAAGAAATTAAAAACAAAACATATTAAAGTAAGCCATTTCCAAACAGGTGAGATACCCATCAGAGTGTGTGCTGTTGCAGGAAACAGAATGGAGAGCCGTGAATGGGAGTCTCTGCACTTCATATCTGCAAAAGAAGAGAATAAAAAGATTAACTTAACTCTAGACTTGGAATACCTTCTTTACCTGTTTAAAGCAATGCCCTTAAACATTTTAAATGTACTAAGACAAAGGCTTGTGGGTGAACTCAACCTTCTTGCCCTTAACACATAAATTTAAACTATATCTACAGTATTAGAAATCAATATTTGAACACTTTGATACCACACCATCTTGATATTACAGGGTAAAAAAAAAAATCTCTCTCTTCTTTAGGCTTTTCTTAAAACCATCATTTTAATTAGCCAAATGGGTTCCCTATTGCAGTTATCTAGGGAGAATTAGTTCTAACAGTAAGAAAAACAGTCTGGAGGTTCATTTCTAACAAATACTCTACCCCCTATAAGGAGTGGCAGTTAACCTTCTGGGAACCCCAATGCACACACCCCATTCTCCAACCTCATTAAAGGTTAAGAATAAAAGTGCCCCACGAGCAAAGTCATCCCCCCCGCCCCCGCTCCCCACCCAGCACCACATTCTCCGCAAAACTCCTTCCTTACTTCGCGCTAACCCACCAGCCGCTAGAGTGGGTACGCCAGGGCCAGGTCACAGACGGAGCCCAGGTGTGAGAGGTGAGCTCCGCGAGCCCGTCAGGCACCCGCGACCCCACCTGGTGACACACCTGCCCTCGCAGGAGCCCACCTGCGGCAGGGACCGCCCTCTCCCAGCCTTGCGCCGATGCCCAACTCGGAGCGCGCGTCCCGCGCCGCACGGGACCCGAGGGTGCGCAAGCGGCGGGAGCCGGGATGCAGGGGTGGTCCCGGCTCGCTCCCTCCCTAGGGACCAAGCGGGCCCCGGGGCGTGCTGGGGCGGGCGCGGTACCTTTTGGACAGATCCATGAGGACCCCGGAGAAGAGCTTCTCTCCTAGACGGAACGACACGACGAGCGCGTCCTCAATGATGTGGTCCAGCGTGACCCGCACCTCCGAGCCGGGAATCAGCTGCGACACCGCGGAGTCCCCGCCCGCCGGCGGCACGAGCGCCGGGGCTGCGGGCTGGGGCAGCGGCGGTTCCTGGCGCTCCTCGGGAGCGGGGGGCTGCTCGGGCTGCGGTGCAGGGGAAGGTGGAAGCTCGGGCCCTCCCTGAGGCACAGCTGCCGCCGGCTCCGCCACCCGAGCGGGCAGCTTCTCCTCAGCCTCCAGCTCCGGCCCCGCCGCCTCCGGGCTGCGGGCGAGCTCCCCCGGCGGCGGCGGTGGCGGCGGGAGCGGCGGCTCGTCGGCCTGAGGAGAAGACTGCTGCCCGTCGGCCTCTCCGTCCGGCACGGATGCTTCAGTCGCCGTGACCGGGAGGGGGTCAGTGCCGGCCTCGCTGCCGGGGATGGGCTCCATCTCCGGCTCGGCCTCGCCGGCGCCCCCCTCCCCGGGGGACGCTGCAGTCGCTGCCGCCTCTGCAGCCACGGCCGCCATTTTCTTCCTGGCTTCTCCCTCCTCCTGCTCGGGCTGCAGCGGCGGCAGCAGCGCTGCTTGGTTCCCTGGGCCTTCCCCTCCCTCCCTTGAACAGTTTCGTCCCGCCCTTTCCCTGATGCTCGGCATTGGCACCGGGCCATTGGTTGCGCCCTACACCTCTCCCTCACTCCGGATACTCCATTGGCCAGATGCGGACGTCTATCACCCAGTCAGTCCCTCCCCTCCCGCACAGAGTAGGAACTTCTCATTGGCCGGATGAGTTGTCAAATGTTGAATCTTAGAGGAGGAGTGAGGAGACGAGGGAAGTCACAAAAGCAGAGCCACATACTTGTCGCCTCTTTCTATTGGCTGGAAGAGGAAATAAAGTTTTGTGGTTGGCCCGCGCTCTTGCCCATTATCAGTCAGGCTTTCAGAGGTGGGATAAAGGAGAGAATCACGTGGCGTGCCAGTTCTTTCAAAGGCGGCCGAGGGGAGGAGTCAGGAGAGAATGCGGGAGGAGAACAGCTTCCCAAGAATCCCTGCGCGGAGCTCCTTAGAATAAATGTTATTTCTAGGCGCGGACCTGCTTGCGGCCGCGTGCGGGCACGACAGGCTTCTTTGGAAGGCCATCTAAAGTTTGAAAATAATTCTTCAAACGTGTTTTGAGCTCTTACTCGGCTAGGTACCGTGCTAGGTGCTGGAGGTGGAATGATGTGCAAGACATTCTCCATAACCTCGTGACAGACACTCCAGCCCACACATAGTGTTTTCCTTGACTTCTCTCCACTTTCTAGGAACAATGCACCTACTTATTTCAAAGTAGGAAAATGCTAATGAAAAGAGGAGGGACACCATGCATACTGTATTTAGCTGATGAATGTTCCAAAGAGCAGTCCTGAGGCATTTAGGGGCTTACCTTGCTTGCTGTCTCCAAATTGACCGGAAAGTGAAGGCACCTAGTGTCTTGCTTAAACCTTTTTTCTTTCCTGGCCTCTTCCTGTGCCACAGGCTCAAAACCTCTCTTCAGTGTCTAATGCTCCCACTTTAACTCTTCCCATTTTAAGTCTCTTGATTTGTTATGTCTAGAAGAATCTACACAACACATTTATTTCAGATTTCACCTCAGAATCAGCCTATTCTCCAGAAGAGGTTGTAGGCACTGAGAATGCTGACAGGGAGGAGAGAAAAGGTGACAGTATTAAGGGGAGTTAGAAAATGAAATTCCAAATAATAATAGCTAACAATTAAGGAGCACCTGTGTACCAGGCCCTAGTACAAACCCTTAGTATAGCATCTCATTTAATCCTTACACTACTCCTATGAAGCAGGTGCTATTATACCCATTTTAGAGATAAAGAAATTGAAGCCCAAAGAGTGTGCGCAAGGTCACTCAGCTAGTAAATTTCAGAGACAAAACTGCAGTTTTACGTTGAAAAGGACCAAAAATGACAAAAACTAAATATCACCATGTGTTCTCAGTATTGCAAGCCACGGGGCTCTTAGGGAAAGCCAATAGGAAATCCTAGTCAGGGCAGGCTTAGCATCTCCAAAGTAGCAGAAGGAAATGAAATTACTGACTGTCACTCTGTGTCAGAGTAATTTTCCCATAAGCTCACATTTAAAATCCTGTGAATTAAGTCTTCTCCCTCTTTTCCAGATGAGAAAACTGACCCTTAGCCAGGTTAAAGATCTCATAGGTCACATGCCTAGCAACAGGTCCAATCTAACCCAACTCTGCCAAGATCCATGACTATTCCACTCACTCATTCTTTGAACAAATTATTTATCTCCTGCAGGCCAGATAGTAAACAGACATGGATCTCACCTTACAGGGCTTTCACCATGATCACTTGGTCTATAATTCACCATAGTCAATTAATTAAACATTACATATAATTCTATAAAACTAGATCCATGCTGTGTTCCCACACTGTATAACCTCTCAGAAGGAAAAAAATACAGCTCAGTTCCGAGGAGGTGATTAATTCTTACAGTAATTCATTGCAAGATGCTGCAGTGAATCACTTAAATTAAGCATTTATGGCAGATCGCAGAATACCAAGTCCTCCTTCTCAATCACCATTTTCATCCTGCAACTGAAGAGCCTCTACTGGGTCACTATGTTCACATCAAGTATAACCCCTGCTGCTTGTCTGTCAAGTTCCTCTCTGTTCCTCCTCTATCTTTCAGGTTTGTTTTCTACTATTCTTCAAGCTTGCTAATACTGGAAAGATCTAATCATGCATCTTTCATCCATTTATTCAACAGATAAATTCATTCATATGCTAGGCTTGCAGCTAATATTAAAGACCTACTATGTGCCAGTTACTGGGCTTACCAGGCCAAAGGCATGTAGAAAGAACATAAGAAACTTCATGGTTCATAAGCCTGGGGCTTAATTTTCTAATTAGGGAGTCAGAAAATAAGCAATGAATAAACAAGATGATTACAGATTGTGAGAAATGCCATAAAAGAAATTAATAGGATGAGTGATAAGCAATCATTTCTGGCAAAGGGGCAGAGAGTGTCTTCTTTAGATAAGGTGGTCAGAAAAAGTCTCTCTGAGGATAAGGCATTTTAGTTAAAATGCAAAGGATAGGAAGGAGTCAGTTATTGACTGTTGTATGACTTCAGAAATTGCTGAAGTACTGAGGCAAAAGGGGACTTAGCTCATTCCAGAAACAGAAAGAGACCAGCGTGGTTGAAGAGGAATGGGCAAGAATATAGGTTGGTGAAATAAAATTGGAAAGGAAGACCGGAGCCAAATCATATTTTAAGTACTGCAGATATAAAAACAAGAGATTCTACCCTCAGGGAGTTTTAAGTCTATTGGGAACCTAAGCTGTTGTACCCTAGTCACCCATTCTATGCCTCTTTCTGGCATAGAATCAGCATAGAAAAAGCCCTTGGTATTTATGGAATGGATAGCCATATGGTATTTGAGACTAGATGGATGGTAGATGAATGGATGGAAGGTTGGATGGTGTCTTAATCCATTCAGTCTTCTAGAACAAAAATGTCACAGACTGGGTGGCTTATAAACAACAGAAACCTATTTCTTACAGTTCTGGAGACAAGAAGTACAAGATCAGGGCACCACCATGGTTTGGATGATGGCCCTTTGCCAGGTTGCAGACTTCTGAAGTATTCACAGGGCAGGAGGGGAAAAGGGAGCTCTCTTGGGCCTCTTTTATAAGGGCATGAATCTCATTCATGAGGGCCCCACCCTCATGACCTAATGACTTTCCAAAGACCTCCCCCCAATCAACATGAGGGTTTAGGATTTCAACATATGAATTTTGGAGGGACACAAACATTCAGACCATAACAGATAGATAATTGGTTGATTAAACAGATCACTGAATGGATGGACTGATAAATGGCAGGGATAAGGAATATAGCTGACTACTCAAGTGGATCCTCACTGTCTGTCACAAGCAGACTTTGATCTTGAGCTCTGTGGAGTAGTACAGTTTGGTAGCTAAAAACTCAGAGTGGAAGTGAATGAACCTCTATGTGACTCCCCAGTTGGCCTCTGACTAGCTATATGATCTGGGCATGATCTTAGGCTAGTTGATTAATCTCTGCTTCCTCATTCATAAAATATCTTAATAATAACTACAAAAGGGTGTGCTTGCTTTTAAGTGATATAACATATAAAGTGTTTAACATAGAACCTAAATCATAGTAAGCACATCTCCATCATTGTTAGCAACTAGATCTAGAAATTCATTCTTTCTTTTTTTAAGTATTATTTATTCTCTTTAGTAATCTCTATACCCAATGTGGGGCTCGAACTCACAACTCCAAGACCAAGAGTCAGATGCTCTTTCAACTGAGCCAGCCAGGTCCTCCTAGAAATTCAGTCTTATAACATCTGGTGTTAATCATATTCCAGGGGCTCTCCAACCTTATGAAAGACTAAGTAAAACCCCAAACACTGGGGTGTTGATTCACAGAGAGTTTTAAATATGGCTAATTGTGGTTTGTTTGTTTTTTCTGGGCTTGGTTTCTCAGGAAATCAAATTATAAACAAAAAATAGCATGGGGAGCAGAGACCCTCCACAAAACTCACTGCATGGCTGCAAAGCCATGATCACTGAACGAATTGCTCCTCTTGTTCTAGAACAATTTCTGACCAGTAACCAATATTTCTCTTCTAAAATCAAATCACCTACTCTCAGATCAAGACAGTGATTGATAACTACTGACGAACATGTCAATTATTGGCTCTCCCTCCATGCATCTCAGTGGTTCTCAATGTATCAAGGGATCTTTCTGAGAATCTGCTAAAAAGATATTTTACATATTGTATAATTCCATTCACATAAGGTACCAAAACAAGCAAAACAAATGTATGCTCTTAGAAATCAAGATAGAGGTTATTTTTGACCAGAGAAGGGGAATAGAACAGTTCAGCTAATGACTACAAGGGAATATGAGTAGGGTTTCCTAAGATTCTGGTAATTTTCTGCTTCTTCATCTACCTACTGGTTACACAGGAAAGTTCAGTTTATAAAAGTTCATCAAGCCATGCACTTTTATGTGCTTTTCTGTATATAGATTTATATTAGTTATCTATTACTGCTAGTGTCTTAAACATCATACATTTATTTTATCACAGCGCCTGTAGTCAGAAATTCAGGCATAGCTTAGTTGGGTCCTTTGTTTAGAGTCTCTCTTAAAACATAACCATGATGCCTGCAGGGGTTGCAGTCTCACCTGAAAGCTAGATTAGGGAAGGGCCCACTTCCAAGCTCACTAATATGATTCTTGGCAGGATTCAATTCCTCGATTGCTATTGGCAATAGCAATCTATTGGCTAGAAGCTGCCCTCACCACTTTGTCACATGGGCCTGTCCATAGGACAGTTCATGATTTACAGCTTGCCTCATCAGAGCAAATGTACAAAAAAAATCAAAGAGAAATGGAGCATGCAATAGAGAAGCCACAGTCATTTATAGCCTAATATCAGAATAGTCTTTCATCACTCGTGCTATGTTCTATTCAGAAGCAAGTCAGTAGATCAAGGAATGCCTGGGTGGCTCAGTCAGATAAGCGTCCAACTTCGGCTCAGGTCATGATCTCTGGATTCATGGGTTTGATCTCCGTGTCGGGCTCTGTGCTGACAACCTAGAGTCTGGAGCCTGCTTCAGATTCTGTGTCTCCCTCTCTCTCTCTGCCCCACCCCCATTCACTCCCTGTCTCTCCTTGTCTCTCCAAAAATGAATAAATGTTAAAAATAAAAAGGAAGTGAGTCAGTAGGTCCAGCCCAAACACTAAGAGAGATTGATTATGCAAGAGCATGACTATCAAGAGACAAGAATCATGACGAGCTGATTACCACACAATTTAAAGATTTTAAAAAATGACAGGCGCCTGGGTGGCTCAGTCAGTTAAGTGTCAGATTTCAGCTCAGGTCATGATCTCACAGTTTGAGTTCAAGCCCCACCCTGGGCTCTGTGCTGACAACTCTGAGCCTGGAGCCTGTATCAAATTCTGTGTCTCCCTCTCTCTCTGTCCCTCTGCTGCTCACACTCTGTGTCTCTCTTAAAAAATAAACAAACATTAAAAATTTTTTTAAGATTTGAAAAAATGAAAATAAAAAATATTTGAGATGTTTCTCTAAATCTTGCCCCACCCCCACATACTCATCCACAGACTCTGTTAAAGCCTCTATGTAGATGCTTTACATCCCATACCATCTACCCTTTAGTAACAGATCCACACCTCAGACAGGCAGGTGGAAGAGGCCATCATATTACAAAGGCCAATCCTAATACTGAGAACAGTCCCTATAAGGAGAGCCATCATTGATCTATTTAATGAGTACCTCTTATGTGCCAGGCAGAGATGGCAGCCAGGTGAAACTGGGGACGATCAAGCACATCAAAGGTGGGCACTGTCCTGAGATATCTTCCTCCACAGTCTTGGGTGTTTTTTCATATGCCCCCCTCCTTCTTTGTATATTTTCAACAGCTGCCATGTTAACATAGTTCCTTAAAAATGCACTTCAAGGACACTACTTTGGAGCAGTTCTAGACCATCTTGGTTTGCTTGGACCAAAGGGCTTTCTGGAATATAGAACATTCAGCCTAAAAGTGGGACAGTCCTAGGCAAATGGTGATAGTTGGCCAGGATTTATACTGAGTGTCTTGCAGAAATGAACGCTGATCCTTGCAACAACCCAGAAGGAAAGGGAGCCTCAGAGAGGTCAAAAAAAGCTTCCAAAGCTGGAAAATGGGATTAGGATGGGTCTGTCATTCTCCAAAGAATGTGCTCTTGGCAACTTTGATCTCTTGGCTATTTCTTCTATTTCCTTCACCACCCTCCAGGACAGGATTTTTGGATAGAAGGAATATCAGTGTGCTTTTTTTTTTTTTTTTTTTTGATCCAGGCTTCTAGTTCCAAGCCCACAGTTAAACCCAACCTTAGATTCTACCCTGATAGTACCCACCCTCTCAAAAAAATTCTAAGAACATATATGTATTTAATATTTTTCTCAGTTTCTCCTATCATTTTAAAGGTAGCAGGTCTTAGATTTTAAGATTCTTTTAATGGTTATTGATTTTTGAGACAGAGACAGAGTGCAAGCAGGAGAGGGGCAAAGAGAGAGGGAGACACAGAATCTGAAGCAGGTGCCAGGCTCTGAGCTGTTAGCACAGAGCCTGGTGTGGGGCTCGAACTCATGAGCCACAAGATCATGACCACACCTGAAGTCAGACATTTAACAGACTGAGCCATCCAGGTGCCCCTTAGAGTATGAGACTCTTAAAAAGACTTCATTTTATAGCTTCCTTAGAAGAGTGCTTATCCAAGTAATGGTACCTTATCATGTGCTTATTTCTTATCAGGCATGAAATCAATTAAACCATATTATATCCTTATGAGATACATTCATTCCATAATTATCACCACTACAGATTAGGAAACTGAGGCACAGAGAAGTTAAGTAAAGTGCCCAAGGTCACACAGCTAGTAAGAATAGGTAGGTATCAGATGGGGTGCCTGGCTGTCTCAGTCGGAAGAGCACGCAACTCTTGATCTTGGAGTTGTAAGTTTGAGCCCCACATTGGGTGCAGAGATTACTAAAACAATAAAAATAATAGGTATCAGAGAGCAATACCTATTTGCTCATTCATTACAAAGAGCTCCTGATCTTATGTGAAGCTTTCCGAAAAATAGGTGGAAACCTCAGCTAAAGAGGTATAGTAATACGAGGACCAACCCTGAAAAACCACAACCCCAAGATCATTTTGACAGAATTGCTCCTCTGTCCTCATTATTTATCTTTGTCTCAGTTTCCTCACCTCTAATACAGGAATGATCATCATCTCTACTTCAAATAGTTGCTGGGAAGGTTACACCGAATTGAATCAATCTGTGGGTGGTAACAGTTCCTATTATCCCTCCCAGAGGTCTGGAGGCCTGGGGGGGAGCATGGAAACGGTTTGGTTCATCCGATGTAAATTTTAAGCTGGGGACCAGGCACTAGTGTTAGCATTTCTCTTAGGATGATTCCTTTCCAAGCAGCTATTTCACTGTCTACCCCCAGCCAGTCCTCTGACTACATATGCAAATATAGGTCTAATTGCTTTGGTACATTCTTATGCCAAATTCCTACTCTGTTTTATTTGTGTTTATTTTAAAAATGGCCCAGATTGTTAAGGAATGTGTGTCTAGCTATATCTCGATTTAAAGAAAAGACCCTTGTGACGTCTGTCTTGTTCATCTCTGCACCTCTCTCACGTGTAGCACAGTGGCTGGCACAGGGTAGGCTTTCAGAAAACCTTTGTAAAATTCATAGACAAATGACTAGACAAGTGAATAGTTATTTCCAGGGGGTATAATCAATGTAGGGTTTCTTTCCTTTTTGACCATCTGCATAGCTGTCCTAATTTTCTCATTTTTCTATAATGCACATGTATTTCAGAAATGTTTAGATCCTTCAGCAAATAAATATATAACTAAGTGAATTTTTAAAAAAAAAAGTCCAGCATAGTCTTTTAATAAGAGGATTTCTTTCTTTCTTTTTTTTTTTTTAATGTTTATTCATTTCCTGGAGAGAGAGAGAGACAGAGTGTGAGTGGGGGAGGGGCAGAGAGAGAGGGAGACACAGAATCTGAAGCAGGCTCCAGGCTCCCAGCTCTCAGCACAGAGCCCTAGACGGGGTTCTAACTCATCAACGGGAAATCAGGACCTGAGCCAAAGCCCCACGCTTAACCGACTGAGACACCCAGGCGCCCCAATAGGAGGATTCCAAACACGGAATCTCTGGACGGGGTGTGCAGACCGGCAGGCCTGAGTGGGTTGCCCAGGGTCTAACCGCAGGAGGGATAAGACAGTCCTCATCCTAGATCCCAGAAGCTTCAGCAGTCTATCCTTCGCCTTTGGGTCACAACACACAACATATTTTACTTTGGTGTGCGTGCTGGGTGAAGACGAGAAGCAAGTCCCAGAAGAGTTTTTAAATGATTCATAAGGAGTTCTCCTCAGGAAGCGGAGACCTGGGTGCTAGGTGCACTGAATTAGAGATGGCATCGCTCCCGACCCCTCTCCACCCCACCAGGCAGTGAACCTTCATGGGTGACCCCCTTCTGTAGTTGTTTTTGGCCCCTGTATCCAAATCCGAATTCCTTCCAGGCTTGGCCCACTCCACCCTGGTCCGTGGTTGCTGACGAAGAAGGGAATAGACAAGCCCATTTAGTTGTCGTCCTCTCTTTGTTCCCTTGACCTTGAGACATTTACCGCAGCAGAGCCCGCGGTGCCGGGAGCCAGGCAGAGTTCTGGAATGAAAGGAAAGAGACCTTGGAGGGCTCTCGGAGCCCACACTCGTTTTCTCTGCTTTGGTCACCATAGTGACTTCTCTTTGAAGCCTCAATCCTGTGGGTTTTGCTCGATATTCATTCATAATAAGGCCACCCCTGTGTTTTCCGCCCACTGGGGAACAGAGAGCCGCGTGCATTTGTAGTCACGTGGCTCTTGCGCTGGGCCTTTAAGTGTGTGTGTGTGTGTGTGTGTGTGTGTGTGTGTGTGTGTGTATTCACGCGCGCGCACTGGAAGGTCCTCTGCTCTGCGGAGGGAGGGATCAGAGCTAGAAAGGAATTCAGATCCCCTCTGGTCTTGTTCTCATCGTTTACAGAGGAGAAGGGACCTGCCCAAGGTTTCCTAGCCTTCCAAGAGAAGCCCGCCGCTAGAACATGAATGCCCGGACTCCTGGCCCAGTGCTCACTGCACTCCTCACACAGGAACGTGCAGGCCCACAGGCTCATCCCAGATTTTCTAACTTCTTGGCCTTTTGTCCCAAACACTGGAGTCGCACTTCCTGAGACCGTCACTAAAGGATTAAAAAATCCATGATAACCAGATTGTGAACCTCTAGTGAAAGGCCAAAACTATAGTCCTATAGTGAGCCGAAGCAGTTCAATTTCCAGTACAGATTTGCAAGTAAATTAGCTCATTTGATCCTCCAAATTACCTGCAAAGTAAAGGTAATTTTACTATTTAAAATTAAATAGTAAATAAAATTTAAAAGGGATGACTATTACTCCCTTTTAAATTGAGAAACTGTGGCTTCAGAGTGGTAGTACGAATCAACTAGGGAGTCAGAGGTAAATTTGAATCCTAATTCTGCAATTTGCTAATGATAAAGAATGTCATAAAAGCTCATCAGTATAGTCACTGACTTCAAATTCAGTGAGACCCAGTGTCCTTCCCATTACCCTGCGGTGTGACTTTAGGCAAATTACTTAACTTCTCTGAGCTTCTATTTTCCATCAAAGAGCATAATAGAACCTATTTCACAGGGTCTTTGTGAGGATTAAATAAAGCAATGCACGGAAATCACCTAGCACTGTACTGGATACTTAATAAGTGGTTTCTATTATTCCAAAATTAGAAAGTTCTCTCCTGCTAGAACACCTGGTCACAGACAAAAAGAAAAAAAAAATTTACATCCCACATTCAGGCTCACTCAGAGTCCAATACCTTCCTTTGTGTCAGCCAAGGAACTGAGTACTTGAAAAAAAGACATCCCAAAGAGAGGAAAGTGCATTTGAAAGATGCTTTTCACAGCTTGATTTTGCATTTCTAAAAGATTCAGACTTGGGAAGGGAAGGGAAGAGTCGAGCTCTGTCTCTTGATAACTTTACTTCCAAAATTCTCCAGAACTATGCTGCCCAACAGGGTGGGCTCCCAACCTCTTGTGGTTATTGAACACATGAAATACATCTGCTCCAGACTGAGATGTGCTGTAAGTATAAAACCGATTCCGGGTCTTAAAGACTCAGTGGGAAAAATTTTTAAACATTTCTAGAATTCATTTCACCCATGTCTTTTGATGTTTCTAATATGGCAATCAGAAAATTTTCAGTTCTGCATTCGGCTCACATTATGTTTCTATAAGACAGAGCTGCTACAGGTAGAACACGGAATCCCAGCTTAGCCCACCTGTGTAGGGCACCTCCCGTGTGTCTCTCTCCTTTAATTCTTACAACAATATCGTCTGGAAGATATTGTTATTTACATTCCACTCCTGAAGGGCAAACTTACGGATGCCAGGCCTTTGGTTTGCCAGGTAAGATCACCAACCCCGCTATTATTATATACTAACATCATTCCATAAAAGAAGGACTTTGTAATACCAACAACACCGAACATTTCAACTGCATTAAACAGTACATTGCCCCTCGGTAATAAAAGTAGCTGGCATTTCTTAAGAGCTTACTATTTTAAAGGCACTGAGCTAATAATGCTTTAGCTTTTTCAGTTCTGTAAAACCCAGGAGGTTGGTTCCATTATTATCCCCATTTAGAAGAAAAGGCGAGTGATGGGGCACCTGGGTGGCCCAGTCAGGTAAGGGACCGACCCTTGATTTCCACTCAGGTCATGTTATCATGGTTAGTGAGATGGAGCCCCATGGTCGGTGAGATTGAGACCCACGACGGGCTCCGTGCTGACAGCACTGAACCTGCTTGGGATTCTCTCTCTCCTTCCCTCTCTCTGCACTTTGCCCCTCAAAACAAATAAGTAAACAATAAAAGAAAAAGATAAAGGACTCCAAGGCTCTGAGAGCTTGGCCCCCACTGGCTAATAAGTGGGGGCTGTAGAATTTGAACTCACATATGACAAATTCTAAAGCCTGTTCTCCATCAGTTGTGCCTGCCCATAATAGTACCAGGAAGTGACTGAAGTTTGCATTTGGCTATAAATTTGATGAGGTAGGGGTTTTTTTTGTTTTTCTTTTTTTAGAATTCTATTATAGATTCATACCCTTTCCCTCTCAACCCCACCCCGGTCTGTACTTGAATTTGGGAAAAGATAATTACAGTTGAAGTGACATGGGTATTTAAAAGGAAATCAACACATCTGCCTTCATCCTACATGAATATGGAAGAGGATTTCTATCTAGCCAGCCTTTCCCTCTCCCTCTCTTTCAATGTGAAATGTCAGGAAGCTCCAGAGACCAAACTGAGCCCACTGGGAAGGCCCTGGTGCCCCACATCCAGTGAGGACCAGGCTGTAGTTGGACTGCTTGACTCCTCACCCACAGCTTGATCTACACCTTCCACACAGTGGGAACTCAGATGTTGCGAGGGAGTCATCACTCTACTCCGCCCCTTTTCCACCTGACGGGGGATTTAGAACCGAGTTTCCCATGCCTGAGTTACAATTCATTTCTGACTTGGCCGCCTCCCAGCTTTCAGCTTTCAGAGCACAGCCCTCCCGGAGATCACGCCTGACTTCTAAAGCTGAGGGAAAACCTGCTCAGCATTAACCTTCTCCAAGTCCAAATTCAAATCCCTCAGTTTTAGATTGGCAGGGTGGGGGATTAGGGAAGCTGGCATTCTGAAGCTACAGAATAAGGGGAGGCCATAATAATCATGTATTTCAGTCATGTTGGGCTTTGTGACTATAATGACTATTACTTGCGAGGAGCTTTGCAGACACAGTATCGCTCAGTCCTCATAGCAATGTATGAGGTCCATCTTCATCATACAAAGGGGAAAACTGAGGCTAAAAGAAGTGAAGTGACTTGCTCAAGGTCACATAGCTGCTAATGACTGAGTTCCAAGACCTCAAACCTCATCTATCAGACTCCACAGCTTAAAACTATGGATTAGCTTGGGGCACCTGGGTGGCTCAGGCGGTTAAGCATTGACTGTAGCTCAGGTCATGATCTCGGGGTTGTGGGTTCAAGCCCCACATCGGGCTTTGCACTGATAGTGCAGAGCCTGCTTAGGATTCTCTCTCTCTGCCTCTCTCTCCCTGCCTCAAAATTAATAAACTTAAAAAAAAAAATAACAACAACTGTGGACTAGTTTGTTCAAGGTCACATCATAGCTGGTAAATAATAGAGCCAAAATTCCAGTTAAGATAAAAATGAGAGAGTGGGGCACCTGGATTGCTCAGTCAGTTAAGCGACTGACTTTGGCTCGGGTCATGATCTCGCAGTTCGTGGGTTCGAGCCCCCTGTCGGGCTCTGTGCTGACAGCTCAGAGCCTGGAGCCTGCTTCGGATTCTGTGTCTCCCTCTCTCTCTGCCCCTCCTCTGCTCATGCTCTCTCTCTCTCTTTCTCTCTCTCTCTCAAAAATAAAAACAAATTAAAAAAAAAGATAAAAATGAGAGAACATGCCCTTCCCAGCAATCTTGTAGAGATTTAAAAAAAAGATAATACCAAAAATGAGTCAAAGTGAGGTGAGATGAACATTCTTTCAAACACTCAAACCTCTGCAACTGAGATTTCTGTTTTGAAAAACAATTTGATAATTATACAAGGACCCTTAATTTTTCTTTTTTCTTTATTGCCTTCACCTCTGCACTTCCAATAGTCTCTGACAGTCAGTAGTCCTCAACAAAGATTTGTAGAAGGAATAAATTCACTCTTGCCCTGACATTCCCCTAAGGCCAAAGTGCTGTTAGGTTAGCTTAAAATCAGTAATTCAAAGAAGATAAATTGAGAAGGAAGGACAAGAACCTAATTTGAGATTATGTCTGATCCACCTGGAAGCCAATATTAAGAACCATTGCCAGCCAACGAAGGGTCAGGGTACCCATAAAAATCATTCTCATTGCCAATCTTACCCAAAGAATATTCCGTTGTTAACCAAAACTGCTAATAAAAATAATTAACATATTTGGAATATTTATATGCCAAGGATGCATGTATTAATATCATTTCATCTTCATAATAGCCTTATAGATAGATAGTATTATTTTCACTGAAGAAACTGGGTCTCAGAGAGGTTAAATAAATTGCCCAGAGTCACCCAGAGGCTGGGTGGTAGAGCCAAGATTCAGAGTCAGCACTAGAGTTTTCTTTTCTGGCTAAGCATGAGAAAATGGAGAGTTTTAGACCTCCTCTAAGATCACCAACTTAGGACTCCCTGGAGTATGGCCCTGGGATGTATTGAAAAGTCTCCACAGGTGACCTGAAACCCACCAAAAGTTGAAGACCTAGACTTATTCAGTCTTAACTCAAAACCCACCCTTTAACTTCTCACTTGCCTTGGACC
The DNA here is from genome assembly GCF_003009895.1 of Hyaena hyaena. NCBI lineage: Eukaryota > Metazoa > Chordata > Mammalia > Carnivora > Hyaenidae > Hyaena > Hyaena hyaena. The sequence goes on from NW_024080887.1 coordinate 1,484,951, forward strand.
CAGTACTAATCAGTACTACCCCAGAAGAATCTTTACTTGGGAGAACCACGGATGGTCTTTGTGAAGACTTTGGTCCAACGATCAGCCTTCAGGATGTGACTTTGTCCACAGAGCAATTGACAAAAGCACACAGGCTCAGAGGAGTCTAACAAAAGGGTTTCAAAAAGCCAGGCAATCTAATATCTTTTGAGCCCAGGTACATACCTCTCACTGAGCCTGGAGCCCTATGCTCTCCTCCTTGCCTCTTTGTATCCACTCATTCATCTTTCAGATGGCAACTTCCTGCCATACACACCTCTTTCTGTTTACTTGTTTAGTTATTTACTTGTTTCCCCTTGCATGAGACCAAAAAAAGCAAAGACCAGGCCTTGTTTTGCTCATCTTCAAACCCTATCCCCAAGCCTGGCATGTAATCGGCACTCAATAAATAAGAGCTGACCTTTACAGGTCTCCTACCATGTACCAAGCTCTGTAGTGAGCACTTCATATATATGAACTCACTTAATCCTTACAACAGCTGATGCCCACTTCACAGAAGAACAAATGAAGGTATAGAAAGATCAAGTGGTCACTTAAATGTCTAAAAGGCTTAAATATACCAAACTATTTTATGGCAAAGCCCAGATTCAAACCTAAGCAGTAAAAACTCCAAAGCTGAAACTCTTGATTAATTCATGTTCTGGTGGTTGACTGATTGATGGTTCATTGACGGCCTCTGGAGCTTCCACACCCACAATTCATCTGCTGGAGACCAGAGCTAATGCCTGACCTTCCAGGGCTGATCTGAGTATCCCAGCAACGTGGCCAGAATACCAGCCCTCAGAGGTGCAAGGTACTCTGGGAAAGAACAGGCTTTGGAAGCAGCTTTGAGATTGCATTCTAGTTCCGTCACTTTCATCTCTGGGCCCCAGTACCTCTGTCTACTGGATGGGTTAATAATTGCTACCTTAAAGAATCTTATAAAGATGAGATGACCTACTATACATGAAACAGCCTACCATGATGCATCATACCCAGCAGAGGGTCCACCACACATTTGTTTCCTTAATCTCTCTTTCTGTCATCTCAATCTAAAGCCTATTCTAATAAGGCTCTAGCTTTTTCCAACAAACATTCTCCAGCTGAGATTCAGAGGCAGCTGTGTCCTCTGCTCCTGTCTGCCCGCTCCCTCAGAGAACACTCTCCTGCTATTTCTAGCTCCTCTCTCATCAAGGTCCTTTCCCGTTTTCCAAGGTAGCTAGGATACAGACTTGCTAGGCCTGGCCCTGAATTCCCTGCGGAGGCCGATGTAGGGACTTTGGGCGGGTGGCCACACGGGGAAGCTGAAAAGGACAGAATTAATAGAAACAAATTTGTCCTGAGAATAAGGGCAAGGCCCACCATGCCCTTTGCTTTGACAGCAGCTCAGAATCAGAACGGGGAGAGAAAGGGAGGGTCTTCTTTCTCTCGTTCTTCCTCCCTTCCTCCTTTCCTTGTTACCTCCTTTCCTCCCTCCTTCCCTTCCTTCTTCCCTTCTTCCTCTCTTTCTCCATTCCTTGCTTCCTTCCTTTCTTCCATCCTTCCTTCTCTTCTTCCTCCTTCCCTTCCTCCCTTCCTTTCTTTCTAGATAAAGGTCAGTGTTTGTAAAAGGACTGAAGATTTGGGAAGCCAGATGACCTGATATTGACTAGGACCCATGACAAACTAGGAAAAGCAGTGTCTTGGGAGGAGCAGACTATTATGACATGTGTGAGCATAAGGAAAAATCAGAATCAAAAGTACCTCCCCAGGCACTTGAGTGGTTGAGTCAGTTAAGCATCTGACTCTAGATTTCAGCTCAGTTCATGATCTCGAGGTTTGTGGGATCAAACCCTGCGTCTGGCTCCGTAGAGCCTGCTTGGGATTTTCTCTCCCTCTCTCTCTGCCCCTTCCCACTTGTGTTCTCTCTCTCAAAATAAATAAATAAACTTAAAACACCAAGTAACTCCCCATGTGTCTTTGCTTGAGTAAACTCCCTGCTTCTCAATGAAGGCAACTTGCAGAACCTCATCTGCTAGGGCAATGGACCACTTATTTCTGGAGTGCCTCTCGAGCACAGTGAGAATGGAGGAATGGGTACGGACAGAGCTCGGGCAAGGATCTAGATTCAGATAACCTCTCCTTACAGGCAGGCCTCCTGATTTCCTCTTCTTTTTCTTTTCTAATGGACACATAATGAATAATGAATAATTCAGACCACTCAGAAGAAGAGAGGGAAAAGTATGTCTTCTTTCTATCCCAGTTCTTAGGTTCTCAGGTACAACTATTGTTTTCTCCTCCTCCTCCTCCTCCTTCTTCTAAGTAACTGCTACACTCAACGCAGGGATCAAACTCATGACCCTGAGATCAAGAGTCAAATGTTCCACCAACTGAGCCAGCCAGGTGCCCCCCAATTATTGTCTTCTTTTCCCCAATGTATTACATACCTTCGGATCTCCTAGTCCAAGCGTTTCACTTCTCAAGAATTATGTTAATCACCAAATATGTATGGAGTCTCTTCCATGTGGCAGATGCTGGACTAGACACTGAGGATACCATGATAAGTAGTAGGCTCTGGGAGCCTACAGCCTAGTGAGGAAAAGCATCAATTAGACAAATAATGGCATACGCATAATTATTGAACTCTAATTGTGAAAAGTGTCATAAAGGACAATTACAAGCATACAATAGGACTGGCCAAGGAAATGGCGTTTAAGCTGGTGTTGGAAGGATGTATGAGAGTTAAAACAAGAGGGAAAAGGTGTTCCTGCTCCTGGGAACAACATATGCAAAGGCTCTGCAGAGGGAAGGTGTTTGGCAGGAGGGACTGGGAGAAGGCAGGTGTGTCCTCACAGAGTGAGAGTGTTTGTGAGGTGAAGTTCAAGGATGGGCAGGGCTGGGTCAGTCAGCAATCTGAAAGCTCTGGCAACCAGCCAAAAGCTTTCCAGAGCTGTCATCATAACAAGTCCCTGTGCCAAGCACTTTGGAGAAATCAAACACCTTCCAGAAATTATCTGAAAAAATAAGATACAGACAAATGAAACAAGGGCTAACAGCCCTTGGAATTGGAGCCAGGTGGGCAGAATAGTCCTCAGGTGGGCTAGGAGCTAGGATGGCAGGTTTCATGAAGCTGAAAGTGGAGGGAATGTGGCTTTGGAATCAAGCAACGACGTTGTGAGGTTGTGGAATAGGGGCTGACATGATGAGAACAATTTGCTTGATTTAAAAAAAAATTTTTTTTTAATGTTTATTTATTTTTTGAGAGAGATAGACAGAGTGTGAGCAGGGGAGAAGCAGAGACAGGGAGAGCCACAAAATCATAACAGGCTCCAGGCTCTGAACTGTTAGCACAGAGCCCAGCATGGGGCTTGAACTCACAAACGGTGAGATCATGACCTGAGCCAAAGTTGGACATTCAACTGACTGAGCCACCCAGGCAGCCCTGCTTGATCTTTTTAAATTCAAATTTCTATTGCGATAACTGTAGATTCACATGCAGATAAGAAATAATACAGAAAAATCCTTTGTACACTTCAGTGGTAACATGTCACAAAACTATAGTATAGGTATATATGCCAAAGAATTGAAAAACTCACAAAAAAATTTTTCCCTCGTTTTTTTTTTCTTTTTTGTTATTTTTCCCCCTCTTCCTTTAACTCCGATTTATTCTTCAGACAAAAGCTTCAATGCTATTTCCTTGGCCAACCATGTTACATGCCTGTAATTTTCCTTTATGGCACTTTTCACAATCATAGTTGAATAATTATGCCTGTGCAATTACTTACCTATTGATGCTTTCTATTGATGTCTACTGAAAAGGGTCTTAAAGAGATATTTGTACACCCATGTTCATAACATTAGTCACAATAGCCCAAAAGTAGAAGCAATCCAAATGTCCACTGATGAATGGATAGATGGATAAACAAAATGTGTTATCCACACACAATGGAGTATTATTCAGCCTTAAAAATAGTGGGGCATTGGGGCACCTGAGTGGCTCAGTCAGTTGAGCGTCTGACTTCGGCTCAGGTCATGATCTCATGGTTCAATGGTTTGAGCTCCGTGTCAGGCTCTGTGCTGACAGCTCAGAGCCTGGAGCCTGCTTCAGATTCTGTGTCTCCCTCGCTCCTTGCCCCTCCCCCATTCATGCTCTCTCTATCAAAAATAAATAAGATGTTAACAAAAAAGTTTTTTTAAAATAAGGGGGCCTTATACTAAGTGAAATAAGATAGTCACAAAAAGACAAATACTATATGATTCCACGTATATGAGGTTCCTAGAGTAGTCAAATTCAGAGAGACAGAAAGTAGAATGGTGGTTGCCAGGGGCAGAGTGGGGGGAAGGAGGAATAGGGTGTTATTATTTAATAGGTACAGAATTTTGGTTCAACAAGATGCAAAGAGCTCTGGGGATGGGTTGTGTAACAGTATTAATGAATGTACTTAGTGCTACTGAAGTGTATGCTTAAACATGGTTAAGACAGTAAGTTTTTTAAAGCTTTTTTTTAAGTTTATTTTTGAGAAATTTATTTTTTTTAAGTTTTTAAAATGTATTTATTTTGAGAAAGAGAGAGAGAGCAGGGGAGGGGCAGAGAGAGAAGGGGAGAGAGAGAATCCTAAGCAGGCTCCATGCTGCCAGCGCAGAGCCTGATGCAAGTCTCAAACTCAGGAACCATGAGATCATGACCTGAGCCAAAATCAAGAGGTGGACACTCAACCGACTGAGCCACCCAGGTGCCCCTATTTATTTTGAAAGATAGAGCAGGGGAGGGGCACAGAGACAGGAAGAGTGAGAGAATCCCAAGCTGACTCCACACTGTCAGTGCAGAGCCCAATGAGTGTTCAAACTCAGGAACCATAAGAACATGACCTGAGCTGAAATCGAGAGTCAGATGCTTAACTGACTGGGCCACCCAGGCACCCCTATATGGTAAATTTTCTATGTGTTTTACCACAATTAAAAAAAAAAAACAATAACTATAGTATAATATCACTACCAGGATACTGACAGTGACACAATCTGCTCATTTCATTTAGATTTCCCCAGTTTTACTTTACTTATTTGTGTATGTGTATTAATTCTATACAATGTATCTCCTGTATAAACTCCTGAGTCCCCAACACAGTCAAGACGCAAAACATTCTATCGCCACAAGGATCCCTTGTGTTGCCCTGTTGTAATCACATCCATCTCCTTTTCACCTCGCCTCTTCATCCCTCACTCCTGCAACCATTTATCCGTCTTCCAATTCTAAAATGTTATATAAATAGAATTATGTAGTATGCGATCTTTTGGAATTGATTTTTTTTTCTCCTAAACTCCCTGGAATACATCCAGGCTGTTGCATAGATTAATAGTTTATTCCTTTCTGTCATTACATAGTATTCCATGAATGGGTATGTACTTCAGTTTGTTTGACTGTTCATCCCATTGAAGGACATCTAGGTTGATTCCAGTTTTTGTCTATTACAGATAATGTTGCCACAAGCATTTGTATATTGGCTTTTTGTATAAATGAAAGGTTTTATTTCTTAGGGATAAATGCTTGGGAGTGCTATTGCTAGGTTATATGGTAGATGAATATTTTTATTATGTTTCTAAGAATCTACTAAACTGTTTTCCACAGTCAGTATACCATTTACATTCCCACCACTAATACAAGAGTCACCCAGATTCCCTGCATTCTTAGCAGCATCTGCCATCATCACTAGTTTTCATTGTAGCCATTCTGATGTGTGTGTAGTGATATTTCATAGTAGTTTCAATTTGCATTTCTTAAGAGTTAATGATGTTAGGGGCACCTGGGTGGCTCAGTTGGTTAAGCATCCAACTTCGGCTCAGATCATGATCTCGCAGTCTGTGAGTTCCAGCCCCTCGTCAGGCTCTGTGCTGACAGCTCAGAGCCTGCAGCCTGCTTCAGATTCTGTGTCTCCCTCTCTCTCTGCACCTCCCCCGCTCTCTCGCTCTCTCTCTCTCTCTCTTTTTCAAAATAAACATTTAAAAAAAGGGTTAATGATGTTTAGTATGAAATATACTTGTCACCTTCTATATCCTTTTTTATGAGATTTTTCTCTATGGCTTTTACCTATATTCTCATTGGCAGATTGCTTTTTTCTGTTTGTTTGAGAGCTCTTTCTATATTTTAGGTACTAGTGCTTTGTCAAATATGTGGTTTGCAAATATTTTCTTCTACTGAGTATTTTGTCTTTTCATTGTCTTCACTTGGGCTTTTATATTAGCAAAAGTTTTATATTCTAACAAGGTCTAATGTGCCAGTTTTTCTTTTTGTGAATCATGCTATTTTTTTAAAGGCTTTATTTGTAAATAATCTCTACATCCAATGTGGGACTAGAACTCACAACCCCGAAATCAAGAATCACATCCTCTACTGACTGAGCCAGCCAGGCACCCCATGAATCACACTTTTTTATGTCAAGTCTAAGAACTCCTTGTCTGGCCCTAGACACTGAATTCTCACCTATTTTTGTTCTAAAAGTTTTATGGTTTTACATTTTACATTTAGGTCTATGACCCATTTTGATTTAACTTTTGTGTAAGCTGTGAGGTTTGCATTGAAGTTCATTTTTTAACCTATAGATCTCTGATTAGATTTGCTTGATTTTTTAGTTTAAAAAAATTTTTTTAAATGTTTTTATTTTATTTTTGAGACAGAGAGAGACAGAGCATGAGAGGGGGAAGGGCAGAGAGAGAGGGAGACACAGAATCTGAAGCAGGCTCCAGGCTCTGAGCTGGCTGTCAGCACAGAGTCCGATGTGGAGCTTGAACCCATGAACGTGAGATCATTACCTGAGCCGAAGGTGGAGGCTTAACCGACTGAGCCACCCAGGCGCCCCCTTGCATGATTTTTTTAAAAGACACATTTATTCAGAGTCATGATCAGACTATTTACATTTAGCAATCAATAGATTGGATGGATCAGTATGCCAAAAAAAAATCTACATTAAAACCTTTCATTAATCTACATTAAAACAACTTTCCACAGAGCAGAGACTAAAATAACCTGTTTTATAATTAGTCACAAATAATGCTTGAGTTTTTGCCCATAAACATGAGTATTGTCTAAAACATGTCTTCTTTGTAGCAGCCCTGTCACCACTGTGCTTGGCTGAGTTCACAAATCTGTTGTAACCTGTAGCTTCCCTGTCACTTCTCTGGCTTCGCTGCTGAACTTTACTTCTTGGCAGAAATTAGAACCTTCTGCCACTGTCACAGCGACTGATGCTGCTGCAACTACCATAGTCACCTTGGTTTTGTGGTTTGGCAAATTATTGGCCTCCACCATGGTAGGGGCCAAAGCTTTTACTTCCAAAGTTTCCTTCTTTTGCGAGACCAAAATTTGACGATTATTTGTAATGGTCAAAATCATTTTAGCTTCTTCCACCTCCCTAAATGCTTCCATTATTACCAAATATATTTGCCACCATCTCCACCACCACCACCACAACTGCTACCAAAGTCACCTCAGCCAGTGAAATTTCCTTCATGACTGAAGCTCTGATGCCTATCAAAGCCACCACCATGTCAGGGCGCTTGGGTGGCTCAGGTGGTTAAGCATCCAACTTTTGGTTTTGGCTCAGGTCATGATCTCATGGTTTTGTGGGTTCCAGCCCCACATTGTGAATGCAAAGCCTGCTTGGGATTCTCTGTCTCCCTCTCTCCCTGCCCCACCCGCACTCATTCTGTCTCTGTCTCTCTCAAAATAAATAAACTTAAAAAAACAACCCAGAAAAACAAACACTACCACTACAACCACCACCAAAGTTCCCACATTTACTTCAAGCTCTTTGGCTGAATGAAACACTAGCCATCTCTTGATTATATAGGGTTGCCTTACTTTATAGTTGTGGCCATTCATAGCATAGTATTTTTCTTTTTTCCCCAGCTTTATGGAGATATAATTGACAAATAACATGTGTGAGTTTATATATTGACAAATAACACCTTAAACTCACACATGTTATTTGTGATGATTTGATATACATATATACTGTGAAATACATATATTATGAAATATATACTTACCACATTAAGATTGGTTAACACATCTATCACCCCATTGTGTGTGTGTATGGCAAGAACATTTAATTTCATTTTCAAATATATAACACAGTTTTGTAAACTGCAGTCACCATGCTGCACATTAGATCCCCAGAGCTTATTCATCTTATAACAGAAAGTTTGCACCCTTTCACAATTTGGTGTTCCTGAATGACAACCTTATACTTAGTCATGGTCCTCAAGAGTTCAAAAGCAAAGCCTCTCTTCTTGCCACTGCCTTGGTCAGTCATGATTTTAATCACTTCAATTTTTCCATTCTTTTTTTTTCTTTTAAAGTTTATTTATTTGGGTGAGCATGAGCCCTGCTTCAGGTAAAACATGAGCCCCACTTCTAGCTCTTTCTCTGCTCCTTGTGGGATTCTCTCTCTCTGCTTCTGCTCTCTTGCACCCTCTCTCTCTCTCAAAAAAAAAGTTTATTTTGAGAGAGACACCCAGAGACAGAGAGTGCGGGGGAGGGGCAGAGACAGAGGGAGAGAGAAGAATCCCAAGCAGGCTCCAAACTGTCACGAAAGCGCTCAATGCAGGGCTCGATCCCAGGAACTATGCAATCATGACCTGAGTCAAGATGAAGAGTCTGACAAATAACTGACTGAGCCACCCAGACCCCGTGATTTTCCCATTCTGGTAAAAAAAAAAAAAAAAAAAAAAAAAATCTCTTGGGTGATGGTCTTCAGTGTCTTTTTGAATGCAGCCAATGAAAATCTTTTTCCCAGTTACGTGGGCACCTTGTCTTTGAGCATCTTCTCTTGAGACAGTCCTTTTTGATTCTACAACACTTCCATCCACCTTGTGCACCTCACATTCACGCCCGCATTCACCTCCTCACAGTGGCAATGCAGGTGTGAAACCCAAGCTCCTGGAGCACTGGCTGAATGGGCCTCTCCTTATCACACAGTCTGTGCGTGGTCCCCACAGCTCAAAATGGCTCCTCACACGCTCCTGGTTTGTTTCAAAGCCCCGCCTCCCGTGAAGAGCTGCAGCTGCCGCGGTCTGCTCTCCTAGAGCCTCTGACTAAACAGCAGTGGGAGGGGAGCCTTTAAGGATGCTCACTGGCCAGTGACCACGGACAGAAAGTGGATTTTCTTGATTTATAATTATCACCTCTCTCTTCCCCATTACTCATTACCAACACACTACTGTTCCTTTCCTCTGACTCCTTTAAAGCATGCACGGGTAGGTGTTTTCTTTTAAATCTAAAATAAATGTATATTAACTCTGTTAAGAGATATTTACATAATTCCCCTAGAGGACTAGAGACTCTCTAAGAGTCCCCTGAAAAAGTTTGGAAACCATTGCACCCGAAGCCTTTGGGAGTTTGGTGTATTGTTGCTTTTCTGATTTATTTGTTAATTCTACTTTATAATTAATCATGCTAGAAGTTGCCATGTATGGTGTCCAGGCATATGCCAATTACTTTGCACTATTCATCTCTTTTTATCTTCACAGTATGCCTGCAAATGAAGTACTTCTATGCCTATTTTGCAAATAAGGAAATTGAAGATGAGAGAACTTATTAAGTAACTTGCCTAAGAGGAGAACCAAAATTTGAACCCAATCTTTCTGATTTTGAAGCCAGTATTGAAAGTGAAAAACAACCCACAGAAGGGAAGAAAATTTTTGCAAATCTTATCTCTGATAAGGGAGTTGTATATCTAGAATATATAATGGACTCTTAGAACTTAACAGTAAAAGGACAATCCAATTTAAAAATGGGCAAAGATATTGGGTAAGCATTTCTTCAAAAGAGTTATGCACATGGTCATTAAGCAAAGGAAAGATGCTCAATGTTATCAGCCGTCAGGTAAGTGTAAAGTAAAACTACATGATAACACTGATACCCACTAAAATGGCTATAATATTTGAAAGACACAGAATATGGGGCACCTGGTTGGGATGTGACTCTTGATCTCAGGGTTGTGAGTTCAAGCCCCTACTTTATTTATTTTTTAAAATTTTTTTATTAATGTTCTATTTATTTCTGAGAGAGAGATAAAGACAGCATGAGCGGGGGAGGGTCAGAGAGAGAGGGAGACATAGAATCCAAAACAGGCTCCAGTCTCTGAGCTAGCTGTCAGCACAGAGCCCAATGTGGGGCTCGAACCCACGAACCGTGAGATCATGACCTGAGCCAAAGTCGGAGGCTTAACCAACTGAGCCACTCAGGTGCCTCTCAAGCCCCTACTTTAAAACACACACACACAGACACACACACAGAATAACAGGTTTTGTCAGGATGTGGAAACACCGAAACCCTCATATACTCTTGATGGGAATGTAACAAAGTGCAGCTACTTGGGAAAACAATCTGGCCATACCTCAAAAGTGTAAAAACTGTAAAAACAGAGTTTTTACAGTAATTCCAATCCTAGGTAAATACCAAAGAGAAATTGAAACATGTCTACACAAATACTTGCATGTGAAAGTTCATAGCGGCACTATTCCTAATCTCCAAAAAGTGGAAACAACTTAAATGTGTATCAATTGAAGAATGAATAAATAATATGTGGTATATCCATACAGTAGAATACAATTTGGCAATAAAAATAAATGAAGCACTCCTTTTGCAGCGACATGGATAGAGCTAGAGAGTATAATGCTAGGCAAAATAAGTCAATCTAAGAAAGATAAATACCATGTGATTTCACTCATATGTGGAACTTAAGAAACAAACAAAAAATAGAAAAGAAAGAAGAAAATAAAAAGAGACAAATCAAGATGTCAACACTTAACCATAGAGAATCCCTCTGATGGTTACCAGAGGGGAGGGGGGGTTGGGGGAGAGGTGAAGTAGGTGCCGGGGATTAAGGAAGGCATTTGTGATGAGCACTGAATGATATATGGAATTGTTGAATCACTGTATTGTACATCTGAAATTAATATAGCACCGTATGTTAACTATACTGGAATTTAACATACATACATTCATACATTCATAAGTAAAGTACTGATACATGCTATAACCTGGATGGACCTTGAACACATTATGCTAACAGAAAGAAGTCAATCACGAAGGACGACATATGGAAAGACTTCATTTATATGAAATGTCCAGAATAGGCAAATACGTAGAGACAAAGTAGATCAATGGTTGCCTAGGTCTGAAGGGTGGTGGGGGGAAGGGGCTAGTGACTGCTAATGGGTTGAGGTTTCTTCCTAAGATGAAAATATTATAAATTTATTTTGATGATAGTCACATAGCTCTATGAATATACTAAAAAGCACTAACTTGTATACTTTAAATAGATAAGTGGTATTTGAATTATATCTCAATAGAGCTGTTATAAAAAAATAACAAGGTGTGTGTTACCAAATGGCTCCTCAGGGACTTAGTTCCTTATTTAGTCAGCTGTTCAACAAATATTTATTCAATACTTACCATGCACCAGGCACACATTCTGGTCACTGAGGATACAGTGGTTTATAAGGCAGACAAGGGCCCTGGCCTTATAAGGCTTATATTCTAATGAAGAAAGGCAGAATATAACCAAATAAATTTTTGAGATACTGATACATGCTATAAAGAAATAAATGGTAGTTTTAAGACAGAAAGTGGGATAAAGAGGAAGTGAGCTATTTTATTTATTTATTTATTTATTTATTTATTTATTTATTTATTTTTAAATGCTAATTTATTTATTTATTTTTGAGAAAGTGCATATAAGTGGGGAAGAGACAGAGAGAGGGAGATCAAGAATCTCAAGCAGCCTCTGCACCGATGTGGGGCTCAAACTCACAAACTGTGAGAGACCATGACCTGAGCTGAAACCAAGAGTCAGATACTTAACCGACTGAGCCACCCAGGTGCCCCAGTGAGGTTCTTTAAACAGGATTGCCAAGCAAGGCTTCTTTGAGGAGCTGACCTTTGATTGACTGATTCATTATTCATTCATTCAGCAGACTGCTCTGAGCTCCCACAGACACTATGATAGGAATTTGTTGCATTCCCAACTCAGCTTCAACCAGTGCTTTTTCTGATTGAATGATCTATTTTCTTGCTCTAGTCAGTGGGCATTGAGTTGTGAAATGCCTTTATGGCATCTTTCTCTGTCTGATGGGAGGCAGGGAGGCAGTGAAATTGATTCTCCCTGGGACAACAATGAAGTAAAAATTATTCAGCAGGTAGAGAGAAAACCAGAATATAAAGCCAACCATTTTCTCAAAATCAGCGCCATGGACTAAACACATTGGTTTTGTTCAAATGCCTTGGAATTCCCCTCATTCTCCAATAAGCTGGTTGACAAATGAGAAATAGAGAGCCCTAGGGGGTAAAGCTTGGAGTTGGTCAGGCTGTGACGTCTGCCCAGTCCCAGTGGGCCCTTTTGAATAGCTCTGTGTGAGTTCATGGCTTTCCCTATTAGGACTCTAATCTGAGTCCAAAAGTGCATGTAGAACTGGGTACCCTGAGATCCCTGACTTCTGAAGGCTCACTACCAAGTTGAATGCCACCAGAAGTGGGTTTTTCTGAGCTTAAGTACAGCAAGCAGCTCCTTTGCCAGGATCTGAGGCAGAGGGCACAAAAAAACAGCCTGACCTCAGAAGACAATGGGGAGAATTGGTTGCCCAAATTCTGGCCTTGGTTCTGCCATTGACTAACCCTGTATCTTACTTAAGTCCTACCACTTTGGGAGGTCTTAGTTTCTCCATTTGTGCAGTGAGGGGACTGGACCAGTTCTGGGATAACCAAGACCAGATCTACATTCTGTCATACATACCCCTGCTGTGGTGGATGTCACTCATCAGTGACAGTCTCAGTCTCAGAATCCTTTTCAACACAATATTCACCACCAATATCTACCACCAATGGATCAGAGTTGGCACATAGTTTGGCACCTACTAGCCATGGCCTGAACTGGGTAATTTCTAAGGGCCTATCCACCTCTGATATTCTGATGAGTTTGAACCCTCAGGTTTGCAATCACATCAGAAGCGAGGCATGGGAGTGGTAGGAAAGGGAGGGACATGGGCATTAGAATCAGAAAGTCCTAGGTTTGAATCCTAGCCATGCCACTTACTAGTGATGCAATCTTAGTTTTACTTGAGTTTACTTTATAAAATCGGATCAAAGTCTCTAACAATAAGGGGTTGTACAAATTAAATTAGATAATGCTTAAATTGCACCTTTTGCTTGCACATGGAACATAGACACATGCAGCATATGTGTACACAGAGACTTTATCCTTCCCATCCTGGGCAGCTGCATGACAAGTGGCTTCTGACTTGTGTCACCTAGAGTGCCCTCCTCCCAGGCCTGTCTTTTTCCATCATTGTCTGATTGTTCTCTGCCCTCCCAAGGCTTCCTGAGGCCTGCTGGCATGTCAGGGAACTCAGAGCGGCCTCCCAGTCTTCTGGGCGAGGTAGAACTATCAGAGTGAGTGAACCGTGGGCTTTCCTCCTGGTTTTCATTCTCAGCCTCTGCCTAATGACAACGGGCATCAGATGTTGGAATCAGATGGGAATATAGTTTCTTAGAAGCAGGGCTGTATGTAGCTGGACTGTTTTTTGTCATTTGGTATAGATACGAGAGGCCACTGTGAGAAAACTTGGTTTGTAACTTCCCTAGACCCTAGATGGCAAATTCATGGCCCAAGAGCCACCAAATCCTAGTTTCCCCCCTCACCATCACCGTGCTGTCCTAAAACTAGGTTCTCTGGAAAGCAGACTCTGAGACAGAGATTTGCATGCAGGAGATTTGCTGAAGATGCTTTCAGGAACAGCAGCTGTGGGGAGAGAGCAAAGCAGAATGAGGCAGGGGAGAAGTTGAATTAGGATGGAGCTCAGGAGCTGGAATGACCTATGCAGAGTTGTCTTCTATTGTGGATCCCCACATTAGCCAGTGGCACAGCACTCTTTCAGCCAAGGGCCAGTCCTGCAGGGGGGCGGGGGGCTCAGCTGAGTTGGCCCCAACAACACTCCAGCACTCCTAGCAGCTGAACAAAAGAACAGTTCAGTTCTGGAACCATAGGTTTGCAGCGACCCCTCAGGATGCACCACATGAGCTCATCAGATAGTGGATTCTTCCTTCTGGGCAATACAGACCTTCAGAATTCTCCTCCAGACTGTGCTCCAGCCAGCCATCAGCAATCCACGAGGGCTGGCATGCCAGAGGAAACATCTTTTGTCATCTCTATCCTAATCTTAATCCTTCATTTTACAGAGAAGGGAAGACAGTCATCCAAGGTCACACAGATGAGTTAAAGTCAGAGGCAGGACTGGAATCCAAGCACCTTGACTCTGAAACTAATGCTCTAGACCTGTCCAGATTTAGATTTAAATTAATCAAAGTTAAATAAAACAAAGAATTTAGTTCTTCATTTGCACTTCCCACATTTCAAGTGCTCAATAGCCACAAGTGGTTGGTGGCCACCATACTTGAAGAGCATAGGTTATTATAAAAGTTCCATTAATTATCATGGAAAATGCTGTTGAGCAACAATCCCCTGGTCCCAGTACCCATGCTGTCCCTTTGTTCTCAACTTCAAAAGTTAGGGCATACCCCAAACACCTTTGTTTCCCTTAGCAACCCAGCTGTCAATGGTTAGTGAAGCCAAGTCATGATTAAGTGATATCTAAGTGTGGATGTCAACAGAAATATCTACCCAAGTGCAAGCTCTCCTGGAGCTACTGGGGACCCAGAGATAGATTGTTTTCCTTAAAAGGAAGCCATTGTTTGTCAAGAGTTGGATAGCTCATACTTCATTTACTCATTCTTTCATCCAACACATTTTTATTGAGTTCAGTCTAGAAAAAACCAGGTACTGAGCTGGGTGCTGGGAATACCCACGTGGATTAGACATGTTAGACATGGTCCTTGCCCTCAGAATGTTCATATTCTGAGGGGTGAGGGGACACACAAGATACAGCTTGATGGGAACATACAGGAGAAACACCTGAAGAGTATGTATGAATTTGCTAGGTGGGTAAAAGCTTCCACAACCACAATGAATAGGTGTGGGGTGAGCTTTTTGTCCCAAGGGGCCCCTGGCAATGTCTGGAGACATATTTGATTATCACAAATGGGGGAAGGAGCAGCTACTGGAGTCTAGTGGAGAGAGACCAGGGATGCTGCCCAGCATCCTACAATGTACAGGGCAGGCCTCTACAACAAAGAATGATCCTACCCCAAATGTCAGTAATGTCAAGGTGGAGGAACCCTGGGTTGGGGCTGCATTGGAGATATGATCTTGATCTGATCTTCATTCCTACTGTCATGGAGAGGGGAAGGTGAACAGGAATACTCAGGAATTGATAAGCCAGGTTGTAGGCCCTCAGAAAGACACTGGAGAATCTTAACAGATTCAGTGGCAGGCTTAGAGTGGCACATTAGAGAGGCATCCCTCACTGCTGGGTAGGAAATGGGCTGGAGATGTGTGGAAACTGGGAGAGCACTGGGGATGCTGTTGATGGTGGCAGCCACAGGGAGCAGCAGAGAAGGGGGACTGGAGTCCTATGGAGAGGTGAGGGGTTTGGTGACCAGCTGTGGTAGAACAAGAGAAGACCAGCACTTGTCACAACTGTGACTGAAAAACAATTTGTGTAATTAGCTGTCTAATGTCTTTCTTCTCCCCACTAGACTGTAAGCTCCAAGAAAGAAAGGATGACATAGCTTTTCATCTACTCCCTGGCCTTGCGCATATTAATTCTTTTGAGCCTTGGTTTGCCCATCTGAAAAATGCATATGATACTGGTATCTTCCAGTAATTCCATCTGGGTATGTACCCAAAGGAATTGAAAGCACAGAACAGAAGAGATATTTGTACAGCCATACTCATAATAGCATTACTCATAACAGCAAAAAAGGTGGATGCATTCCAAATGTCCATTAATGGATGAATGGGTAAACAAAATGTGGCATATACATGCAGTAGAATATTGTTCAACCTTCTAAAGGGATGAAATTTTCATACATGCTACAACATGAATGAACCTTGAAAACATCATGTTAAGTGAAATAAGCAGACACAAAAGGACAAATGTTTTGTGATTCTACTTATAGGAGCTACCTAGAACAGGCAAATTCAGAGATAGACAGTAGAATGATACTTACCAGGGGCTGGTTGCACAAAATGTGGATAAGTGAAATAAGACTAATGCTGCTGAATTGTACACTCAAAAGTATTTAAAATGGAAGACAACCTACTGAATGAAAGAAGATATTTGCAAATGATGTATCTGATAAAGGGTTAATTTCCAAAATAAAGAATTTAAACAAATCAACAAAAAAAACAAATAATCCAATTAAAAATGGGTAGAGGACAAGAATAGACATTTTTCCAAAGAAGACATGGAGATAGATGGCCAATAGATACATGAAATGCTCAATGTCACCCATCATCAGGGAAATGCAAATCAAAACAATAATGAGATATCACCTACAGCCTGTCAGATGGTCAAAACCAAAAACACAAGAAATAACAAGGGTTGGCAAGGATGTAGAGAAAATGGAACCTTTGTGCAGTGTTGGTGGGAATGTACATTGGCACCATCACTGTGGAAAACAGGAGGTTTCCCTGTAGAAAAAAAGGAGGTTCCTCAAAAAATTAAAAATAGAGTTACCCTATGATCCAGCATTTCCACTACTGGGTGTTTACCCAAAAAAATGAAAACACTAATTTGAAAAGATATATGCACCCCTGTGTCTATTGCAGCATTATTATAATAGTCAAGATATGGAAGCAACACAAGTGTCCATCCATAGATATATAATATATATATAATATTAATTCATATATATAATATATATGTTTTATACACACACACAATGGGATATTAGTTACAAAAAAGAATGAGATCTTGCAATTTGTAACAACATGGTTGGATCTAGAAGGTGTAATGCTAAGTGAAATAAGACAAAGAAAGATAAATACCATATGATTTCACTCATATATGGAGTTTAGGAAACAAAACAAATGAACAAAGGAAAAAGGATACAAACCAAAAAAAAGAAAACAGACTCTTAAATACAGAGAATCAACTGGTAGTTTCTAGAGTGCATGGACGGATGGGTAAAATAGGTGAAGGGGATTAAAAATACACTTATCCTGATAAGCATATCAGTATAATTGTATGTATAGAATTGTTGAATTATATTGTGCACTTCAAACTAATATAACACTGTATGTTAATTATACTTGAATTTAAATAGTAAAAATAATTGTTTCAGTAGTAAAAACAAAATAGTTAAAATGGTAATTTATGTTACATATATTTTACCACCACCAATATAATTAAAATCATTTTATAAAGCCTCTTAGGATGGGGGTCTAATAAATATTCATTATTATCACTTTTTTCCTAGCGGTATTTTAATAAAGGGAGGAAGCAGAGCGAGGGAACCAGGAGCAGGCCAGCCCTGGCTATGGTCTGGTCAGAGGCCCTTTCACAGCTAAGGTGACGCCAGAATGAGTTTCCTTTAGAGTTGGAGGGGGAAGCTTTAGGAAGCAAAACTGCAGCTCGTGTCAGCCTAAAAGCACCATCTTGTAACTCTCTAGAAACAGACGCCACACCCTTAGCAAGAGCTGTTGGGTGGTGTCCCCCCCACCCCCCCCACCCCCCTCCGTGAGCCCTTCCCGGAGACTGTGAGACTGTCTGAAGTCCTTTGTCTTCACAAAGCAGGAATTTCTGGGTGGGAGGCATTTGCATTTGGTCTCCTAACTGGTGACCTGTCCCAGCAGCTGCTAAACCACTAGTATGTTTTCCCTGAAACCCCAGTGCACAGGCAGAACATAAGTGAGCCTGGCCTCCCCAGCTTTCTTGTCATAATTAGTGTTTTATTCCTTGCATGGAGCGAAAATAGTCAGAGCACATGCTCTTAGAGGCATCCATTGCCACCAGATCTCCTTTGTACGTTCTTTATATATATGATTTTATTATTTTTTGAGTTTATTTATTTATTTTGAGAGAGAGAGAGCACGTGTGCGGATGTGAGCAGGAGGTGGGGCAGAGAGAAGGGAGAGAGAATCTCAAGCAGGCTCGGCTCCTCACTGTTAGTGAGGAGCCCCATGTGGGGCTTGATCTCACAAACCATGAGATTGGACCTGAGCCAAAATCAAGAATCAGTCACTTAACCAACTGAGCCACCCAGGGGCCCCTGTATATATGATCTAACTATATTTTATTTTCCTATATATATGACTTTAGAGAAAGGGCTTTCAAAGGCCTAACAAATTCATTTTTTTAAATCCACTCATTTTATAGTGAAGCCAACACAATGCCAGTGAAGTTAACAGACTTGGAATAAGTGGAATGCCGTTTGAATCCCAGCCAGCCACTTCTAAGTTTGCAACTAGGGCTCGCTTTTTAACTTCTGGAAGTCTCATTCATTCTCAGTAAAATAAGGATCATAACACCTTCCTCCAGGAGATCTGAAGAACAGGGACCATAGCGGAGTTTAAACCTGCTGGCAGCCACACTCCCTCAGAGAGCCCTCTCCACACCAGCCACATGTCTTCATGCTCTCTGTCACTCACTCACCTGGTGTTCTTGCCTTCCTGGCTTTTTTTTTTTTAATGTTTTTATTATTTATTTTTGAGAGAGAGAGACAGAGCATGAGTGGGGGAGGGGCAGAGAAAGCTGGAGACACAGAGTCCTAAGCAGGCTCCAGGTGCTGAGCTGTCAGCACAGAGCCGGATGCAGGGCTCAAACCCACAAACTTCCAGATCGTGACCTGAGCTGAAGTCAGACGCTTAACCGACTGAGCCACCCAGGCGCCCCTTCCTGACGTTTATCCTCACCTGAAATTGTTTATGTGCTACCTGTTGATTTCATTCTTCCCCCTCCTCTCCTAGAGAGTAACTGACTCTAGCCCCTCAGCTAGGGCTGTATCTAGCACATTATCGGCATTTAATAAACGTTTGTGACATAAATGGCACTCTAGAGTCACTCTGGGATTAGACCAAGCCCTGTTTATTCAAGTCACCACACAGCAAATGGGCACTTCAGGTAAATTATTTCAGTAACTTTGGAGAAGCCATCAGCCTAAGGGAGATATATTTAGTTGTGTGGACTGGGAGTAGTTCATATCTCCAGGACCTCAAAAAACGAGTAAATAAAATGAGGGCTTTTTGTAGCAGCACCTCCTTTGATGGAACCCAGCATCCAGGCAACCCCCAAGTACTGAGGGTAGAAGTAGGGAGAAGAGGGGCGCCTGGCGGCTCAGTCGATTCGATTAAGTATCCAACTTTGGCTCAGGTCATGATCTCATGTTCATTAGTTCAAGCCCCACGGCAGACGTTCAGAGCCTGGAGCCTGCTCGGGATTCTGAGTCTCCCCCTCTCTCTGCCCCTCCCCCACTCATGCTCTGTCTCTCTGTCTCTCTCTGTCTCTCTCAAAAATAAATAAACATTAAAAAGAAAAGAAGTAGGAAGAAGATAGACATGAGGGGGATAAGATAGAGTGGGGAGAATAAAACTGCCCAGGGTTAGATTGGCCTTTCTAGGATTTTCACTCTTGGCCACTTCTGATGTTGGTGTGTTGAGGTCTTAGAAATCACTATGTTGAACCAAGGCAGCTAAGTAGTGAAATACATAGGCTCTGGGCCCCAAACTAGCTCTATCCCTTACCTCCTGTGTGATCTGGAGTCAACTTCTGAACCTCAGTTTCTCCCAGTGTAAAATAGGATGATAATAATACAAGATACTTTACAAAGTTATCATATGATTAAATGAGATCAGTCACAT
Source organism: Hyaena hyaena (assembly GCF_003009895.1). Classification (NCBI taxonomy): domain Eukaryota; kingdom Metazoa; phylum Chordata; class Mammalia; order Carnivora; family Hyaenidae; genus Hyaena; species Hyaena hyaena. The sequence continues at coordinate 1,504,702 of NW_024080887.1, forward strand.
AAAGGTCAGCATGGCGTGCTGTTGAAATAAATTTCTAGCCCCAAAATGAAGCCATTCCTGCCTGGGGGGCCAAGTCAGCAAACTGAAATTTAGATTACTTTTGGGTCCCTGTAAATGGTCTGCCAGACCAGAAAGGCAGTATATCCAGGCAGCCAATCCCCAAATGCCAGGTTAACTCTGGGCTCTACACTCATTTCCTTGTTCCTTATTCATTTTCTATTTTTCTCTTCCTTGTTCCTTATTCTTTCCCCTATAAAATCTTCCTGCCTCCTGCCCCATTTTGCTGTTCTCTGGACCCTCGGGAACAGAGAGTGCCTGCTTCATGAAGTGTTAAATACGTTTGTTTGTATCACCTAAATTGTCTCCTTTAATCATCTTAATCAGTGATCAGCAGAGGGGAGCAGCTGAATAATTCTTAGCTACATTTTCATACAAATGAAATGTTGAGATGAAGCATAGAGACTGTCAATTAGTGTCAGAGCCTAGGCTGGAACTCACCGCTCTTGGTTCCTGTTCTTTCCGCTATCTGTGGTGGCTGCCATTTCTTGTCCCCAAGGGCCTTCGCTCTAAGAGGGGAGCTTGTATATGTAAACAATAAGTTTCCGGAACCTACAGGATGAAAGCTGAGACTTAGTATGTACAGTACCTTGTGATTATAGGCTCTTGATAAAGAATGTCCTACCCAGACCAAATATAGTTAGTCGTGTGCTTTCTCACGTACAAGACACTGGTTGAATGCTTTAAATGAATTACGTTATTTAATCTTTAAAGCAACCCTAGGAGATAGGAGCTGTGATGACTCCCATTTTATAGATGTAGAAACTAAGACCATAAGAAGTTTAACTAGTTGAAGGCCATGTTAAGAAAGTTCTAAGCAGTCTGGCTCAGTCAGTAGAGCATGGGACGCTTGGTCTCAGACGTGAGTTCAAGCCCCACACTGGGTGTGGAACCAGTTAAAAAAATAAAGGAAAAAAAAAAAAAGAAAGTTCGGAGAAGGGCTATACAGCTTCCCATCCTAGCCCCACCATGAATTGAAGTTTGACTATTAAAGAGTCCTGACTAAGGATCATAGCTTCACCTCCTGCAAAAATGCAAGACTATAATAAGGTGTGCCAGACCCTCCTACACTGTTGGTGGGAATGTAAACTGGTGCAGCCCCTCTGGAAAACAGTGTGGAGATTCCTCAGGAAACTAACAATAGAACTGCCCTATGACCCAGCAATAGCACTGCTAGGAATTTACCCAAGGGATACAGAAATGCTGAGGCATAGGAGCACATGTACCCCAATGTTCATAGCAGCACTCTCCACAATAGCTAAAACATGGAAAAAGCCTAAGTGTACATCAACAGACGAATGGATCAAGAAGATGTGGTTTATCTATACCATGGAATACTCCATGGCAATGAGAAACAATGAAATCTGGCCATGTGTAGCAACATGGATGAACCTTGAGGGTGTTATGCTGAGCGAAATAAGTCAGGCAGAGAAGGACAAATACCACATGTTTGCACATATAGGAGGATTAGGAGGAACTTGACGGAGGAACAAGGGGGAGAAGAAGGGGGGAAATGGTGGGGGAAAGGAAGAGAGGCAAACCATGAGAGACTCTTGAATGCTGACAAAAACTGAGGACTGATGGATGTGGGGGGGAGGAGGGATGGGCATGGAGGAGGGCACTTGTGGGGATGAGCACTGAATGTTATGTGGAAACTAATTTGACAATAAACTATTTGTAAAAAAATAAATAAATAAAATAAGGTTTGCCAGTTACACACATTCAAAATTCATGAATCTGTTGCCAGTAGAGTCTGAGTTGGAAGGAATATTAGCAATAATAGTAGCTAATCCTGTGTCAACTATTGTTGTAAATTCACTTATCCTTTATAAGAAGATGACAAATGGGGTGCCTGGGTGGCTCAGTCGGTTAAGCATCTGACTTTGGCTCAGGTCATGATCTCACGGTTTGTGGGTTTGAGCCCCGTGTCAGGTTCTGTGCTGACAGCTAGCTCAGAGCCTGGAGCTTGCTTCGGATTCTGTGTCTCCCTCTCTCTCTGACCCTCCCCTGCTTACGCTGTCTCTCTCTCTCAGAAATAAATAAAACATTAAAAAAAATTTTTTTTAATAAAATAATATAAGATGACAAACTAGGTGCCATCAGTATTTTTGTCTTACAGATGCAGAAACAGAGCCAGAGAGACATTCATTAGGTGAGTGGCTGCTGGAATGATGTAGCTGATGGCTTATAAATGGCGTGGAGAGCTGACCCCAGACCACGGGCAGCCTTGTGCTCCTCACTTCACACTATTCTGCCTCTTGGCCAAGTACCTGCTTATTTGTTCAATAACTTATTTGTAGGCTCAGAGCGTTTGGGAATCTGAAAAAAAAAAAAAGCCATAAATACTTTCCTGAGACACGTAACTCTGTGATTTTAGGTTCCCCAAACCTCTGATATTCATCAGAGAACCTCCAAAAAGTAACCTCAGCCCTACCCAAACCCTCTACCTCTCATCTCCCTACAAAATCCCCATCAATGGCCTTCAGTCTTGCTTGACCACCTCCAGGAGTGGGAACTTCCTACCTCCCCAAGCAGCTCATTCTTCAGACAGCAGGATTCGATAAAAACCTCTTTCCTCTGGTAAGATGATATGTGTCTCCCAGAGACCACTGCACAGAGCCTAGCGCCTCAGAGAACAAGGCAGCTCTCAGCTCCCAGACAGCCTCTTCGTGACAGCACTGGCTCTACCCCACCCCACCCTTCCTTCCTGCAAGGCTTCTGACAGCAGGGGGTCCCAGGCCTGTCATCTGGCTGCTAGTTTCCTCTGCAAAGGCTCCCTCTTTAAGCCAGAAACACAGAGACAAGTGTGATGCTTCCTCAGAAAGTGTCCTCATTCTTCATGAGAGGGCAGGTATTGATGGAGGAAAACTAAAGCCACCTACCGCCCCCTCCCCATCCAAGAAGTACAGGTGCAGATACCTTTCTACGGCTGGGTATGCATCCTTGATCAAGAGAGGGACTGGACTATACATTTCTGGGCCCAAGTAGTCTTTGTGCAAAATTAGGGTATTGTTTAGATTGGGGTTGCAAACCCAAATGCTCACTGGGACCAAGCGAATGATAGAAACATTTCTCTTCTGATTTCCTTAGAACATGCCACTCTCTTAGTCTTTCATTTCCTATTTCTGATGGTGCCATATAGGCCAACTATCTCAAATAATAAAAACAAAAATGCCAAGGATGAAGCAAAATGGGAACTGGCACTTGGTCTCAGTGGAGGAGACCAGAGGGGACTGTAACCCACTCCCTATCCACAGGAGCAGCTGACACCATCACCGACTGGTGCCATGTGGACACATAGGCCCAGGGTTAACAGACCTTAGCTTTCTGAAGAAGCTAGATATGATTTTTTTTAAATGCAAAATCTCTCAATTTTTAAAATGTTGGCTCAAATATTTCTTAAACAGTAGGAGGGCCAAATACAACATGTTCTGAACTATGAGTCGCCAATCTGCAATCTCTGGAGTTCGTGTTTTTAAAGCACCCTTTTTTGCTGGAACATTCTGTGTGAGAAGTGAAGCAGGGAGCAAAGAGGGAAAGAGGACATGAAGGAGGGAAGGAAGGATTGCAGGAATCACAGAGGAATATCTCTGACACCTGGTTCAGCCTCTGCGGAGCCTCCAGACCTCTGCTGGTAGAGCAGAGAGTTGAGGGAGAGGGAGAGGAAGGCCCAGCCTTTCCTTCGGTGGAGCTTTGTTTAGGTTAACCATCCTTTCTTTCCCCTTGCTTTCAGTTCTCCCTTGGGAGAAACACAATGGCCCCAGGCTTCAGGAGTGTCTGAACAGGTCTGAACAGGATGCTCCAGTTTGTGGTTGAAGTGGCGGTTCCTGGCTCCCAGGGCTGGTAGGGGGAGGGGAGACTCAGTACACTAGGCCTGAGCAGGGCTCCAGGCCTCTGCCTCAGGCTGCACCGCTCCCTGCTTCCTGGCTTGCTTCTAGCTCCGGGGTGTCTTTCCCACTGGGCCTCTGTGTCAAAGAGGGAGGGTATAGCCCATGGTCGGTGTGGCCGACTGCCAGCCTGGAAGATGGCCAGAGCCCAGAGCTCACCAGGAAGGAGCATAAACAAGGCCCCTGGTGGGCAGCTGTGACCCAGAATCTTCCAGTAGAAAAGCAGCGAAGAGGGAGGCAGAATCCCAGGGGGACCCTTTCCCCAGTACCCTAGGCTGCCTGGGACTCGGGCATCAGCCAGGGAGAGTAGGGGACTCCCTGGGGCACTAGGCAAGCAGCTGTCACAAAAAGGGCTGCATAAGCCCACTTTTAAAGGGTCTTTTAGCTCCAACCTTCTGAAACTCTGTGATTCTATGACTGTATGATTCAGCTCTCCTCACTGTAGACTGCTCTCTACAGAGGACATCTGTGGTTTTCCTTTGCCTGGAATCCACTCCACTCTTTCTATTAGTAGCATCTTTGTCATCTTTCCAGAAGCCGCCCCTCCTCCACTCTTAGTCCACGCAGTTTGGGTGAGGCTGACCTGGCCTTTCTGCACGGCTGGCTCTGGGGTGGGCACGCGGGCCAGGCCTGGTGGGGCTCATCAGCCAATTTCTTCTGCCTCCTGGATCCAGTGAGACTCGATCCAAGGAATTTTGCTGGAACTCTTAGGGAAAAAGGCACTGCCAGCAATTGGCATGGTGCACATCTGGAGCTGCTGGAGACCATCTGGCCATGGCATGGGAAGATGATGGCTTAAGAACGAAGCCATCACAGAAGACAACATGGAATGAGAGGGGGGAGGAAGAGTGGAATGGATTAATTAATTAACTGATGTGTATAAGAGAGAAAGCAAGACCTGAGACGACAAGATTCAGCTTTAATTGATGCAGTAACCAATCCCTGGGCTTTTCTTCCTTCCTTTTCTTTCTCTTTCTTTCTTTCTTTCTTTCTTTCTTTCTTTCTTTCTTTCTTTCTTTCTTTTTCTTTCTTTCTTTCTTTCCTTCTTTCTTTCTCTCTCTCTCTCTTTCTCTCTCTCTCCCTCTCTCTTTCTTTCTTTCTTTCAAGCTTTATGCCCAACATGGACCTTGAACTCACAACCCTGAGATCAAGAATCCCATATTTTACTCATTGATCCAGCCAGGCATCTCATAATCCCTGAAGTTTTCAATGAAGTGGTCAAGGATATGCTACTGTAGCACCAAAATTATTTGGGGCAGAAGGCAATCTGCCTAAATGCAGAGCTTCCCAAAAGAACTCATTGTTATAAATCCCCTCTGGGAACAACCAGGAAAGACTAACTCAAGACTAGAATCACCACACCTAAACAACATTATCACAAATCACATATCATATCATCTCATCTGTTCTCCTAAGGGTCTATTTATCTTTCCTCAAAGTCATTTGTTTTCCTGGAAGTGCCCTTCTCCCTCCTCTCTTTCCCCTATGAAAACCCCAATTCAAACCACCTCTTCGAGTAATCTTTTCTGTGATCAAATCTGTCTTTTTTCAGTTTAATTTGCAGGCCTCCAAAATGAGCCTAAGAGGGTATAGGAAAGTTTTATATAAGCAAAAATCTCCCTCTGACAACAGCTTCCATGACTGCAGCATTCCACACAAGTCTATGATTTACTCCATAATTTACTGAAGAACTAAATTTACTAATCAGTTTTTTAGGACAGAGAGAAGCCAGCAGTGACCTGAGTCTCCAAAGACCTGACCTGGTTGCCTGAAATCAGAGGGATTTGCCCATGAAGACTCAGAAGTCAGAGGTTCTGGCTGCATCCCTACCCTACCCGTACCCCCAACATACACCCTAAGCAGTCGTGGTCAGTGCCCAGACCCGCAAAGCGAATGGCACAGGTCTCAGTGGTGCTCTTTATTGATTCATTTGTGGGGTGCCCAGATGGCTCAGCTGGTTAAGCATCAGACTTCGGCTCAGGTCATGATCTTGAGTTTTGTGAGTCTGAGCCCCGTGTCGGGCTCTGTGCTAACAGATCAGAGCCTGGAGCCTGCTTCAGATTCTGCCTCTCTCTCTGCCCCTGCCCTGATGGTGCTCTGTAATATTAAATTAAATATTAATTTAATAAATATTTAAAAAATTAATTATTGATTCATTTGTTAATTCACCACTCATTTATGGAGCACCAACTGTTTTCTTTTCTTTTTTTTAATTTTTTTAAAATTTTTATTTATTTCTAGGAGAGAGAGAGAGAGAGAGAGACAGTGTGAGCAAGGGAGGGTCAGAGAGAGAGGGAGTCACAGACTGAAACAGGCTCCAGGCTCTGAGCTGGCTGTCAGCACAGAGCCTGACGCGGGGCTCAAACCCACGAACCGCGAGATCATGACCTAAGCGAAAGTCGGACGCTTAACCGACTAAGCCACCCAGGCGCCCCGAGCACCAACTGTTTTCAGAAATGAGGTTCTTTTTGTCAGAGATCTTAGGATTTGTTGAAGAGAACAGACTGGTAAAAAGAATGTAATCAGAATATGATTAGTGCTATGCCAAAAATAAGCACAGTGAAGAGGCCTCTACACCAGGAGAGCAGCAGACATGTCAAAGAAGCTTCCTGAAGGAGGTGACCCCTGAGCAGAATTCCATATGTTGAACAGTCAGCTGGATGCAGGGTAAGGAAGTGTTTTCCAGGTAGGTGAAAGGAACAGCATGAGATACAAGTCCCAGGAGACAGAAGAGGCTGTGGTCTGTCAGAGGAACTGTCTGGCATAGAATTGGAGTGGGGAAGCAGGGGGGGCTCCCATCAGGGAACAGGGCAGTTAGACTGCTGTTTGACATGCTGGCTTTGCTGAGGACAGCTTCCTGCATGCACAGACACATAGATAGCAAGCATTGTAGCTCATCCCCAAACCTGAGCCCAGAGCAAAAAGCCTGACTCACACCCATGGAGAAGAAAACAAGCTGGCAGATCCCAGCCCGGGTCCTGGGTCGAGGGGGTGCAACAGAGTCCTTGAGTACAAGTATCAGTGAGCTTCTTGCCCACAGAGAAGGCTTGGACCTTTCTGGTGGAAATAACTGTACGCCACTGAAGGCAGAGCCCTAAGCAAATTCTACCATCTTCTCTCCCACTCATTCCTCCTAGATTCTCCCCTTCTCTCCTGTGTCCTTGAGCCCGGAGGGACCTGTGAGGACAGGAACTATCATGGGTAAAAGTAGGTACTTTTGGAGGCAGGGGATCCTGGGTCCCAATCCTGGCTGAGCTGTTAAGTGTGACCTTCTTACTCAACCTCTCTGTGCCTAACTGTTCCTCTGAAAAATGAAGCTAATAATAGTACAGACTAAAGAAGGCAATGTACAGCTGGTGACACAATCATGAGTTCGTTCATTTACTGTTTTTTTTTTTTTTTAATATTTCCCTTTGGTTGGGATCCAGAACATTCTATATGCTCTGCTGAGACTTTTAGTCACAGAGCCTTAGCGTCATCCTGGCCGTAGGGGTGGGGCATTGACCATGCCAGCCAATCAGGATAACCCCTTCTTGGTAAGAGCGATTGGTCCCTCGTGTGGGCTCAAGACTCCCACAGGCCAAAGAGAGTCGGCCTTGGGAAAAGTACTCCAGTTCCTGAGCTGGAGAATATGAGTTTGGAGAAAGCCCATCTATCTGTGGATGAGATTACTTCTTAGAAGGAAATAGAGCCAAGATGATGATGCTAATGACAATGAGGACAGTGACAATGATGTAGTATACATCGGCATGCACTGTTTGACGCCAAATTCACTCCAGGACTTCCCAGTTCCTTGAGCCAAGTCATTAGCATTTTCCTTAAGCCAACTGAACTGGGTTTTCTTTATATGCAGATATAAAAATCTTAAGCCATTTGTCCTGAAAAGCCCAGATCTCAGTAGTGGCCACAGTAAGAAGAGCTCAGTGATTGGCCACTATGCGAAGAGGCTGAAAATGACCCTATGCCTCTTTTGCCACCACATACCTCTTTCCCTCCCAGAACACAGACTCACCCCTTTCCTTCTGGCCTGGGGAACAGGCTGCTGGCTGTGTTGGCCTCCTGTTTGCAAAAATGGGCTGGAGATGAGGGATACGGTGATGGGAAGGCCAAACCACACAGTGTCGGGCAGTCAGGTTGGGGGCTGCAGCAGCCTTGTGCGGGTCCCTAGTCTGGCCACCGAAGGTGGTCTGGATTGGCCGCAGGATAGGGTGGGCATAAACTGGAGTCTGACTGGCCTAGTCGGAATCTCGCCCCTACAGCTATGTGGCCTCAGTCATTTTACCTTTCTGGTTCTATTTCCATAAAATCAGGACAATAACAGCCCCTTTCAGAGAAGTTGTGAGGACTAGAGGAGAGGGAGAAAGGGAAAAAAGAAAAACCCTAATATTAATGTTACTATATCCAAGCAGTGTTCTAAACACTTTACAAACTATTAGTCAAATTAACCTTGACAATAAGCTGAAGAGGTAGGTACTATTATTATTCTCACTTTACAGATGAAGGAACTGATGCACGGAGAAGTCTTGGGTTTCACAACTAATATGTGATAGAGCTGGGATTTGAATCCAGACATTCTGACTGACCACATGCTCACCCATTCATCAGTAGTGGTCCAGGCAGGAAATCAAAGCCCATGGCAGAGAGCTCAAGGGAAGGACCTAACACCGGCAGGGGAGCTTGGGTAGCTCAGTCGGCTAAGCATCGGACTCTTGATCTCGGGTCAGGTCATGATCTCACAGTTCATGAGATTGAGCACTGTGTCGGGCTCTGAGTCTTGCCCCTCCCCCACACATGCACACAAGCTCTCCCCCTCTCTCTCAAAATAAGTAAGTTAAAAAAATGTATATGGATAACTATTTAGAGAGGCTAGCAGAGATGCAAACCAAGGCCAGGTGGGGCACCTAGGGATTAACACCTGTGGGAAATCGCTATGTGCCCTGTGCTGAGCACGTAGCCTAAGAGCCATGCTGCCAGGGAGCTAGGATGCTGAAGAAAGGGACCGTCCTCTGGAGTCACTACCAGAGACTGTGGAAGTGCAGTGCTGGGGATACATCCTGAAATGTGCTCACCCCCAACTCTCTAATCTGCCAGGACCTCCCATTGGCCAAGCCTCACAGAAAAAAACCGAGTGGGAAGGGGAGCCTGGGAAATGTAGTTCAGCCCTAGATGCTGAGCCCAGCAGGGGAAGGGCAGAGAATGGATCTGAGACCAAACAGTAAATGACATGCATACCCACCATGCTGTACAGCCTCCTCATCAAAATACAGGGCACATGGGGTGCCTGGGGGCCTCAATCAGTTGAGCATCCAACTTTGACTTTGGCTCAGGACGTAATCTCACAGTTCATGGGTGTGAGCCCCATGTCAGGCTCGGTGCTGACAGATCAGAGCCTGCTTCAGATTCTATGTCTCCCTCTCTCTCTCCTCCTCCCCTGCCTGGGCTCTGTCTCTCTCTGTCTCTCAAAAATAAATAAACATTAAAAAAAAAAGAATTAAAAAAAAAGAATCAAGAGGCTTCAATGGTAGAGAACAACAAAAAATGCAGGGCACTTAAGGACAATTGTGCCATAAATGGGAATGGAAGATATACACTGTGGGGGCAAGAATTGAGGTCCCTGACTCGTGGTTCAATGCTGTGGCAAGCACAGGAGTGGAACCCAGCAGCTATGAGCATCCTGTGACACTGAAAAGCAAGGGGAGGAGTAAGTGAGGCTCCTGGTGATACCAGGCTTTTGCACATCTGGAAGCTTCTACAGACAACTCTGCACAGCTGGGTGCAGGACCTGCCCCAGGAAGCAAGCTCTCATTCTCGTTAAAGGGAGAGCAGCCCAAATCACCTCAGCAACCACTTTGGGGTCTGAGAGAAACAGACACAAATTCCGCAGGAAATCAGGAAGCAAAATAAGTGGCTGAGGCGTCTCCCGGCTCCTCACAGCCTCCTTTTGCAAAGGCCATCATACCTGCCCCTGCACAGCCCTCCCGTTCCCCTCCTCACTGCAGGCCCCTGCACAGCCCTCCCGTTCCCCTTCTCACTGCAGGTCCCTGCAAACCTCGGCAGCCTGCACCTGCTGCCTTGGAAGCAGGCAGGGTCCCACAGGCCCTGCATGAGCAAGGTCAGAAGATCCAGGCCAGAGAGCAAGAGAAGATGTGGGGGGCTGAGCCTGTCCCGCTGGGATGTCGTAGAGGTGGTCACAGGAGCCCTGCCCTTTGACCTAGAAATCTGCCTCTAGGAATTTATCACACAGATAACCTTACCCAAGGGCACAGAGACTTCCGGACAAGGTTACTCACTGTAGTGTGGATTATGATTAGCAGAAGACTGGGGGAAAAAAGCAAGTGGCCGAATTGATTAAACAAATTAGGGTGCCTTTGAACAATGGAATGAATGCTCTGTGCTCTAACAGGGAATGAGACCCTGCTGAAACAGGCTGCTCTCCAAGACAAATTGCGAAGTGAAAAATGCAAGGAAGAGAACGGTGTGTTTCGTATACTCACGTTTTGGGTAGGGGAGCAATGTTTTTATGTATATTTATAAGAGCATCTACTGTTATCCAAATCTATTTGGTTTCTGAATTCAAATAATGAGGGTTCAGATAGCAGGAGCTGCTACCTTAATGGAGTCTTTGACTCCTGCATTTCGTTTCAGACAGCAAACAGCAAGAGTGTGATGGCAAGTAGCTTATCCAAGAGGATATCTGAATCCATTAGGTTCCTGAGTTGGAACAGTGCTTGGATAACCTGAGTAAATAGTATGGATATCTCTATATGTATAAACCTTTCATGTCCATGTGTGTATGGACTCCCTCTAGAAAAATACCCAGGAAGTGGATTAGTGCTTGCTACTAGGGAGGGTAATTCAGCCCTGGGGGTAATGGGGTGGAAGGGAGACTTATGTTTCAGTTTACATATGTGTTGTGATGGTTTTAAAACATGGCCCCAACATTCTTTGAGAAGTGGGGTCTCTGTCCACTGCCACTCAATCTCAGTGGGTTTACACCCTCTTAGACCAATAAAGAACCGTGTAAGTGACGCTCTGTTACTTCTAAGCCCAGGTCATAAAAAGTTACGTGGCTACATCTGGTTCTTTGTTTGCTTCCTCTGGGACACTCTCAGCCCCCAGCTCTACTCACGTTGGGAGAAGCCCAAGCCCTAGGGAGAGGCGCCACTGCAGACGCTGTGGTCCCTAGTCCCAGCTGAGCTCCAGCAGATCGCTAATATCATATGCCAGCCGTGTGAGAAAGCCATCCTAGATGTTCAGCTCCAGTCGAGCATTCAATTGATTGCATCTCCAGTCCCTGTGTGACCACAATGCCACCATGCCAGAGACCCCAGGTAAAAACCACCAAGTCACACACAGAACTGCAAGAGACAGTCCTACGAGGCTGTTCTAATCTGCTAAGGGTGGGAGTGGTCTGTGTGGTGGGAGCTGATTTTAACTGGAATATATATATTACCATATATACTACTATTCAAAATGAAGAGTATTTTCCTTGTAAATATATAAAGGGCGGTGCTATATGTTTACTCCTCACAAGGTACTGCCATTGTCTTCATTGCCAGATGAGAAAACTGGAGCGCTGAGACGTTGGGTTACTTGTCCAAGATCACACAGCTTGTGTGAGGCAGCCCTGGGATATGAAACCAGGAGACGTACCCGCCCTGGGTGTTCACTCTCGGGACCCTGCGCCCACTGTGCGCCTCACTTTCCTCAGGGAGGGGTGTGGAATAGGCAAGGGGTCCAAAGGCCCAGCCCACTCCAGGCCAGGGCAGTGGCACAAAGTGGTGAGGGGGAGCAGACATGGGGTTGGGGTCTGTTGGGAGCCGCTTCTACTCAGCTCTGGGAAAGGCAGCCCAAAGTTGCCAGATCTCTGAATTTTTTAAGGGAAACTAGAAATCAGATTTTTATTTGCAATCTGTTCCTTTTTCATTGTTGGCAACTAACTCTTTTTCCTTTTTCTTTCTTTCTTTTTTTTAACTGTGCATACTGAAAAGCAAAACAAAAACAAAAGCCTGCCGATTTGCTTCTCCTGACTAGAAGGTCTCCAAGGAATTTTCAGCTCAGACATCTTGACTTCAGCAGAACCACTCTGGGGAGAGAGCACAAATCCCAATCCGAAGAGTCTCCTATCTGAGAAAGGAGAAGGTGGAGCGAAGGTGCAGATGCCTCAGCCTTCCCACCACTCCCCTCCCCATCGTGGTCAGGGAGCAGGGGTTGCTGGGAAGCGGAGCCACAGGGAGCCCAGACTGGCTGCGTGGGAGAGCAGCCGAGCTGCCCTGAATCCTCCCCATGAACTGCCCGCCTTCTCAGAGCTGTCAATCTGTTCCCTGGGCACCAGGGGAAACCACCCTGGCCCCTCACCAGCCATTTCTCCACCTCTTCTGTTCACCCCACTGCTTTTCTAATGGGAACCCTGCCCTTGCCTCCTCCACCTGCAATGTCTTCCACTCCCTCCTGAGCCTGAGGCCCATTCCATGCTCAGCTGACTTGTCTTCCTCAGATACAGCCTGGCAAAGCGTGGCAGCATGATTGATGAGCTAAGAAGCTCTGGCTGGCAGGCAGGGGGGCAGCCAGACAGAGATACGGCTCTCAAGATAGCAGAGCTGCCCAGTAAGGGGTTGGGGGTGGGGTGGGGGGTGGGGAGCCCACAGCTACCAATGCTACCTGGGGTCCCCATTGCCTAAGCTGTCACGGCAGTCACTCTGAGCAGAGCAGATAACCACAAGGGCCATTGGATACAGTACATCACACACAATGATCCCTCAGTCATTGAGAGTACTCCCTTCTTCACCCACTTCAAAACAGAGACCCAAGAAATTGAAGACGGTGAGCTTCTGAAAGCTGAGCATCTCTGTCATTCAGACATGCCTCTCGGTCCAGGTGTTTATCATTTGCCCAATCATTCATTCGTTCATTCAAACATGAGGGTTTGCTATGGGGATCAGTGTAGCATTGTAGTTGCTAGTGTGGTCTTGAGGGGCAGGCTGTTTGCATCCAGGCTCCATGACTTCCTGGCTCTATGACCTTGGGCAGGTCACTTCACCTCTCCAAGCTGCAATTCCTCTCTCAGGTTTTGCCACAGTGGGATTCAGTCAGGTCCTACATGCAAAGTGCTTGGAACAGAGCCTGGCATATAAAAGAGGTAAATTCTGGGGCGCCTGGGTGGCTTAGTCAGTTGGGCGTCTGACTTTCGCTTAGGTCATGATCTCACGGTTCGTGGGTTCGAGCCCCGCGTCGGGCTCTGTGCTGACTGCCAGCTCAGAGCCTGGAGCCTGTTTCAGTCTGTGACTCCCTCTCTCTCTGACCCTCCCCTGCTCACGCTGTCTCTCTCTCTCTCTCTCCTAGAAATAAATAAAAACATTAAAAAAATTAAAAAAAAAAGAGGTAAATTCTTTCATTCATTCAACACCCAGTGACTGAAGGCTCTGGGGCTATATAGTTAGGAGTGAGGCAGATGAGTGTTCTCATGCTGTTTACCTTTGAGAGAAAGAAGATTGACAATAAGCAAATAACTGAGCACACACAAGGAGAGAACAGCACATGTAAAGATCCTGAGGCACCAATGAACCTTGGAATATGTAACCATCAGGAGAGAGAGTAGTCAGTACAGCTAGGAAAGCAAAGAAGAGGGGTACCTGGGTGGCTCTGTCGGTTAAGCATCAAACTTCAGCTCAGCTCTTGATCTCACAGTTCGTGAGTTCAAGCCCTGCATGGGGCTCTCTGCTGTCAGCACAGAGCCCACTTTGAATCTTCTGTCTGCCTTTTTCTCTGCCCCTACCCTGCTGTTTCTCTCTCAAAAATAAATAAACATTAAAAAAAAAAAAATAAAGGCAAAGAGGACAGTGTAGGACAGGAGCTTGGGGCCCAGCAAGGACGTGTAGGCCAGGATAAAGTTTTTCTTTTAAGCACAGTGGGAAGTGACTGTGCTTTTGTTTTTGTTTTGCTTTTCAATCGCACAGTTAAAAAAAAAAAAAATAAAAGAATTACTTGCCAATATTTAAAGCCGGGGAGTGGGATGACAAGGGAAATGGAAGAGAGGGAGGCAGAACGGCTCCCAGGGAGGCTTGTGCCAGGGCAGTGGCCACGGCCGCTCCGGGATTGTGTGAGGAGTAGAGGAGACGGGTCTTGTCCTGGACAGCCAGGAGGAGAGAAATCAAAATTAAAGTGTCCACGAAGATTCCTGGGTGCTTTGTTGAAGCTGCTGGGTGAACAGTGGTGCTGTGAACTGAAGTGGGGCCGACTGAGAGACAGTGTCTGGCGGCTCTATGGAGGAGGAGTATTTTGCTTTATGCAGTGAGTCAAGAACAAATGGCGGGGGGCGGGGGGGGGTGTGCCTGGCTGGCTTAGTTGGTAAAGTGTGCAACTCTTGATCTCAGGGTTGTAAGTTCAAACCCCATGTCAGGTGTAGAGATTACTTAAAAAAATAAATTAATTAAATCTTAAAAAAAAAAAAAAAAGAGAGAGAGAGAGGTGCCTGAGGGGCATTAAGTGTCTGACTCTTGGTTTCTGCTCAGGTCATGATCTCAAGGTTTGTGAGTTTGAGCCCCACATCAGGCTCCGTGCAGACAGAATGGAGCCTGCTTGGGATTCTATCTCTTTCTCCCTCTCTCTGCCCCTCTCCTGCTCTAGTGTGTCTCTTAAAAATAAACTAAACATTAAAAAAAGAAGAAGAAAGGGTACAACACTTATAGGAAGTAGTCTCTGTTTTAAAGAACTTGTGGTCTATTTGGGGAATCAGAGAAAGGAGCAGGCAGTGATGATCCATTGTGATGCCTGCTGTGATGGGGAAATAAAGGGGGAGCACGTGCCCAAACATGCGGGAGGAGTCCTAGGCTGATCTGCCCCAGCCAGGCCCTGTCACCAGCCTCCCTGCTTGCCCTCCTCCCTCAGTGCCCCAGCACACGGGCCTTTCCACTCTTCTAACAAGCCATTTGTTTTCCTGACTCTGAGCTATGCACGTGTACGTGCAGCCCCCTCCTTCTATCTCAGCCCTGTCTCTGTCCTTCTTAGGTTCATTGCAACTTAAATCACTGTAGTGTGTGTGTGTGTGTGTGTGTGTGTGTGTAATTGTTTAATTGGCTGTTTCCTCCCCAAAGGATCCGTAAGTTCCCAGGGGACTGAGACAGAGTGTGTCTCATTCACTCCTGGATCCCAAATGCTGGGCACAGCCTGGCATATGGTAAGTGCTCTGTAAGTAGAGAAGGAAGGAAGGAAGGAAGGAAGGAAGGAAGGAAGGAAGGAAGGAAGGAAGGAAGGAAGGAACGGAGGGAGGGAGGGAGGAAGGGAGGGAGGGAAGGAGGCAGGGAGGAAAGAAAAGAGGAAGGCAGGCAGGCAAGGCTTGAAAAATCAATGGAGTTAAACAGGCAAAGAGCAGGGGTAAGACTATTCCAGGCATAGGGAATGGCCTGTGCAAAGGCTAGGAGGTGAGAGAACACATGTCATCAGAAAACTTAAAGGAATGGAAGATGTGCAGCAATCTGTATTTGCTCTGTGCCCTCAGTCTGCCGGACAGAGGGTTCTCCATAAGCATGGAGGTCTCTCTGCTCTCCTCCATGCTGTGAATAGAAAAGCTGTAGCAGAAGAGCACAGGGCTTGGGAACTCCTGGGGTAGGACAGCGCCTCATTCACACACCACCACCCCATCCACAGTGCCTGGCATAGACTGGCACATTGTAGGTGCCCAATAGTTTGTGGATGTTGAATGATGCCAGAAGGACATTCACCCTTCAGGTGAGAAAGTGACAGGATTGGATAATTCCGGCATGTTAATTCCAACAAGGTATTTACGGCTCAACCTGTCATGCCACAAATGGGGAAACTGAGGCTCAGAGAGGGAAATGGATTCAGGCAAGTTCACACAGCAAGTCAGTGGCAGTGCTGGGATAGGAGCCCAGGTGTCTTGATTGCTGATTCACAGCCTCCCTCATCTTGTCCCACTTCTATCAATCCGCCTCCTTCCCTATCCAGCCTTTGGATGTCAGGAACCAGCAGATTGGAGGGAACAGGAAGTCCCTGAGTGCCTTTTACCAGGGCGAAGGCGTTATGTTACAGGGAGGGCAGATGGGGTGACCCATTAGTGAGCTAACACTGAGTTCCTGTGGGTTCCATTAGTGCCTCAGGTTAACCCATTAGCACCCAGTGGAAGCCAGAAACACGGGGACCCCAGAGGGATGAGTCATAGAGTAAGCCAGCTTTGATGAGGCTGAGGGAGCAGTGTTGAGGGACGGAAAAGGGGCCTGTCCTCTTCCCTTGGAAAGGCTTTTCCTTAGAGAGGGTGCCAGATAGTGTCAGGGGTGACAAAAAGCAGGCAGGATCCAGAATAGAGGCACTTCAGAGCTTGAGGAAGCCAGCTGAGCTGACCCTTTGTCCAGATGTAAAAGCTGAGCAGTGGAGAGAAGGAATTTGTCTCTAAGTCATTGATGGAGCACCCAGGGCTCCTGCCTGTCACACTATATTATGGGACTCAAACGTGCTACATTTTAAGCTTTGGCTAAAAATACAGCTATCCATTATGGGGACACCGTGCTAACTGCTTTATATACATCATCACATTTTATTCTCCTGGCAACCCTGGGAGGCAGGCACCATTACCCCAATTTGTATGGCAAAACTGAGGCTCAGTTTGGTTAAGTAACCTGCCTAAAGTTGCACAGCTAATTCGTGGAAGAATCAATATTTGGACCCAGGCCGCCTGATCATCAAATCCTCATCTTTGCCATCTGCCATCCCACTGAGCGGCAGAAATAGGCAGAACTACCTTTTTTTTTTTTTCAATGTTTTATTTATTTCTAGGAGAGAGAGAGACAGCATGAGCAGGGGAGGGTCAGAGAGAGAGGGAGTCACAGACTGAAACAGGCTCCAGGCTCTGAGCTGGCAGTCAGCACAAAGCCCGACGCGGGGCTCGAACCCACGAACCGCGAGATCATGACCTAAGCGAAAGTCGGACGCTTAACCGACTAAGCCACCCAGGCGCCCCTGCAGAACTACCATTTAATAAATAATGCTTGCAAAGCCTTTCCCACCAGTCATGCTTTTACTTTAACCTCTTGAAGATGATACTATCGCCCTATTTTCCAGATGGAAGACCTCAGGCACAGTGAAGCCAAGGAGCTCACCTAAAGTCATCCATACAAACACTGTCAGAACCAGGATGCAAACCCATCTTCTCCCTCCAAAGCCAAGGCTCTGGGCCACTCCACTACATGAGTGTGACAGCCCACACCAGGACAACGGTGTAAATGTGCCTACCTCTATGCTTGGTATTTAAACTGATGCTTCTACTTGTTCATCTATTCGTTCACTCATTCAACGAATATGCTGTTGAGTGCCTGCTCTGTCTGCCAGGTGATTGTTTCCAAGACCAGTGGGATCCTAGCACTTCTGCAGCTTACGTTCTACGTGGTGGACAGGACAGACAGACAAGCAATTCCAGTAGGGTAGGGATGAGCATTGGATGTCACAGCATCATCTAGTCCTAGAGGATAGAGAAGGCCACGCTGAGTCTTATGGGCCAAGCAAACATCTGTCCAGACAAAGAGAGGAACAGGGACCAGCCCAGCAGGGGCCCAAAGGTATAAGAGGGCTCCAATCCGAGCCACAGCTGGGGCCAGAGCTTTAGGTAGGGTAGGAGGACCAAGGTAGACGTGGAGATTCAACAAGAGACTGGAGTGTGGACTTTAGGCTCAAGACAAGAAACTGGAGGGGCTCCTGTGTGGCTCAGTTGGTTAAACGTCCAACTCTTGATTTTGGCTCAGGTCATGATCTCCTGGTTTGTGAGTCTGAGCCGGTGTCAGGGGATTGTCTGTTTCCCTCTCTCTGCCTGCTCCTCTCAAAAATAAATAAACATTTTTTGACAAAGACACTGTGGAACTGCTGCAGGATATGATGCATTTAGAAAGCTCAGGATCTGGAGGAAGGGTACGGGTGGGGACAGAGGCCTAGAGGCTGGCTTGCTGGAGTTGCCAAAGATAAGGAGGGCTTTGGTGCTGGATTAGATCTGTGAGGCCAGTTTCCTGTTGGGATGACAGGCAGATGGAGGCGTGGGGGTGGGGGTGAGGAACCATGGAAGTGAAGTATGGAGAAGAGTCGAGTTCTAAGGACCTGTTGAGTATGAGATGCTTGAAGGGCAGCCAGTCAGCTCTATCCAGCTCTGTCCAGAGTCTGGCTGGAATTTTCTGGCCTGGTCTTAAGGTTTAGCAGACCCTAGACCTTCCTACCACGTTCCGCAATGTCCTCTTCTGTAAAATGGGTAATAACATTATGTCATAGATTTGTAAAGATTAAATGGATACTAAGTATATAACTAAGGTATAAAGCCCTTTACATTGTCCCAGAACATGGGGATGCCTAATAAAGGTTAGTTGAATAAATATGAATGGATTCTTTGGGTTGTGGCTGCCAGAAGTTATTTGGGAACAGAGTTGATTTAAAAACACAAGGAACTTTCCCTTCCTCTTCACTATTCAGCACTGGGTTGGGAGGGTCAGGGAGTATAGTAATGCAAATGTTCATCTGATCTAGTGAGTCTTTACTGACAGCCTAGCTCCCTGTGGTCAGATACCACTGGGAAAGGAGACTACAACTTTACCTTAGGTCAGGGAGCAGGACACCAAATATTTAAACATTTTTTAAATGTTTTACTTATTTCTGAGAGAGAGAGACAGCATGAACAGGGGAGGGTCAGAGAGAGAGGGAGACACAGAATCCGAAGCAGGTTCCAGGCTCTGAGTAAGCTGTCAGCACAGAGCCCGACGTGGGGCTTGAACCCATGAACCGTGAGATCATGACCTGAGTTGAAGTCGGACGCTTAACCGACTGAGCCACTCAGGCGCCCCGACACCAAATATTTTAGGTGATAAGTGTCATCAGGGAAATGTGAGAGAAACTGAGGCTTCTGCACCAGGAGGGGGCCTTGATGTTTCAATGGCTCAGAGCTGGGGGGACGGGACTGCTGAGCAAAGGCCCTAAGGCTGCAGGGGATTTGGTTTCACTTATTCTGAAAATACTTTCAAAGTGCCTCCAGTGTCCCAGGCTCTGTGCAAGGTGCAGAGTACACATCAGAGGGCAACACAGACACAGTTTCGTGCCCTTGTCAACAGTGGCACTTCTGGCCCCTAAGACCTTATGATTATGACGAAAAGTGCCTCCTTTTGGCCCTAGTAAGGTGACATTGAACCAAATGTGGGAGGTGAGGGAATGACCACCAGTCAATGGCCCTGTGGGGGAATAAGCCCATGGAAGGAAGAGGGGGAAGGGAGGCCCATGTGGCCTAGTGGACTAGCAGGAGATGAGTTCGAGAGGGGCTATGGTCGGAATGTTCCCGCCCCCCAAAATTCATTTGTCGAATCCTAATCCCAAGGGCTGAGTGCTGATATTAGGAGGTGGGGCCTTTGGGAGGTGCTTAGGTCATGGGGCAGAGCTTTTGTGAATGCCACTAGCGCCCTGACAAAGGGGGCTCCGGAGAGATTCCTGGCCACCTGCTGCCATGTGAGGATGCAGAGAGAGGTAGTGACCCCTACCTGACAGTGCTTGGACTTCCAGCCTCCAGAACTGGGACAAATAAATTTCTGTTGTCGATAAGCTGCCCAGTTTGTAGTATTTTGTTCAGCAGCCCTAAACAGACCATGATAAGAGGTCATGAGGCCCAGGTCATTAGGCTTTGCGGGCCACTGAAGGGACTTTCACTTGGAGACAAAGGGGAGACATGGCGGGGTTGGAGCAGACCTGTGACTGACCTGACAGGTCATTCTGGCTGCTGTGTGAACAGACTGCAGGGGCTGGTGGAAGAAACAGACATCAGTGATGAGGCTGTTGTGATCATCTAAGGGGCAGGTGCTGCTAGGCGCCAAGTGTTCAGACTTATGGGAGACAAGGACTCCCTTGGAGTTGACAAGGACTCCTGAGAGGCTGGTTGTGGCCTTAGAAGGAAGGAGAGGAGCTAAAGATGACACCATGTTTGGGCTTGAGCAACTGCGTTGTGGACGCCATCAATGGCAGTGGGGAAGATACAGGACTGGGGACGTGGGGAGAGTCCTATCAACACGAAAATAGCAGAGTCAACTTGATGAATAAATGTTAGGTTTTTTTTTTATGTTTTATTTATTTCTGAGAGAGAGAGAGAGAGGCAGCATGAGCAGGGGAGGGTCAGAGAGAGGGGGAAACACAGAATCCAAAACAGGCTCCCGGCTCTGAGCTGGCAGTCAGCACAGAGCCCAAAGCGGGGCTCGAACCCACAAACCGTGAAATCATGACCTGAGCCAAAGTCAGACGCTTAACTGACTGAGCCACCCAGGCGCCCCAGCTTTTTTTTTTTTTTAAGTTTATTTATTTTGAGAGGGGGGAGGGAGAGAGAGAATCCGAAGCAGGCTCCACACTGTCAGTGCAGAGCCAGAGCTCAAACTCCCAAACCATGAGATCATGACCTGAGCCAAGAGTCAGACACTTAACCGACTGAGCCACTCAGGCGCCCCTAAATGAATGTTAGCTTTAAGATGACTACTAGACACCTACGTGGAGGGGTCAAGTTAGTGGTCAGACCCCGGAGGAGTCAGAACTGAAGACATCAATGTGGATATGATGGCCTGTGAGTGCTATTTAAAGTCACAGCATAGAACAGGATCACCTAGAAGTGCCTTGGTTGAAGAAAGAGTTCAAGGACCACATGTGAGGAGGGGGAGTGGGGCATGCCATTCTCATGCCAAGTAGAGGAGGAACCTGTTTAGGAGATTGAGAAGGGTCAGCCAGTAAAGTACAAGGAAAACCAAGACATTTCTGTGGGAGAACAAAGCATCAAGAAAGCATCCCTAAGAGGAAGTAATACACACAAAACTAATACTAGGGCGAGTCTGGGAAGGATAACACTGGAAGGAAGGGAGAAGGTGACTAAGAGAGACAATAGTTTGGAGGTCCAGATAAAATTAACGAGATGCTGGAGGGAAGAGAAGGGAAAAAGAGGGAGAAGAGGTGCTAGTCAAAGGGAATGAAGACCTCTTAGGGGTAACCTGGGTGGCTCAGTCGGTTAAGCATCCCACTTCGGCTCAGGTCAGTATCTCGCAGTTTGAAAAGTTCGAGCCCTGTGTCGGGCTCTGTGCTGACAGCTCAGAGCCTGGAGCCTGCTTCGGATTCTGTGTCTCCCTCTTTCTCTGCCCCTCCCCCACTCACGCTCTGTCCCTTTCAAAAATAAGTAAACACTTAAAAAATTTTTTTAAATAGTAACGCTGGAGATAGGGGTTAAGGATACCACTATGGGAGCAAGTGGCTGAGGGTGGGTGGAAGGTGACAGGAGGAAGGGAGATGTCTAAGCAACAGAGTCACATTTAAGAAGTTTGCAGGAGAACGTAATGTAGGGACCAAGAGCAGGCTGTCTGTCCCAAGATGGGCCACTTTGGCAGACTGGTGATTTTAAAGGTTAAATTTTTTCATGTTTTTTATTTATTTTGAAAGAGAGAGAGAGCACGAGCAGGGGAAGGGTAGAGAGAAGGGAGAGAGAGAATCCTAAGCAGGGTCCGTGCTGTCACTGCAGAGCCTAGCTTGAGGCTTGATCCCACCAATGAAAAGATCGTGACCTGAGGCAAAATCAAGTCAGCTGTTAGCCCAGTGAGCCATCCCGGGGGCCCTAGCATAGTCGTCGTGATTTAAATAAAAGTTACCAAAAAGACAGCCTGTGGAACTGAGACACTCAGACCCTTCTCTGTCCCCCGTAAAGCAGGAAATAAAGCTACCACGTGAACCAGGAGGTAAAGAGACAGCCTTATCCAGACATGGGAAATTTAAAGCCCAGAAGGCTGTATAAACGAGCCTGTTACTTTTCACTACTTTCCCACCCCAGCCCAAATTCTGTTTAGCATGCCTTACTAAAGCTCCCAAAGTTAAATTTTCTTTGTCCCGTAGATTCCTCAGGCTTACTCCCTTTGTCAAAAAAGTATAAAAACTGCCTGCCTTGGGTCTCAATTTCACTACTGGGCCTCTAAGCACACGTTATAAAACGGTGGTGTTTTTTTCTCCTCATCTATCCCATGTAAATTTAACTCTTAGCTCAGCTGTTAGAGCTTGAAGGATAGAGGACGAATGTTTTCGTCCCTTCAGTAACAAGTGGGGCTGTGGGCTGTCTAGACTGGCAGTAGTAAATCCATAGGACGTAATGAGTTCAGAAGGCAAAGGGAGGAGAAATGGGTTGCAAGGCTCCACAAGGAGCAAGAGTGCCCTTGCCCCCCACCCCCGCCACGTCCTGATCTGCTGGAGTGTGTGGGGAAATTAACCGCTTCCCACGAAAGTATTGTAAGGATGGGGTCCTGGGAGGTGAAGGCAACGTGCAGAGAAGCTGGTATCCGGCAGTTTGCTGAGGAGTGCAGCCAGGGGAGGGTGGTAGCGGAAGGGAGGGAATTTGGGTCAGATCAGTTGTGCAGAGCCTTGTGGCAGCCAGGGTCCAGGCGAGGGACGGTGGACGCCACGGAAACCTGGGGCTTGGGGGGGGTGCAGGATCTAACAGTTTCACAAACGAACTCTGCGCGCACCTAGCACGAGCCACGCCCTTAATAAATGTTTGCTATTAGGTTTCTTATTTCTGCAGGCTGCAACTGAAAGGAGCCTGCTGAACTCCCCGGGGCGAGCCCTCCGGCTCCCCCCAGGGGAACGGGCTGGGGCGGGGCTCGGATTCCAGGGACGCAGCCGGGGCTGCCCGAGGCCAATCCCCGGGAGTCGCAGCGCCCGCGCTCCCCCGCCGCGCCCGAGTCCCTGCTGCTCGGAGCCCGGGGAGCCGGGCGTGTCTTCGTGCTTTGCAAAACAGAAAGACAAAAGAACTGGGCCGATCCCGGGGCCCAGGTAGCTCCTGGCTGAGCGCGGCCTTTCCTTACAGCCGGCAGGGGCGCACGGAGGCCAAGCCCCTGGGGCAGCGCCAAGGCGCGAGCGGGGAGCGGCGGTGGGCGAGCCGAGGCACCACCCCTTTCCCGCCGGAGGGGGGCCTCCTCCGCCGCCCGCTTTCCCGGCCCTGCGCCCTGCAGCCCCCCGGGCCCAACTGAACGGAAGAGGCCCCAGGGGCCGGAGGCGCCTCTCCCCCGGGAGGGGGCCTGCATCTGTCCGCGGGGAAGGAAGCTCGACCCCACCCCATCCCCGACCTGGCTGCCGGCCAGGTGCTAGGTGGCCTGGGGCAGGTTGCATTCCGTCTCTGGGCCTCAGTGTTTCTCATCTAAAAAGAGGCGGCTGGATTCCATTTCCCAAGGTCCCTCCAGGTTAGAGCGGTCTGTGTAATGATCTGCCTTCTTCGGATTTGAAAATACCTTCCTTAATGGACTTCGAGTGGACCCTGGGTTATTCTGGATGGCATTATCCATCTTACCAACGTGGGGCGAGAACTGTTGCAGCGAAGCTGTACCCTCCAGTAGGGGTCTGCACACTTTCTACCCTCCGCCTGCCCGGCCGCTTTCTATAAAGAGCCAGAGAGTGAATATTTTAGTCTCTCTAGGCCCTTCTGTCTCTGTCGCAGCTACTCAATTCTGCCCTTGTAGCAAAAACAGCCTTGAAACAAATAGGCCAGGCTGTTCCCATTAGACCTTGTTAATGGCAGCTGAAATTTGAATTTCTTATAATTCTTATATGTCCAGAAATTTTATTCTTTTTAATATATTTTTTTAAAATGTAGAAACCAGAGGGCCTGGGTGGCTTAGTCGGTTTAGTGTCCGACTTTGGCTCAGGTCATGATCTCACTGTTCTTGAGTTCTGGCCGCATCATGCTCTGTGCTGACCCCTCAGAGCCTAGAGCCTGCTTCAGATTCTGTGTCTCCCTCTCTCTGTCTTTCCCTCTCTCACAAATGAATAAACATTAAAAAAAAAAAAAAAACATAGAAACCATTCCTAGCTAGCAGACTGCACTAAAACAGGCATCTTGGTCACAGGTGTCAATTTGCTGCTCCCCCCAGTTTACAGCTCAGGCTTTGTCATGTGAGCTTTGGGGCTGGTTCTCTGGCGTTGGTGGAGCTGTTTCCTCATCAGCCAAATACCCACAAATTGCAGCATGACTGTGGGGATGAAGTCAGACCACAGATGAAGCTACTGCCTGAATGATGTTATTAAGTTATTCTTCATGTTGTAGCTGACATGGGTCCCCAACAGAACATAAGGACTTGGAGGACAGGCCCCACACTCCCCCCATTTCTTGAGTGCTTACTATGTGATAACACCGTGCTAGCTGCTCACCTTGCAATATCTCATTGAATCATCTCAGGCCTAGGAGATAGAAATAACATATTCCAGTTTCACAGGTAAGGAAACTGAGACTCAGCTGAGATTTTTTTTAAAGTTTATTTATTTTAATAATCTCTACACCCAACGTGGGGCTCAAACTCAAGACCCTGAGATCAAGAGTCGCATGCTCAGAGCTGAGGTTTGAACTGGGTGTTAGGTTGGTCTCTGGGGCCTCTATTCATCTTCCTTGTTTTCCTCTGAGCAAATTTAGAGGTATTTAATCTGGCTAGGTGACCTTACACAGGACACTTTATTTTTCTGGGTATCTGTAATCTCTTTGGTCAAGGGACCAGAATTAACACTCTCTATGGGCAATTTTGTCATTGTCATTTTTCAGAAGAAAAAACCAAAGCTTGAAAAAGTTAAGTGAGGACTGAAATTTGGGCTTATCTGCCCCCCCCACGCCCCCCCCCCAGAAATGAGCTCTTTGTAATGATAACAGCTAGAGTAACTGGTTGCATAGGCCCCAAATCAGGAGCCTTCTAAGACTCCTCCCTTCCCTCAAGCCACATCCAACATATTGGCAACTTATTTTCATTCATCCTTGAAAATATATCCTGAATCTTTGGGGCTGCTGTGATTTTTTAAAAAAGTTTATTTGTTTATTTTGAAAGAGACAGGTGTATAGTCAGAGAGGAGGGGGGGGCGGGGTGAGGCAAGGATCTGAAGTGAGCCCCATGCTGACAGCAGCGAGCCCAATGCAGAGCTTGAACTCACAAACTGTGAGATCATGACCTGAGTCAAAGTCAGATACTTAACCCACTGAGCCACCTCACCTTTAAAAAGGCAGATCAAGTCCCACCACACCCCTGCTTAGAATCTTGGGAGGTTTCCTAGTTGATTTGGAATAAAATCCAAATCCTGACACTGGCCACAGGGAGCTCTACCATCTAGTCACTGCCTGTCTCTGCTCTGACGCCCCTCATGCCCTCATTCCCTTTGCTCTGGCCTCAGTAGCTTTCCTTTTGTCCCTCTGACTCTCCAGGGTGTCAAGTTCTCTGTCCTCCCTTGACCTCTTGGAGGTCTTCAAAGGAGAGATGGCCCAGTGATACCTCCCCAGTCAAGCTTCTCTGGCCACCCCACCCCACCCACCCTCTTATCATGATCCCTGTGTCTTCCTCTTTCTGGCAGTCATGCTATCTGATATTCTGCACACCCAGTCCCTCCCCCAGTGGAATGTAAACTCCATACCAGCATGAAACTTGTTTCCTTGTTCTCTCCTCAATCCCCAATGTGTAGCCCATGTCTGACATGGAGTAGGTGCTCATCAAATATCTGATGAGCTAATGACTCATTGTCTCTGGCTCTCTATTCCCTCAGTGGGAGATCAAAAACTTGCAATAGAACCGTTCAAGAGAAATTGAGCCTGACCATGTGCTTGGCGCTGTGTTAGCCAGACACACAGTCCAGGAGGCAACCACAAAACATACCCAGTCCCGGGCTGGTGATTCACTGGACCCCTGGCAGAGATATGTGCACACACAGGAAGACCAGACACTGTACATTTGCCCAGTTCTGCTGCCAGCTATCTGGCCTCAAAGGTAGCTAGAGATAATGCCACACAGCTCCTGAATCCTCTAAGAAATCCCCATCCTCTCTCTCTGTCCCAGAGCTGGGTCTCCCCCCAGACTCCCTCTGCCTGGAACACCTTCCTCCACTGTGCGCCCAGCCCTCCTTGGCTTTGGTTTATTCTTCAGACCCCAGTTTCTCCATCACTTTCACTGGGAGGCCTTCTTTGGCTCCTCAGACCCCACCTCGATGGTAGCCCATTAGTCAGCCCCAGTCCCACTTTGCACTGTCCGCTGGTTTCCCTGTCTATACCTCACACACACTCTATAGGGCTATTTGTTCTGAGGAAGCAGGGACCTTGGCCAACACACAGTGTAGTGCAAAGCACAAAGTAGGAGCTCAAGAAGTATCTCTTTCCTGAATAAACAAATACACAGATAAGGAATTTCTTGGGAAGGCACAATTTCATCTTTCAGAGGCCAAGGCAAGGTGATAAGACCCAGAGCCCCTCCACCTAGCCATGGCTCACTCTTGGTGTTTGCAATTAGCCTGGCCACCTCCCTCTCTAGAGGCTCTGGAGTCAAGCCCCAAACTGATGCTTTCTCTTCTCCTCCTCCTCCTTTTTCTTTTTCTTCTCCTTCCTTTATTTCTTTTCTTTTTTTTTTTTTAAGTAAACTTTACCCCTAACATGGGGCTCAAACTCATGACCCTGAGATCACAAGTCTTATGCTCTACTGACTGAACCAGCCAGGTGCTTCTGGTTTGCTTGTTTTGATTTACTGTTAAATTTTTTTAATGTTTTCATTTTCTTTTTGAGAGAGAGGGAGAAAGACAGTGTGAGCAGGGGAAGGACAGAGAGAAAGGGAGGCACAGAATCTGAAGCAGGCTCCAGGCTCTGAGCTCCAAGTTGTCAGCAAACAGCCCAATGAGGGGCTGGAACTAACGAACCATAAGATCATGACCTGAGCTGAAGTCGGACGCTTAACCTACTGAGCCACCCAGGCGCCTCACTGATTTACCATTTTTTACATTTTTAAAAATGTTTTATTTCTGAGAGAGAGAGAGAGAGGGAGGGGCAGTGTGAGCAGGGGAGGGTCAGAAAGAGAGGGAGACACAGAATCCGAAGCAGGCTCCAGGCTCTGAGCTACTGTCAGCACAGAGCCCGACGAGGGGCTCAAACCCATAAACCGTGAGATCATGACCTGGGCCGAAGTCAGACGCTTAACCGACTGAGCCACCCAGGCATCCCTGATTTACCATTTTTTAAAAACAAAATTTTGGGGCGCCTGGGCAGCTCAGTCGGTTAAGCGTCTGACTTCGACTCAGGTCATGATCTCACGGTTCGTGGGTTGGGCCCCGCGTCGGGCTCTGTGCTGACTGCTTGCTCAGAGCTTGAAGCCTGCTTTGGATTCTGTGTCTCCTCTCTGCCACTCCTCCGCTCACACTCTGTTTCTGTCTCTCAAAAATAAATAAATGCAAAAAAAGTTTTTAAAAATATCCCCATTAAAAAAAAACCCACAAAATTTTAAGTAAACTCTATGCCCAACATGAGGCTCAAAACCATGACCCCAAGATCGAGTCACATGCGCTATGACTGAGCCAGCCATCCACCCCTGATGCCTTCTTTTGTTAATTTTTTCTTGAAATGGGCCCACTATAGTACACATCTCAATGCATGCCGTGTCTCCCTCCCTCCCCTCCCTGGAGGTCAGCTTCCGTTAGCACTTCCCTGTGTCACTCTCCTCTTTGTGGTATGGTGTCCTAGAGAGGCTGCAGCCTGCATTTCCTGGACTCTCTAGCCACAGAGAAGGGGGAACATCAGTTTTGGCCTTGGTGGCCTCACTCTGTAGCTGGGTCCAGGCAGAGCAATGGAGGAGGGTGAAGGCAGAGGGCCAGGATGATTCATCTTGGGCTGGAAGATTCCCAGGCTCCAGGGCAGCTGGGGACCCCCTTGCAGAGAGAACAGACAGTGCCTGATGTCCTGCATTACAAGGTCTCTTCTGGTCCTCGTGGCCAGATCCCCAGAGATGCCACACGGCAGCGTGACAAAGGGTGGGAAGAAGCTGAGGCCCTCAGGAGGAAGGATCTCACTCCAGTGTGTAACCTGGTGAAGGGGCATCCTTAATCTGGCTCATTCTGCCAGTTCTAGCTCCAAACCTTCCTCACCAAATGGCTGTGAAGTCAGTAAAAAAAAAAAAAAATCTCAACAGCAGCCTCTCTCTGCCCAAACATAGGTCAATATTAGGTTAAGACAAATGTCAGAAGCACACAGAAAAGCAAACCTGCCAGCGTTCTGGGAAAGAGGCAGAACTGGTTCCCTGATTCAGGGTTGGCTAGAGGCTCTTCTCAGGGACTGCCATGTATAGGAGCCTCCAGTCTTTGTGTGTGTGTGTGGGGCCGCGTGCGTGCGTGTGTGTGTGCGTGTGTCGCGTGCGTGTGTTTTCAAAACAGGGTTGACAGCTCCATTTTTGATTCACCACTGAGTTGCAAGGAGAGGGGCAAGATCTCCTAGTAAAGTTCAATGTCCTATTTCCTATATCTTAGACCAGGGAAAGCAGATACTCCACGTTCACCACTACTGTACACCGCTTCGCGCTCCTGACCTCATTAATTAGTCATGGCACCTTGTCTAACACGGTATGCATGTTCTCACTCGAGATGAAACCTATTTGCCACCCCGGCCCTAAACATAGATTTGCCTTAACCCTACCAGTGGCCCAAGGGAACGGTGTCCCCCATTTTGCAAAGCACAACCCGGGCAGTCCTCCTGGGTGGCCCAGGGTAGAGAGATGGCCTTGGAGATTCAAGGGGGCGGGTGGAAGTGCAGAGGTGAGGTGTGGGAGCTTTGACAGTCTCCCAGGCTGCATCAACCTAGGCCGTCCCGCTTTATCTCTTACACATTAGACTTCCCAGTAAGACTTCACCGGAAACAAAGGGTCCCATTGCTAACAACGGTGACACACCCTGTGAAATGTGTTACTAGGGAGGGGGGCAGTACAACTTCAGGCTCCAGCATCTGAATACCAGGCCTCTCACAGACTGTGTGACCTTGGGCAAATAATGCTACCTACCTCAATAAGGCTGAGAGGACTCAGGGAGATAATGAAGCCACAGCACAGCCACATGGCCACCACCTGATCCGTGGCAGCATGCGGACAGCGGGACCAGGGAAGAGGACAGTCTCTCCCACTTTTGATGGCAGTGAGCCTAGGGCAGTTTCTCTCACCCTCCGCACTGTTGACATCTGAGGCCAGATCATTCTTTGCGGCGGGGCTGTTACATGCCTTGTAGGAGGTTTGGCAGCCTCCCTGGCCTCTACCTGCTAGATGCCTATCTCCCTCCTTCCCCAGCTGTGACAACCAAAAATGCTTCCAGGGACTGCCAAAGGCCCTGAGACAAGACGGCCTCTAGCTGGGAACCACAGCTCTGCTTGCTGCAAGAGCCAGGAGGGTACTGTGGAAGCAGCGGGAACAGGAGGAAGGAATGTGGAAGGCAGCAAGGGCTGCCTCCCCCTCGTTGGAAGACTCCACAGTCAGCGCCTCTTGCTGTGTCCCTAGAGACCCCTTGTTTTCGCTGGAGGCCTCCTTCTGATAAGGCTGCAGTAAACTGCCTATGTGTGAGTGTGTGTGTGTGTGTGTGTGTGTGTGTGTGTGTGTATGTCAGAGAGAGGGACAGAGAGAGGGGGAGGGACACAGGGAGGGAGAGAGAGTAAGGGGGGGGAAAGGGAGGGACCCGGGGGAGGGGGAGAGATTGCAGAGGAGGGAGAGAGAACTATAGAATGCTGAGAGCACCTCCGGTCTCCAGGTCCATCGTGTCTGAACACACCCACACAAGATCCAGCCCTGGGGGCCTGTGGCAGTGGAGTCTAAGGTCCTTCGCCCCTCCTGGAAGTGAGCTGAGGGAGATGACTCAGTAGGGCCCATACCCAGGCTAGAAGGGGTGTACAGTGGGCGGGAAGCCACCCAGCCTGGTCTCGGCTCTCCCAGCCCCTCCCAGACAATCCACCAGCAGGCCCTGTCCACTGTCTACTATCCACTGTGCCTCTAAGATTCATCAGAACATGACTCTTCCCCACCCTGTTTCAGCAACCATCTCTATATCTGGAGACCTGGAGTCACCTCCTAGCTGGCCTCCTTGATTTCACCCTCATTTTTTTCTATCCCTTATTCTCCATGAGGCAAAAGCCATGACCTGTTAAAAATGCACTTCAGGTTACACCGTCCTCAGGCTCCAAGCCCTCCAATGACAAACTCAACCCTCCAGATCACATCAAAACTCTGCACAGCCTTGGGGCATGTGTAGTCCCTGGCCTCTCTCTGACCCCAGCCCTTCTTGCTCTTTTTTTCACCCCACCCTGTCTTTCCTTCTATTCCTGCCATATGCTGACCTCACCCCCCACCCCAGCTTCGGTACAAGCTGAACTTTTGCCAGAAGCTCCTCTGCCTGCTAACCACAGTACTGTGTCCAAGCGTTCTTACCAGGCCTTCCCTGCCCACCACCAGTCTGAAATTGACCTCCTTAGACACTGGCACATCACGCTGTTGTATGGTGCTCACAGCATTTTTGACCTTGTTCCTTGCCTCTCCTGGTCTGGAATCTCTATTTCCAGAAGTCAGGGACCTTGCCTATTGTTAATTTCCATTTCCCCAAGACCTGTGTGTCTGCACATAGTAGGGGATCATGAGGATTTAGAACAGACAAGTAAAGGGGGGATAAGATGGTCTCAAGAGCCCCTTTCTACCCTATGGCTCCATGTCTCATTGGAGGCTTCGTCATCTGCCTCAGGGAGGCTCACAGGCTAAGGCTGGCCCAGCGGCTGGTGATGGGGCAGCAGATGCTGACCCCGGCAGCCCTGTGAAGGTGCCAAGACGTGGTCGGTGCCAACGCTAGGATGTCCCAGGTCACAGGGGGGAGGTCACCTGCAGGGTTTGTTACACCTTTCCTGTAACTGATGGATGGGCCAGGCATGTCTACAAGGGTCCCTTTCCTCCTTCCAGTGGTCCCTTTGTGACTCTTAATGTGAGTGCCTCATTGTTTCTATTGTTCAGCTGGCTTTCCTCTAAAGAAGGTCACTCCTGGGTGCAGTGGCAGCCAGCCATCCCCCCAAAGATGAGTGGGCAAAAGTGGGCCCTCTTTCCTGGGCCCCGACCCCTGGGGGCCTTCACAGGCCAGGCTGCAGAGCACCCACCAGAGGGCGCTCCAGGTCACTGCATCTGTGGCAGCCAGAGGCTTGGGGCGGGAGAAGGGAGCTGTGCAGGGGGTGGTTAGCTGGCCTTGGCTTTGTCCTGCCCTCTGGGGCCTCTCTGTCTCTTCCCAGGTTCCCCCACCCTTCACCTGAGCTCCTCTGTCTCGTCTCTGTCAGCAAACCCCCTGCGCACCCTGTGTTGTGGTAAGCCCTACTGCGGAACACCAGGGTGCCTAGCTTGAAACACGAGACCAGCCCGAAAACTAGGGAAGACTGCTGGGGATTCAGGCTTTCCTGCAAGAAGTGGAACTGAACATGGTCCGTGGGGAGGGGCCCACGTCCCCACCTGCCTTACCCCCAACCAGTTCCCTTTCAAGTCCCTCACTGCACAGTCACAGGCCATGTGACTTTCTGAGATGGAAGTCGAGGCTGTGAAATACAGTGTTAAGTCTGGGATCAAATCCTGACTCTGATTTGAGAGCTGGATCACCGTAGATGTGTTCCCTAACCTCTCTGAGCTCAGGCTGCAGAAGTGCCAGCCTCTTATTTTTTTTTTTTAAGTTTATTTATTTTTGAGAGAGAGAGAGAGTTGAGCAGGGGAGGGACAGAGAGAGAGAGAGAGGGAGAGAGAGTCCCAAGCTGGCTCCACACTATCAGTATGAAGCCTGACATGGGGCTTGATCCCACAACTGTGAGATCATGACCTGAGCTGAAATCAAGAGTCAGACACCTAATGGACTGAACCACCCAGGTGCCCTGAAGTGCCAACCTCTTAATGTTGTGGGAGATGACAAGGTGCTTAGCACTATGCCTGCAGTTAGTTGTTATTATGAAAGTGGTTTGCCCATAGCCACTTGTCAAGCTGAAGTGGCAGACCTGGGCCCAGAAACCCCATCTCCTGACTCTCAGGCCCCAGCTCTTCCTGCACAGATGGACTGAGGCCCCTGGGAACAGAGGATGCTGCCTTATTTTGGGGAGAGGTCTGTCACCAGCTAATGTTACAGTGCCTGCCATGGGCTTCCCTGGGGATGGCTCCACCCTTCCTCCTGGGCTGCTTCCACCTGAGCTCCCTTCAAACCCCACCCAGGGATGGAGCTGGGGGAGGTGAGGTGGAGAGGTGATCGCAAACATGCTGGGGGAGTAGGAACCCTCACAGGGGACAATCTGCCAGTATCACACACATCCCCTGACCCAGCTGTGCTACTTCAGGGGACTTAATCCTACAGATAGAATCTTACAGGTGTGAGATAAAATAATGCACAACATTTTCTACTGCAGCTTTATTGTAATGAAAGTTTAGAAGTAACCTATGGGGCGCCTGGGTGGCTTAGTCGGTTAAGCGTCTGACTTTCGCTTAGGTCATGATCTCGCGGTTCGTGGGTTAGAGCCCCACGAGCCCCACGTCGGGCTCTGTGCTGGCTGCCAGCTCAGAGCCTGGAGCCTGTTTCAGTCTGTGACTCCCTCTATCTCTGACCCTCCCCTGCTCACGCTGTCTCTCTCTCTCCTAGAAATAAATAAAAATATTTAAAAAAAAAAGTAACCTAACCACTCCTTTAATAGGTGACTGGCCAAATACACTATGACTGTGAAATACTAGGCAGCTGAAAAAAAGAATGAGGACCTCTCTGGCACCAACATGACCACTCTTCAAGTTGTATTACATTAAAAAACCAAAGGGTGTGAGGCGGCTGGGTGGCTCAGTCAGTTAAGCCTCTGATTCTTTTTTTTTTTTTTTAACATTTTTTAAATTTTTTTTTAATATTTTTTATTTATTTCTAGGAGAGAGAGAGAGAGAGACAGCGTGAGCAGGGGAGGGTCAGAGAGAGAGGGAGTCACAGACTGAAACAGGCTCCAGGCTCTGAGCTGGCAGTCAGCACAGAGCCCGACGCGGGGCTTGAACCCACGAACCGTGAGATCATGACCAAAGCGAAAGTCGGACGCTTAACCGACTAAGCCACCCAGGCGCCCCCAAGCCTCTGATTCTTGATTTCGGCTCAGGTCATGATCTTGTGGTTTTGTGGGTTCAAGCCCCGTGTCGGGCTCTGAGCTGAATGTGCAGAGCCTGCTTGGAATTCTCCCTCTCTCTCTCTGCCCCAACCCCACTTGTGCTCTCTCTCTCTCAAGATAAATAAATAAACTAAAAAAAAAAAAAAATCAAAGTGCGATAGGCAGAGGAAATATATGCACACATATGAATGTACATAGATCATATTGCTCTGAAGGATACATAAGAAACTGATCATCCTGTTGACTGGGCAGTGCATGGAGATCAGCACAGAAGAGAGGTCTGAGGTGTGAGGGGGATTTTCCTTGTAGCCCCTTTTCTTACTCTTGAATATTGAAACACAAATATATGACCTATTTAAAAATTATTTTATAACTCTCCTAAGGAAAAGGAAATGGTGGCCAAAGAAAATTTATATAATATACATGATATGACATGACATGATATGATATGATATGAAATGAAACTATGTAATATATTTGGGTTGGAGAATACTTAGCTTGGACTCCTTCTCTTTCTTCCATCCCCCTCTTATTCACTCCCTTTTGCTCTTTATCAGGTGTGATTGTAGGAAGGCCTGTGAGCATCCTTTCCCTTATCTGTAAGAAGACCTACTGAGTCCTTGCTTCAGAGCTCACTGTGGTGACCGAGTGACATTCCATAAAGGGTGTGTGGTGATGGCACAGGGTAGTGCCCACTCCATGTCTTTTCTTCCTGCTTCCTGCTCTGCTATCCCATTGTTTCTTTACTGGAAAATGTGCTGTGAAAGAGAAGACAAGGGTTCTTGTCAAGGCTGTGAGCAGCCTTGAACTTGGGCTTAGTACTGTTTCTGAAATCCTGTCCTGAGGTTTACAGCTCTGAGGGAAGGGCTGGGATAGGATGGGGATCATGGAGCCAACGGTTCCCCGGGTAGAAAACCCCAGAATCTCAGAGAACTTAAAAAAATGTAGAAGGTCTCCTTCTCCACTGCTATCAGTGTGGTTTTAGTG
Organism: Hyaena hyaena; assembly: GCF_003009895.1. NCBI lineage: Eukaryota > Metazoa > Chordata > Mammalia > Carnivora > Hyaenidae > Hyaena > Hyaena hyaena. Next base: position 1,538,569 of record NW_024080887.1, read on the forward strand.
AGGTTATGATAAAGGCTGAGTCTTATGCCTGGCTTGGGAGCCACAGCCTACTAGTCAAGGACAAAATCCTAGTAATGATTAGATTGTTACCTTGGCCAGAATTTGCAGTCTCAGCATATCTACCCAGGAAGTCCACAGCTAGAGCAGGTCAACTCCATCAGCTTTCCCTACTGTGCATGCACACATACACAAGCCCCTAGCCCAGGTGGACACTCGCCCTATACATGTGTATATCTCTCCTTACGTGTACACGCACATTCCTCCACAAATACCTACTCACATGTACATATACACACATAAACAGGGATGTATGTGTTAACTGACACACGTACACTTACATACACATACCCACACGCCTTAATACACACCTACAAACAAAAATGCACACACTCACACACACACACCTTCATATTCAATACATACTCCTACTGTTGTAGATCATTTCCAAAGATGGCTGCCATTGATTCCTTTCTTCTCTGCCTGTGCATGCTTTTCCACCTATCAAAAGGCAAATTCTACTTCCCTCCTCTTGAATACTTGTGGTAGCAGTAACATTCTGAGATTTGTGAGTGACGCAGAGGATGCTATGTGGCGATGACCACTCTGGCACACCTTGCCCAAATCCCTGACCCACAGAATCATGGGAACTGATAAAGCTTTGTTGTTTTAAGCCACTATGATTTGGAATGGCTTGTTATGCAACAATAGGCAATTGAAACACCCATACATACTTATGTTTATATATACACAAACTCTTGTACACTTACAGACATGCTCGCACACATACACACACCTTTGTACTAGACACTATTGACTGTCTACCCAACATCCATTCCCATTTGCCTTCCTTTTTAACATTGTTTTTTATTTTTAATTGTTTGTTTGTTTGTTTGTTTGTTTAGAGAGAGTAAGGGAGGGAGTGGCAGAGGGAGAAAGAGAGAGAATCTCAAGCAGGCTCCTCACTGCCAGCACAGAGCCCAATGTGGGGCTCGAACTCATGAACCGTGAGATCATGACCTGAGCCGAAATCAAAAATCAGATGCTTCACCAACTGAGCCACCCAGGAGCCCCTGTTTTTATTTTTTTAAGTAATCTCTACACACCCAGTGTGGGACTCAAACTCATGACCTCGATATCAAGAGTCCATGCTCAACCAAGTAAGCCAGGTGTCCACACATTTGTCTTCCTGACAAAACTCTGTCAAATGACTGCCATTCCTCTAAACAGCCTTGTGCATTGAAAAGCTAATTCCATCCTCAGCTCCAGGAGGGGGCCTAATTAGTTTAAGTGGAATGTGGTGGTCTCAGTCCTTTTAACAGAGATTGGTTTAGCTTTGACCATGTGACCAAGTTCTAGACAATGAGGTATGGGGGGGTGGGATTCAGGCTTCTGGGAAAACTTACTCCTTCATAGGAAAGTCGCCCTAAAAGCAAAGATGCATGTATCTATTACTGGATTCTTCGTGTCTGAGTGTGTGATTTGGAAATATTGCAGTCACTCTGTGACCAGAGGATACAGAATCAGGCATAGTGGAAAGGTGGAAAGAACAGGTTCTTAAAGATATTTTGATCAATGCAATCAGTCAACTTGAGAGTCCTTCCTCTCCACCTTTGGAACTCCTATTATGTGAGATAATAACTTTATTTATTGTTTGAGGGTTTTTATTTGCTTTGTTTGTTTTTTTTTATTTGTAGTCTACATCCAACTACTATCTCCCTTCCCTTCAGTAAACAAACACTCCCCCATGTCTGTATACAAACAGATCCAGAGCCATTCATGGAAAACCACAGCTGAGCACATGTACTCTCTGCTTTGTATGCATACATACCTGTACACAGGGAAAGCATACATTCTCCTATACACATATAGGGATATATGTAGATATGTACATAAATATACTTTCTCACACATGCATGCAATTCCTATCACAATATCACAGATTTAAATGCACCTGGGCAATATACATTTTTGTACACACAGGCACAGAGACATACCTACTGGTTACATCGATATCAACATGAATTTACCCATTCTTTCTCACGTTTGAACAGCCACAGTGAACATACCCACAGCTCCAAGGGTCTGCTTGGCTGTCAGCAGGCTGAGAAACCACTGGCAGAGGCCAACAGCATCTCACCCAGGACTGGCAGAAAGTTCTGGAGAGAGTTGGGAACCAGGGATTTGCAGACCAGAACACAGCCCAGGAAGCAGGAAGTCAATTCCACAGTGACTTGAGTGTGCATAGCAGCCCCAAGGTCATGGAGGCTGAACAAAACACAGTACCACAGAAGGCTGGGATGTTTGTTTCCACCTCAGAGGGGAAGAAAAACTTCCTTCCACCCACCCAGCACTTCCTTCCATATTTACACAAAACCTGCTTGGCCCTCCAAGGAGCTCTCTTTGTTTGCCTCCTATGCAAACAATTGAATTAGTTATTGCACAAAAGGGAACTGTCACCATTTATGCCACTGGCTATTCCCGGTAGAGAGAAAAGTATGTGTAAAGGCAAGGAGGTGCAAAAGAGCACATAGTGAGTATGCGTGTGTGTGTGTGTTGGGTGGTGTGTGTCCAGTGATGATGAGTTTGCAGCACAGAGTGAGGGAACAACAGAAAATGGGGCTGGGGAGTTGGGCGAGGGCCATATCAGGCCCCTGGGTTTACCTTTAACTCCCATGGCCCCAGGTGCCACGTGACTTTGCACTTAGAGCTTGCTAGGCACATTGATAACGGAGATGTTGTAGAAGATAAGGTACCAATAAGTACGTTTGTTCTCTGGCTTGTGTATGAGGTTATTTGGGATTTATTCTCTAATTTCCCCTTCTTTTGTATCTTCTCATACCCCAGAGTAGTTACTTGAGAGTATTCTTGTTAAGTTAGCTTTTATTGTTTGACAATGTAAATTCATCTTTCAGAAATTTCATGTTTCTAAGTTTAATAAAAAGCAACTTCCAGGGGTGTCTGGCTGGCTCAGTCAGTGTAGCATGTGGCTCTTAATCTCAGGGTTGTGAGTTCAGGCTCCATGCTGGGTGTGTAGAGATTACTTAAAACTAAATTCTTTTTTAAAAAAAAAGCAATTTCCAAAATAGCACATTTAGTAGAATCCCATTATGAATAAAATGTTTGTATGTTTATTTATATGTGCATATCATAAGGTCTCAAAGGATATATACACCAACTGTTAAACAATAATTATATCTGAGTGATGGGATTACAGATGAACCTATGCTCTTTTTTTTGTTTTATTGTTTTAAAACAAAATTTTTTTCTTTTTAATATCTTTAGCATTGTATGTGCTTTTTAAAAAAGTTTTTTTAAATGTCTATTTATTTTTGAGAGAGAGAGAGAGAGACAGAGTGCAAATGGGGGAGGGGCAGAGAAAGAGGGAGACACAGTTGCCCAAAGCAGGCTCCAGGCTCTGAGCTGTCGGTTCAGAGCCCAACATGGAGGTCGAACCCACAAACCACGAGATCATCACTTGAGCTGATGTCTGACGCTTAACTAACTGAGCCACCAAGGTGCCCTATTCTTTTTTTTTTTTTTTAATTTTATAACTGTTTATTTATTTACTTTTGAGAGAGAGACAGACAGACAGAGCTCGAGCACGGTAGGGGCAGAGAGAGAGGGAGACACAGAATACAAAGCAGGTTCCAGGCTCTGAGCTGTCAACACTGAGCCTGATGTGGGGCTTGAAGTCATGAACCCCTGAGATCATGACCCAAGCCGAAGTCAGATGCTTAACTGACTGAGCCACCCAGGCACCCCAATCCTTATGTTCTTTAGACTTTCCTATATTTTTAGGAATTTTATGCAAAAAGCTTTGGTTACTTTTATCACCCTGAGAAAATGACTTCAGACTTTAAGAAAAGTTTAATCTACATTTTATCTATAAGTATAAAGCTGGTTATAAGAAACTGGGAATAAGGAGAAAACTTCAGGGAGAAGCGACTTGTACACGAGGCACTTCAGGGAAAGTGAGTGCCCTTATAAGCCCATCATCTGAACCAAGGGTAGTCAAAGAGATAAAGGGGGTCATAGAAATAGCTTCCACCTCAAGGGGTGGCTGAAATATGAGCTGAGAAGCACACCAGGCAGTAAATGAGAGGTGAGCTGGAGGGAGAACTCACTTGGGGGTCTGGAGATGAGTTGAGTTTCCATTCTGGCACCCAGTGACCTTGGGCAAGTCTCTTCACCTCTGTGAACTTCAATCTCCTTATCTGTCAAAGAACTTTAATGACAGTAACTGGGATGCTGTGATGATCAGATAAGATAGCTTATCAGTAACCACCTTGTGAACTCTGAGGTGTGGCATGGGTCACCTTCCAAGGTGCAACAGTGCCTTCAAGGCAAAGGAATCCATCTGTGTGGTGAAAATTTGGACCCAAGCAGTAGGTGAGTGGACAATTTGGTGGCAGGGCCAACTTTGGATGGGCCTTAAAAACCCCACTAAGCAGGCTGCAGCCTGCACAGCTCTGAACATTATGGAATATAAAGTCAGGAGGGCACTCTTGTCTCAGCTCAAAGACCTGCACAGACGGCTCCTCTCTGCAGAGAAGTATACCCCAAGGAGAAAAAAAAAAAAAATAGGAGTAGTCACTTCTCGGCCTTCTCTGAATGTCCAATCCTTCCCATAATTTAACTGCCTGCTCTGGATAATTACTTTTCTCCTGCTTATGAGCTTATAGAGGAATAGTAGTTCCCAATAACTAGAGACTTAATAAGGGTAAATTATAATGAGTGTCCTGCGGAATTACACACCACATTAACACCAAATGAGTTCATTAGAAATTCATTAGGAGTGATTCCTGTGACTGCCACAAGAATTAATCACAGTCAGCCAGAGGCAGGAGAGGAGGAGATGAATAATTGCACAGGGAACTGGATGAAGACCCTTTGGCACCTGACTTTGGCCCGAAGCATTATTTTTTGAGGGTCACGGGGTGCTTTGGCGGTAAGTGTAGAGGTGAGGTTGCTTGAATGTTGTTGGAGCTACCTCCTGCACTTCCTCCTCCTCCTTCCTGGCTATGGCCCCAGTCAGGATTAGACGGGTAGATGTGGGGGCGAACAATCTTCTTCTCCAGTCCTAGGTAGCTAAGGAACCATGGAGAGGACTTGTAGTTCTTGTAAGAACATACATTCCCCTTTCTCTGTACGAGCAGGTGCTGGTCCCCTTTCTGAGTGCCTTTACGTATGGAGTTATCCAATCCTCCTGTGGCCCTATGAAGTGGGTTTAATTGTTAGCCCCATTTTGCCAGTGCAGAAACCCAAGCACAGAAATTAAGTGACCTGCCCGAGTGATGCAGCCAATAGTTGGCCAAGCTAGGAATTTGAGTCTTGAGTGGCGTGCTATAAGGGTGGATGACGGTTGAAGGTGGTTCACTTTCCTTCTTGCTCCCTCGTGCTAAGTGCTATCTTGAGGTCTGGTGGTTTAGCTTTTCCGTCTTTCCATGAGCTACCCCATTCTTCCCAATAAATTAGTTTTTTGTTTATTACTAAGAATCAGTGTCATGTCAGGTTTTGTTTTTGTTTTAAAGCAATCTCTGCACCCAGCATGGGGCTAGAACTCATGACCCTGAGATCAAGAATCACATGCTCTACCAACTGAGCCAGCCAGGTGCCCGAAGAATCAGTGTCTGTTACTTACATTTGGAAGAGTCCTGACCAATGCCTGAGTCAGTCAACAAGTACTTGTAAAGTCCCTACTACAGGTCCGCCCTGAGTCAGCTGCTGTACAAGTCACAGAGAAGCATAAGGCAGACTTCCTGCCCTCCAGCTGATACAATCTCAGATAGAAAAGCAAGGGTAATAATAATTTAATCCTGTGCCCTCCTATGTAAGTGAAAGAGAGTCAGACATGGGTGCACTGGACTGGGAGGAGAAAAAGGCTTCATGGAGGGCACAGCACATGCGCTGGGCAGGATCTTGGGGGAGAGGACATCGTTGTGGACACTATCGGGGCAACTGCCCATCCCATAGTCCCCTCTTCAAAAAGTGTCCCTCTCCACCTGAGCAGTTGTCCCATTGGTGGAATGGAGTGTCTGCACGCTCTTCTATGTTTCGAGAACTCCCCACTGCATGGGTGGCAATAAGGTATTTGCTCATGACTTGAGCTCAACCCAATCAGACATTCCCACTGGGACATTTCCTCAGCAGCTTGTGATGCAAAGAAGCAGGGACAAGAGAATCCATTCTGGTGGGGGTAGGGGAAGAGTTGGCGGATGGGGGGGTGCATACCACTGCCCAGAAGAATGGTGGCTGCAATGCCAGTGAGCCATAACACGGTTGGTAGGGGTGCAACCTGTCCAGTCCATCTTTTGGTGGTACTGGCAGTAAGATCCCAACAAAACCACTTCTGTGATGTATTTGAGGCTATGGTTCTCGATGGTTATCCTCTCCTGTCCTGGTTTGTTTTCCACGCTTGAAAATCCTGTGACCTAATCCATATCCTTTCAATAAATTTCTTTTCTGCTCATATCTGTTTCCATTGCTTATAGTAAAGACCCTTGCTTCTGTGACCACAGATGATTGGAACAGGGACAGATATCTGACTCAATGACAGACCAATCAGATGATCTCTCCTGAGTTAGCTTCTGCTGGTTGCTCTGAGAGCCCTTCTCTCTGTGAGCACTGCCAGGGCAAAGGAAGGAGAATCAAGTAGCCACAGGGAGGGAAGCTGCATATGACACTGGAGAGACTGGTTTCTGATGCTTTCCAGTTCCTGGTTCTAGTTCCTCTTGCTGTCCAACTCCATTTCTATCCTTTGAGTTCTCCAAGTTGGCCCAGCATCCTTACATTAGATTGAACCACATAAAATTGTTGTTTTTAAAGGTCCTGAAGATCAAATATTAGCAATTGGGTAGGTTTAACCCATTGAGTTCCTTCTTTTGGCCTAATCTAGCTCAAGTGGGTTACTTTATTTGCAACATGAAGGACTGTGTCCAAAACAGTCAGACATTCCATCAGCTAAAAATTGAGCAGAACAGTCAGAGACACAGAGCAGAGACAGAAAACAAGGGTTTTCCCTGTCTGGTGAATACTGTCTCCAGTGAGGAGGCTGTCCTGCAGGCCAAAGGCTGTCTAGGATTTCCTGTCTCATCTCCAGGTGCCATCTCTGAGATCACTGTCCTGTACTGGTTTATGACCCATGACCATCTACCAGAACTTCAGCCCCATCCCACTTGCCTCAAATAATACTCTTCATGTTAATTCATGGTCTTCAATAATGCTTTTGGATTTTTTTCTCCACATTGTGGTGTTTCCTATTCATGTATGTACTTTTTCTTACCTAACCTAATTGTCCAACAATAAGGACTGGTTGACTAAGTTGTGATATATCCATACTGTGGATTAGCATATGGTCATTAAACTGGGGCTGAGGTGGACCTGGGTGGTGGGATGATGTAGGAGACTTGATAAGAGTTGATAGCTAGTGAGCGTTCAATACCTGGCTGAGGGAGTACCATGAACTTGTGGTGGTGTCACTCTCCCTTCCGTGCACTGTGCCTTTTCTTCTGATTGTAGTCAGCAGTCCTGGAGCTGGGGGGTAGAAAGACAGGGTTTTTTGGTTCAAGAATGGGGCCTGGGAAGCCAAAGTAACCAATGAACATTGAGGGTCCTGGCAGAGGAAGTGACGCATGGATGGGCTAGTTAGGAAAGGAAGTGAGGCTAAAATTAGCGGGTGCATGGTGGAAAGGGGAATGAACTGTGAGGCCGGAGCTTCATTTATTGACGTGGGGACTGTTTTCTCTTGCTGTGTATTTCTGCTCCTTAACTCATAGACTGGTGCTCAGTAAATGTATATTGAATGAACTAATTGACAAATGCATGGGTCGTAATTCTTTTTTTTTTTTTTAATGTTTTTTTATTTATTTCTAGGAGAGAGAGAGAGAGACAGCATGAGCAGGGGAGGGTCAGAGAGAGAGGGAGTCACAGACTGAAACAGGCTCCAGGCTCTGAGCTGGCAGTCAGCACAGAGCCCGACGCGGGGCCCGAACCCACGAACCGCGAGATCATGACCTAAGCGAAAGTCGGACGCTTAACCGACTAAGCCACCCAGGCGCCCCATGGGTCGTAATTCTGACATTAGAACCAGAGACTGACATTCTGCTTTTCATCAAGGATCTGGCAGGATCCATTGTGGTCCATTTCAGGTCAGAGAGAACTGAATTCAAATCCAAGTGGCATCAACAAGAAGCTGTGTGACCTTGGACAAGTCATCTAACCCTTCAGAGCCTAGACTTCCTTTTCTGTAAAAAGGGATAATAACAGCTCTCTTGGAAGTTCCAGATGCCATGTGTCAGACATTTGGCACAGTGTCTGGCATAAGATTTGGTTTGTTCTTGGGGCTGCATCCAAACCAAATTGCTGTATTTAGAGCACATGAGGATAGGAAAGAAGAAGAGGAAGAGTAAGAAGACGATGACAACATGAAGGCAGGACCTGAAGCCAGACTATCATCTCTAATTGCCACCTGAGTGTGACATTTCTGAGCCTGTCTCCTCATCGCCACAGTGGGGATATTATCAGGACCTATCTAACTAGTTGTTTGGGAGAATTGAGTGATAATTCCATGTAAAACATTTAGGATATCACAGGTTCAGGATAGATGTTGGCTCCTGGGGTTTCTTATCAACTGAGATGGAGAAGTCCAGGGGAGGAGGAGGCTTTGTGGAGGGCTGAAGAACAGGGGTTTTAACCATGTTAAATGTGAGATGGCTGAAGACATGACATGGAGCTACTGGGTAGCCAGTTGGACATAAGTCTATAGAGGAGGTCTGAGATGGAGAGAACAGTTGGAGAGTCATCAGCATATAGATGACACTTAAAGACTTGGACTGGGCAAGATCGTCAGGGAAGTGAGCGCTCAGAGAACAGACAAGAATGAGGACCAGACCCTGTGGCTTCTGACACTTAGGAAAGAGGGAGATGACTGTTACTGCAAAGCTGGTGGCCAGACACAGCAGGACTGAAGCTACACAGCTAGCCTGCCCTGCAACATTTACATAACCCTCTTTTATATGCAGGCAACTCTCAGAGATATTGTGGGTCCAGTCCCAGACCACTGCAATAAAGTGAATATCAAAACAAAGTGAGTCAAATTCAAGTTTTGGTTCCCTAGCATGTATAAAAGTTATATTTACACTATGCTCTAGTCTATTAAGTGTGCAATAGCACTATGTCTGAAAAAACAATGTACATACGCTAATTAAAAAATGTTTTATTGCTAAAAATTCTAACCATCGTCTGAGCCTCCAGTGAGTCATAATTACTGATCACAGCTCACCATCACAAATATAATGGTAATGAAAAATTTTGAAACATTGCTAGAATTACCAAAATGTGACACAGAGACCCCAAATGAGCAAGTGCTATTGGAAAAAAATGGGGCTGGTAGACTTGCTTGACTTGGGGTTGCCCCAATCTTCAATTTGTAAAAAATACAGTATCTGCAAAACACAAAAAAGCAAAAGGCAACAAAATGAGGTATGTCTGTACTCTGTGCCAGGCTCTGTGAAAAACGCTTTACAGAATTTAACGTATGTAATTAACTCATGAGAAATAAGAAATACAGGAGGATACATGACTTGCCCAAGGTCACACAGCCAGTGAATGGCAGATCTGGGATTCAGACGCAGGCCTTCTGGCCTCAGAGTCTCCATCTCTTCTGCTTCCAATGGTGGGTAAACAAAGTACTGTTGGAATTCCAAGGGAATGCTGACCCCTGAGAGGAGAGCTGGGAGAATCATCATGGAATAAATTGCCCTCAGATATCCCATTTAGCCTTGACACTCTAAGGTAAACCCTAAGAAGCATTTCAGATTTTTGGTTGAGGAAAGAAGAGGAAGGAGGTTTGATTAAGGAATGTGTAGCCTTGATCAATCACTTACTCCATGCAAGGTGCTGGAAGGTTCTGGGGTGGGGAGGTTAGGGGGAAGGCTTCTCCAACCATGGACTAAAAGCATCTGCATTTCCCACTCCCTAGGCTAGTTACTCTTAGAATAATAGTGGCTGATTTGAGGTAGGAGCCAGAGTCCAGGTGGGAAGTTGGGAGTGGCCCAGGGGGATTAGCCTTGGAGTTTTCTTGATCTCCATTAGGGTAGAGTCTCTCTGTTAGTTCAATTGCCCCATAAAAACTCACTGAGATATGGAGGCAGTTTGAGTTCATTTACCCCTCTTGGAAGGCTCTCAGTGAGTGTCTGAACAAATACATGAATCTCAGCTGAGTCAGGGGTCTGGGTTCTTTCCACACCCCTGCCACACCTGTCTTACCCTTGATGCTGGCCTTGGATGAGTAGCTATTTAGGCAAAAACAGTTTTGACCATGCAGAAGAAGTCAATGGGAAAGGAAGTTAAGTGAAGCCCTGGAGAGGCTGTCTGGTCCATCCTGCCTGCTCCTTGCCCACATCCCCTGACCCGAGCTTCTCAGGTTAACTGTACAGCACAACAACTGGTGGGGTGTCAAATGCAGATTCCAGGGCCCCACCCAGACCTATGAAGTCAGAACTTCTAGGTTGGGGTCAGAGCCCAGGAATTTCTTTCTTTTTTTAAAGTTTATTTATTTGAGAGGGAGGGAGAGAGAGAAACAAGCAGGAGAGGGACAGAGAGAGAGAGGGAGAGAATCCCAAGCAGGCTCTGTGCTGACAGTCCCCCAATGTGGTGCTTGATCTCATGAACCCTAAGATCATGACCTGAGCCACAGTCAAGAGTCGTACATTTTAACTGACTGAGCCACCCAGGCATCTGAGAGCCCAGGAATTTCTATTTTTCACAAGACTTTCCCTCCCATACCTCTAGCAGTGTATGAATGAGGACCGCACTGTACACAACCTCACAGTCTGTTGCAGACTGAGCTGAACAAATAAAATGAAATCGACAGTGTTCCAGTGTCTCTCAGCTACATATTCACAAGGAAGTATGAAATGCAGCTTCTTTCCTTGAAGGGATTACAACCTAATTGGGCCATAAAAGACATGCTTTGTGAAGAGTTAAATTAATGCTAAAATAAATAAATATTAATTCAAAACAATAGGCAAATTCAAAATGCTGGACAAATTTCCATGAGTGGGCATAATAGTATCATTCAATGAGCACTTATGAAATACTAGATCCTATGCTAAGCACTTTATTTATGTGTTCATTTAAATTCATTAAAACTCTGGAAGATGGCTTTTTAATTTATTTTATTTTATTAATTTATTTATTTTACAAATAGTTTATTGTCAAGTTGGTTTCCGTATAACACCCAGTGCTCATCCCCAGGAAGATGGCTTTTTTAAAATCCCCATTTAATAATGAGTAAGTTGAGGCTTTGGCTTATTGGTCAGTTCCTCTCAGATCAGCTTTCCCTGATCCTTAGAAGGTGGTCAGGGTGATATCTCTATTTTCCACAATACCCCCCTGTTATGGGCCTTATCTCATTTATCACACTGGGTTGTAACTCCCTGTTTTCTAGCCTGACTGCCCTATGAGAATTAAGGGCAGATACTTGGCAGTTCCAGAGTCTAGTACCAACTAGGTACTCAGCTTCTGTCTGCTGAGTGAATGAAAGTAGTATGTCTGAAGTCCCCGAGCTAATACATGAAGACTAATGCATACGACTGTAGAGTCCAGGTCTCCCCGTGAGCCATTACAAGCAGACGGTACACGCTATTGGGATTCCTGCAAGAGACATTCTGTAGGTTGGAGTAATCAGACCCCTAGAGGAGGTGGAGTTGGAAGGACAGTGAGAATTTGGAAAGACGGATGAAAGTGAACAGTCAATCCAGGCAGGCCAAGGCACAAAGGTGGGACTCTGCGAAGTATACACTTCCTCCAAGACGAGAGACCTCAGTGGAATCCAGGAGACTATACCCCATCCCCTAAGCCTCCTTAGCTTACCAATCAGTTGTCACCTTATACCTAACTTACATGCCAATTACTGCAGTGAAATTATTTTCCTCCAAGGTTTATAGGGAGATGGCAAATGCTGCCTGTTTTCTCATGCCTCGATCAGGTGACATAATGTATTCTTAGTCGATTTATCCATTTGGAATACCACTTACTAACGAATGGTGGTGCACCTGGGTGGTTTAGTTGGTTAAGCATGCGACTCTCGGTTTCGGCTCAGGTCATGATCTCACAGTTCATGAGTGTGAGCCCCGCATCAGGATCTGTGCTGACAGCGCATAGCCTACTTGGGATTTCTTTCTCCCTCTCTCTTTTTGCCCCTGCCCAGCTTGGTCTCTCTCTTTCTCTCTCTCTCTCTCAAAAAGTAAACAAAGAAACATAAAACATTTTTTAAAAATGAATGGGATATTTTTCAGTTTCTATGAAGAAATAAGATCCATTAATGTCCATGATATATTGCTAAATGGAAAAAAAAAAGCAAGATAAAACAGTATCATGGGATTTCATTTTTGTTAAAAAGAAAATATATTTGTATGCATGTGGGAAATATCTAGAAGGCTATATTCTGAATTTAACAGCAACTGATTCTTGAAAATGAGATGTAGTGGGGTATGGGACTTTTACTTTACAAAGCTTTTGGAGTGTCTTTTTTAAATGTTTATTTATTTTGAGAAAGAGAGAGGGGGAGGGAGAGGGAGAGACACAGGGAGAGAGAGACAGAGAGTCAGAGAGACTGCAAGTGGGGGAGGGGCAGAGAGAGAAAGAGAATCCTAAGCATGGAGCCTGACATGGGGCTCAATCTCACAAACGATGAGGTCATGACCTGAGCTGAAATCAAGAGTTGAATGTTTAACCGTAAGTGTTTGTCTTTTTAAACAATGAGTATGTATTAATTTTACAATTGAAAAATAAGACTCTTTGGTGGGATTTAGGTGGTTTTTAGTTTATTTGTGCTTTGTTCCTCCCAATTTTTCTACTGTGAACATCAACTACTTTTATAATCAGAAAGTTAAAAGCCCTTTAAACCATAAAGTTTATTAAAAAGAAAAGAGATTCTCAAGATGACACAGTTTGAGATATTGGGGGATGTACCAAAGAGGGTCTAACCTCTGCGTCCTAAGGAATTCAGCTCCTACACAAGCTGGATGTCAAACCAATACAGTCCCAACTTGGCAAAACATGTTAAGAGTTATAAGAATGTTCCAGGTCCCATAACTTTGTAATCCCATCCTGGGGCTTCAGTTTAAGGAAATGTTTTTTTTTAAATCCTATAAAGAGGGGGGCACCTGGGTGGCTCAGTTGATTAAGTGACTGACTTTGGCTCAGGTCATGATCTCACTGTTTGAGGGTTACAGCCCCACGCCAGGCTCTCTGCTGTCAGCACGGAGCCTGCGTTAGATCCTCTGTCTCTCTGCCCCGTCTCTGTTCATTCTCTCCCTCTCAAAATAAATAAAGAAACTTAAAAAAAAAGGCAGCTTTTTTGTAAACATATGGGCCTGTGTTTACACAGTGAACAAAGAAAATGCAGAGCAAAGAAAAACAGAATGGAATATTGAATTTACATGGTGATTATGGCTATTATTTATATGCTATACTTAGGGTCAGTGAGAAAGCAAGGATGAGAGAGGAAACAGAGAAGGGATAAAGGAGGAAAAAAGCTGAAAAAATAACAGTTATTGTGTTAAGGTGACGGATTATGGAGGGTTTTTGGAAAGTGTGTTTAAATGATGTCGAAAGTTGTTTTGGTAGTAAACAGGAACTACACACAGGGGCTCTATAGTTTTGGGCAAGTTACTTCACTAAACCTCTGTTTCCTCGTTGGCAAAATGGGACAATAATGGTACTGACCTCATGGTGTCATTTTTGCAGATTAAATGAGATAATCTATGCAAAACACTCACCAGCAAGCCCAGTGGGTAAGAAACAGCCAATAAATGTTAGCTATTATTGCCATTGTTATGTCATCATTATTGTCAGAGGGGAGATTCTCAGATGCTCTAGGTGGGAGTGGACATGGCTGTATTTGGAAAGGCAGTAGAGTAATAGATATAAACATAAATACAAAACCCTTTGTCCAAGGTTTCATGTCCAGAAAGTCATTCTTTTTTAAAAACTTTGCATTCAAGGGGTGCCTGGGTGGCTCAGTCAGTTGAGCGTCCAACTGCAGCTCAGGGGTTAGAGCCCCTTGTCAGGCTCTGTGCTGACAGCTGAGATTCTGTGTCTCCCTCTCTCTGTGCCCCTCCCCCGCTCATATTCTATCTCTCTCAATAATAAACATTAAAACAAATTTAAAAATAATAAAGTAAAATTTAAATTCAAATTAGCTAATATACAGTGTAGTAGAAATTCATCCTCAGTAAATGATCTGACATGTACACTGCAAGGTGTGAACAAGAATGTTTATCTCACTCTTCTCATAAGCAGCCTGAGGTGATCTCTGAAAATGGTTCACCATTCACTTGACCCAGAAAACCCGATAAAACCTTGCAAATCAAGAGGTTCAAATCTTTGTGTTCATTGTAAGAACACACAGGAAACTGCCCAGGCCATCAAGGGTATGCATATTCGAAAAGCCACCACGTATCTCAAAGATGCCACTTTGCCGAAGCAATGTGTGTCATTCCATTGCTACAATGGTGGAGTTGGTAGGCGTGCCCAGGCCAAACAGTGGGGCTGGGTGGGTGGCTCAAAAAGAGTGCTGAATTTTTACTGCACATGCCTAAAAATGCAGAGAGTAATGCTGAACTTAAGGGTTTAGATATAGATCCTCTGGTCACTGAACATATCCAGGTGAACAAAGCTCCCAAGATGAGGCATAGAACTTACAGGGTTCATGATCAGATTAACCCATACATGAGTTCTCCCTGCCACATTGAGTTGATCCTTATTGAAAAAGAGCAGATTGTTCCTAAACCAGAAGAGGAAGTTGCATAGAAGAAAGAGATAATCCAGAAGAAACTGAAGAAACAAAAACTTATGGCCTGGGAGTAAATTCTGCATAAAATACATGCAAATAAAAGTAAAAACAGAAAAAAAAAGAATGTTTATCTCAGAGTTATTTGTCATAAAGAAAGACTGGAGGGGCTCCTGGGTGGCTCAGTTGGTTAAGTGTCCGACTTCAGCTTAGGCCATGATCTCACAGTTCATGAGTTCAAGTCCCATGTAGGGCTCTGTGCTGATAGCTCAGAGCCTGGAGCCTGCTTCAGATTCTGTGTCTCTCTCTATCTTTGCCCCTCCCCTGCTTGCACTCTCTCTCTCTCTCTCTCTTTCTCTCTCAAATATAAACATTAAAAAAAAAAAAGAAAAAAATTGGAAACAACCCAAAGATCCAGCTGAACAACCTAGGTGCCCCTGTTTTGTTTGTTTGTTTTTGTTTTTGTTTTTAAAGAAGACCCTTGCCTTGGAGTAAGGAATTCTAAGACTGGAGAATGAAGAATGCAAAATGTGGTGAAGAGAGTTTCACCTGTTCAGAACCACTGAGTCCCAGGTCTGTGGTGAATTCTGCTTTCGATAGAAATGATGGGGATTCATGAAGAATCCATGGGGATTCTGGAAAAGGAGACAGACTCATAGAAATTTCCATCATCAGTAATAAGAAAAATGGTCCAGGGAGTAGTCCCTGCCAGGAGACGGACAGGGCAGGAGTTATCGCCGAGGAGATGGAGGGAGGCCCCATGTGTGAAGTGGTGCCAGAAGGCGGGACAGGAACTGGAAGTCTGGGGTCTGAACCCCCCACCCTCCTGTGGTTGTGACCTCCGAACCACATATGATGCATTGAGCTCCTGGCCAGTGCCTGGCACGTAGCGGGTCTTCAGTGCATCCTGGCAGCTCCTGCTCCAAGCTGTTCTCCGAGCCCCTGGGCTGCTGCTTTATCTTGCTGGCATCATCTGTACCCTGCTTATGTCTCTCCTCCTTGCTGCAGCCAAACTCACTGCCTTTCATCATGGCCCTTCCCACCTTCATCACACCTCATTCTAGAATATCATCTCCCTGTGTTCTCAGCCTTCTCTAGCCCTCCTGTTTCTTTAAATATCCAAATCCATGGGGTGCCCGGGTGGCTTAGTGGGTTAAGCTGTTAAGTGTTAGATTTCAGCTCGGGTCATGATCTCACGGTCCATGGGTTCGAGCCCGGCCTCGGGCTCTGTGCTGACAGCTCAGAGTCTGGAGCCTGCTTCAGATTCTGTGTCTCCCTCTCTCTCTCTGCCCCTCCCCTGCTCACACTCTGTCTCTCTCCCTCAAAAATAAACATAAAAAACAAAGAAAAAAGAAAAAGAAAGTCAGCATTCAAACGCTGTTGTTCCTTCTGGACCAGCACTGCCATTTCCTAGCACAGACGCTCCAGCCCCAGCTGTAGAGCTCACTCCTTCCCTGCGCCCCACACCTGCCTTGTCTCAGGACTAACACCCCCGCCTGCCTGCCTGCCGA
The DNA here is from genome assembly GCF_003009895.1 of Hyaena hyaena. Lineage (NCBI taxonomy): Eukaryota > Metazoa > Chordata > Mammalia > Carnivora > Hyaenidae > Hyaena > Hyaena hyaena. The sequence goes on from NW_024080887.1 coordinate 1,554,877, forward strand.
GGGTTCTCTGCAGGCAGGCGTTTTCTCGGAACTAGATCGGGAACTCTGCGGGGAAGGGTATAGGTCTCATGCATCTGTGTTTCCTCAGTGCCAGCCACGCAGGCAGGGGTGCTTGGTGCACTTTGGAGGATGGATGAGGGGGTGAACGAGTAAATAAGGGGTGATGAGAGCATGGCTGGAAGGCAGAGCAAGGACGAAGTTCAGAGGGTGGGATGGCAGCAGGGGATGGGGCCTTAAAGGCCGTGGCATTGCCATCGTCCTTGCTGGGAGTGGCAGCGGGCTTCCAGCCAGCACTTCCCCAGGGTGACTAACCTCAGGGCTCTGCTCCTCCAGGCCCTGCCCACTCATAAAGCAGCAAGTGCTTCCTCTTCAGGGGCTGGAGGGAGAGGTGGGGTGACTTAGGGGCTGAGCCCCAGCACATGGAAGAGTTTATAAGCTGGGGCACCGGGCCCCTCAGCACCAAGACCCTTCTTCTCTCTCATCCCTTGCCACCTGCCCTCCAGCTCTCCCAGCAGCATGGCCTTCAACGGCAAGTACGAGATCGAGAGTGAGAAGAATTATGATGAGTTCATGCAGCGCCTTGGTGAGTGCGTGAGTACCCCTTCCCAGGGCTGGTCTGTCACAGCCAGCTTGGGGCCAGAAACCCAAACTCTTTGAGGCCCAGAGGAGCTGAATAACTAGTCCAAGGTCAGACAGGCAGTAGTTAGTGAGGTGGAGACTTGATTGGTTTATTCATTCATTCAAACGTATACTGAAAAAACAAAACAAAACGTATACTGAACACCCGCTATATGCAAGGGCCAGCCTGACGCTACTGATAGGGTGCCTCGGCATGATGCCCAACGTCACACTGTAAATTAGGGGCAGGGACTGTGATGAGATGATGAGGAGAGCCACCCTGTCCTGCGTGGGGAGAGGTGACCAAAGGGTTAGTAGAGAGACCAGGTTTGAAAACCATGCATTCACTTGGCCATTCGACGAACACAGTCCTGTTCTTGTGCTAGGAACTATGTGCAGAGATCAAAGATGCCACTCCTGTCACCGCTCCATTTGCAGCACTGGGTGTGAGGAACCCACAGGACAGTGGCCTTGACAATCCTGCAGAAATCTTGGTGCATCATCCAAGTCTGAGGCAGTGAAACTGTCACTCAGGGGACAGCCCCGGGGATCTCTGCTCTACCTCCGGGTGGCCAGAGAGGCCCTGAGAGCAGAGAGGCCCTGAGAGCAGGGCCCCTGGAGCCTTGGGGAGACAGGAGCTCTTCTGGATCAATCATTGGGAGTGGCCCTGAATTATCGGTGACTTGGCTTCCCCTACAACAGTCCCATGTGGAATGGAAGGGTCTCAACTGTAGACCTGGTCTGCTGCTAGCCTCCACTGTGATGCGGAGCAGCCCCTTTCCTGCTCCGGGTCTTCATTGCCTAATCTGTGAAATGAGACGCTTAGGAGACAGTGTTAACGGCCCCATTCATTCAAGGACTTTGTGAGCTTGGCAGTGTCTGTTATATTTATGCTACGGTATTATCAGAAGAGCAGCTGATATTTATTGTCAGTTATATGCCAGGAGTTTTATAAGACATGATCACTTTGATTTCAACCTTGCAACAGCCCTGTGAAATGGGCCCTGTTATCCCATAATTTTGTCAGTGGAAACACTGAGGCTCAGAGAGAGAGTGACTCATCCAAGCTCATGGTTCACGGCAGAACTGAGATTTGTGCTCCTAACCATTGCACTAGCCAGCCACTAGGGAGGAAAACCCTCTCCCAAAGCCACAGGTTGTAAGCAGCTCTCACACGGCCGCTCTATTTGTCCTTGGGCCAGGGCTCCCCAGCGATGTTATTGAAAAGGGCCGAAACTTCAAGATTGTCACAGAGGTGCAGCAGGACGGGGAGAATTTCGTCTGGTCCCAGCACTACCCGAGCGGCCACTCCATAACCAACAAGTTCACCATCGGCAAGGAATGTGACATGGAGACGGTTGGGGGCAAGAAGTTCAAGGTGAGAGGGCACTGGCTGCCATTCCTTCTTTCCCCAAACCTCTGGCTAACTTCTTCATCTCAAGCATGTCCTCTGGAACTGTACCCCAAGCTGAGGCTCTGTTCTCAAGTCTAGCCTCCAATCTTAAGTGCTTGAGTTACTTGGCAACTTAACCACTCCTGGTTTTTGTTTTTTTTTAATATTTTTTATTTATTTCTAGGAGAGAGAGAGAGAGAGAGAGAGACNCCTCTATGTTCCTTAAAATAGCTTTGTGATGAATGACAAACTCTTTCACATGGTGATTTCTTACAATAGAATTTAGTAAAAGCAGAGGATGTAACATTAGAAAGTTATGTATACTGTATACTGTATGGTACTAACCACTTTTTTTTTTAATGTTTTATTTATTTCTAGGAGAGAGAGAGAGAGAGAGAGAGAGAGACAGCGTGAGCAGGGGAGGGTCAGAGAGAGAGGGAATCACAGACTGAAACAGGCTCCAGGCTCTGAGCTGGCAGTCAGCACACAGCCCGACGCGGGGCTCGAACCCACGAACCGCGAGATCATGACCTAAGCGAAAGTCGGACGCTTAACCGACTAAGCCACCCAGGCGCCCCTAACCACTCCTGTTTTTTAATGCTATTCCCATAATGGACACTGTAATGAAATTGTTAAAAATTGTTAACATTTGCCAACACTTAATATATCAGAGACACCTGCTAAATACTTCACACAATGTTAACGCAGTTAGGCCTACAAAGTTGCTACAGTTACTCTCCCATTCTATGGATAAGGGAGTTAGGCTGAGCCACGGGGTTCAATAGCTTGCCCAGGTCGCACAGCACTGGCACACCTTCACACCCAGGCAGTCTGGCTTCAGAGAACATATCCATTTTTTCATGCTGCCTTCCAATGTAGCCTAAAGTTCCACAGCCCTAGAATCAGACTCTGTGGGTTTGAAACCGCAATCTTATGTAAGAAAGAAGTAAAAAGGGACTGTCCTCAGCCTATCCAGCCTGGTCCCTCAGGTCTTTCATCGATTCCGGGTCCCTCTATCTATAGCCCCAGCCATGACTGTGTGTAACTTTGCTCCTTAGCTGCCCCAGTGGAGAAGAAGTAGTCATAATGTTCATATTCTGTCACTTGTGTATTTTAAAAACTTAGCAATTCCTCGTGATGTCTTTCTGAGTCAGCACATATTGATTTGCCTTATTCTTTTTAATGCTTGCATAGTATCTCTTAGTATGGAAAGCCTGTCATTCATTTAACAGATATTTAGGTTATTTACTGGTGCACAGTCCAGATTGGATATTTGGGTTGTTCACAATTACAAACGAAGCTGCCATCCACGTCCTTGGATGACATCATTGGCACCCTATCAGTGAGGATCGTAACTAACTCCTAGCTAACAAGGCGGGCTCACCTGTGCCAGGCACTCTGCCAAGCATCTTACATATCTCAGATGAAATCGCTTAATCCTCGTAACTCTGTAGTAGGTACAGTAACTACCCCCACTTTATCTTTTTTTTTTTTTTAACGTTTATTTATTTCTGAGAGAGAGAGAGACAGAGCACGAGCCAGGGGCAGAGAGAGGGAGACAGAGTCCGAAGCAGGCTCCAGGCTCTGAGCTGTCAGCACAGAGCCTGACGCGGGGCTTGAACCCACATGTCCTGAGACCATGACCTGAGCTGAAGTCGGACGCTTAACTGAGCCACTCAGGCGCCCCTACTACCCTCCCTGTAGAGGTGTGAAAGCTGAGGCAGAGCAAGATTGACCAACTCATGCTTGTTATCTGTATCTTCAGATATAGGTCACTGTACATCTACAAGGCAAACTAAATCCCAGAGGGGGCTGCTATGGCTGCAGGTAGCCCTTCCTCCCTGGCGGGGAGGGGCTGGCCTGTGTTTGGGGGGCCTCTGACATCTCAGGCTCAGTGTTGTGCTTCCCTCCTAGGCCACCGTGCAGATGGAGGGGGCGAAGATAGTGGCGAACTTCCCCAACTATCACCACACCTCGGAGATCGTGGGTGACAAGCTGGTGGAGGTGAGTGTCCTGCTGGTTCCTGGGACAATGATGAGAACACTTCTCTGCCTCTACCCATGGCCCCTGAGAGCGGGGCCTCTGGGTCGTGGCTCTGTGAGCACGTCCCATGTGCCAGGCTCTGTGCTGAGTGCCCTGTGTATATCATCTGGTTTGATCTTCACAGCAGCCTGTTAGGCAGGGATTTTATCTCCATTTTCCAGGTGAGGGGGGGACTGAGACACCAGGTGCTAAGTGGTTAGCTGAAGGGCACCTAGATTCTGTGACAGTCCTGGGAATTGATGCTTGGCAGTCTGGTTCTGCCACCACAGGGGCGCAAGTGTGGAAGCCCATGGGACCTTCTGCAGAATTTAAATGAAGTGGGGAGTCCGGGTGGGCCCTGGAAGGGCAGCCGCCACACTTCCACTTCCTCCGGGCCCTTCCTGCTAGACCTTCTGATTTTTCCAGAGAAGCTGGAAATTTGTACTTTGTGAAATCTCCAGACTATTAAGCATTGGCATTGATTTAGCCCTTTTTAAAAAATGCAGGCAGGGCTAACACACACATCTGTGGATGGTCCCTTCCCACACTTGGTGCTCTGTAAACACAGGTTGGAGGCCAGTTTCTTCTTCCCGGGGTTCCAGAATTTTCTCCAGGTGAAAGAAATGGATGTGATATTAAAAGCAAAAGGAAGACATTTCCACACTTCATTCCCTGCCTTGTTAGCCTATGTCCTGGGCCAGAGCACCCTGGGGTCCAGTCTACCCTCCCCAAGGTTCTCCAGAAGGGAAGCAATGAGGGGGGTAGGGTTTGCCACCTCCCTGCTGCCCCGTTTTCTCTCTCTCTCTCTCTCTCTCTCTCTCTCTCTCCCCCTTGTTTTGTTTTCCTTATCCCAAAACCAGTCTAGAGGCCCAAGGGACTCAGTGACCTCTCATTATTCCCATTTTACAGACAGGCCACAGAGGTTCAGAGACAACAGGTAACTTGTCCAAAGCCACACAGCCAGTTTGTGTTGGAGGCAGGTTCCATCAGCTGACTTCTAGACTAGGCTCTCTGCCAGTTCTTCCCAGGCCAGTGGATGTCTAATTTTTTTTTAATCTAAAAATAAAAAGATGCCCAGTGTTTTAAAAAATATATAAAAGAACAAAAATGTCCATTTTTTCCTGGATGGAAATTGATCTCTTAGAGAATCTGGTAAATGGTTTGGACATATTTTTACATTAAATGTCAGCCAGTGGGTTCTGACTCTCAGAAGCAAAGGTCCCGGGCCTGTGAGGTGTGTGGGGAGAACACAGGGCAGATTTGTGCCCAACGGGAGGCTCAATCTTCCCAAACTGAACAAACCTGTCTCCTGATTCCTAGGGTCTTCTGACCATGGAGCCTGTATGGTGTGAGCAGTGCTCAGGGTTCAGGGTGTCACATGCACACACACATGCACACACACTCACACACGTGCATATGCATGTTTGCACAAGGCCACTGGCATACACACACACACAAATGCACATGCACACAGACTAGGCACCATAGAGAAGCTTTCCTGGTGGCACAGCTCCCATTTCCAGAGGCCAGAATCCCCCTGGACATCACTGTCCTCCACCAGCAGGGAGTGCATTAGGTGGGCATCCGTCCTTCTCCTCCAGGCACCATCAGCACCCCTTGCCGTGCTCTCACCATCACTCGAGACCAAGTCCCAGCTTCCTTCCTGTTTGCAGATCCCCCTCTGCTCCATCCTGCTCTATGTACAAATCACACATCACTTCACACTGCTGCCCTTGACAAAACTCCGTTTGCTACCTGCCCACTTCCTGTGAGAAGGCAGCCTCCTCTGCTGGGTATCAGGACCAACTGACGATACATGCCTGCCCCACAGTGGTGGGTCCTTGATGGCCTCGAGCCCAGGACACAGCACGCAGTGGGCCTTCACTGGACAACATCCTCCCACCTGCCGCTCAAAAAACCTTACACTACCCTGGGGGCAGGGACCCTATTTTCCCATCAACAAACACAGGGACCCCATAAATGCTGTGTGTGCAGTGGTTGATGTGGCCTCTCAATCTCAGAGAGCTTACCTGACTCCTCTAGACTTCAGTTTTCCCATCTGTACAATGGGTACAACCCTACAGCATTGTTGGGAGGATTAAATGAGATAACAGGCAAGTATCTGAAGTGGATGAACTTCAATGAACAGAAGGGTGGAAGGTTATACTACAAAGAGCCACATCAGCCCTAACATCTGTTTAGCACTTTGACCACATTGAGTCTGCACAGTGACACGTGTGACAAATTGGGAAACCGAGGCTCAGAGAAGTGGTGCAACCTGCTCACTTCTACTCAGGACAGGGACTGGAGGCCAGTCCTTCTCCAGCTGTGCCCCATGTCACTTACTGGCCCCTGCACTGACTCCCTCTGTTCTGGCTGCTTCTTTCAGATCTCCACCGTCGGAGGTGTGACCTATGAGCGTGTGAGCAAGAGGCTGGCCTGAGCAAGCAAGCGGGGGTCCCAGGGGTCTAAGAAGCCACCAATAAAAGCTGGGATAAGAACAGACAACTCTGTTTGCTCCAAGCCTCTTTGTTCTTTGTTTTCTGCTGTCTGGGGACAGTTTCCAGCTGGCTGGGGGTGAGGGAGCACCGAGGACGGCTGCACAGGCCAAACCTTGGCCCTGAGACCAAGGGCCAGAGGGAGGCTTGGATGTGAAGTGCAATACTCCTGATCCCGCTGGAAGTAGCCAAAGGTGGTGTTCAAGAAGCACGGGGAGCACACTTCCATCTGCCCTTGTCCCACCTTGCCACCCAGCTTTCTGTGCGTAGGGAGACAGGGCTCCTTTAAAGAGATGGACGTCACTTGGGAAAGATAACACATGGACTCTCACATGGGCCACAGGGCAGGTGTATCAGACGATGGGTCGGAGTAGGAGTGGCACTTCCAGGAAAGGGCCATGCAGCTGGGCTCCAAGGATGGCAGACAGAGGCGGGACACACCAGGGCTGCGCCAGCCAGGTGTTTGGGCACTGCCGTGGCTCTGCTGTTAACTGGCTGTGGAGGCGTCCTTCTGGCCTCAGTGTGCCTAGTGGTACAAAGGGGACCAGAAGGGCCAATGAGGGGCTGGGGAGAAATGAGAGAGTATGAGATGGCCAAGGGGCCATGGGAGGGACAAGAAGGACTGGAAGGGGCTGGGATATCCTGGTTTGGACAGTGGTGCCCTGGAAAAACTGTGAGGGGCTTTGGCTGGCTGGGAAATGTGGTCAGAAGGGGCATTCTGACTTCCTGGTGGGTGCTGGAGCCCCGCCCAGGGTTCTGAGGCAGTGCCTGGGCCATCTCTGCCTGATTACGGGAGGGCATAGGAGTGGAGGACGGGGGTCAGCTTGCCCCCTGGCTAGATAATCCCTAACCCAGAGCACAGAACGGACCCTTTCTCTTCTCCTCTCCCCTTGGCAGTGTTCCTCACCTTGACTTCTTACCCCATGTTTTTCTGTATGACAATTCACTTATTTTTGCTACAATGGCAACTTTACATCACTTTTATATATGGAAAGGCAACATCATTTGCTGTAAATAGGTGAAAACTGTCAAAAAAGCCAAAGCTAAACAACAGTGAGATCCTGCTGCCTGTCCAAAGCCCTGAACCTATGGCCTCCCTCTGTGAAGAGAGACACATAGCAGACACAACAGTGTCAAGTGGGCAACATTTTCCTTGACTAATCGGAATTACTGCAAAGCTACTGAAAAGAGAATGGACTCACTATGAAAGTCGATTATCTAAATTATCTTGGATGCCCAAGTCCCACATATGGGGCATTAGAAATAATGCCTTACACAGGCTCCGGCACACAGCAGGTGCTTCATAAGTGCCACCTGGCCCAAGGCCCTTCCAGCCCATGTCATGTACAGCCTTTCACTGTCATGGGCCATCCTCAGCCTAGACAGATGGCATGGCCCAGCTTACTGGCAGCTCCCTCTTGCCTCCTCCCACATTCTGCCCTGAAATCTTCCCAAGAACAGCACTCAGCCTCCCCCCACCCCCACCAAGCCAGGACCCCTTGCATTCCATCGTTTTGCCAAGACTTACTGCTAATTAAGTGAACTAGGTAAGCATTAAATTAAACTAGCAGTGTTGCTGTTTCCCCTCCAGACTGAATAATTACTCATAATGAGCTTGGATAATAAGTCTCTAAATAACAGAGAGTTAGCCATAATTAGGCTGAAAATTGAGAGACTGAGAGAAAGTGAGAGGAGGAGGAAGGGAGAGAAGACAGGACAGAAGAGAAAAGAAGAGGAGAGAGAGGGGGCAGGGGGAGAGGGAGGCAGGGGGAGAGAGGAGGAGGGAGAGGAGAGAGAGAAATTGTCTTTAGTTTGGCAACTGATTCAAGGACAAATTCAAATTGTTAGCAGGGGAGAAATTCTTAAGCCAGTGTTATTATAGATACAAAGACTTAGAACTTGAGGACCTCAGAGCCCCACTAGTTTAAATTCTGTAGTTCACAGATAGGGAAACGGAGACTCCGAGAGGGGAAGCCATTTGCCCAAGGTCACATTGAGAAGGAGTGTCTGAGAATGATGTGGGGTTGGGTGTTGCCAGCTGATGGAGGCTACGGCTTCTCCGCTTGTGAGTGCAGAGTAAGGTGAGCTGGAGTAAAGCATCCAATTTGCTGGCATCTCACAGGAAGGCTTCCTCAGCCAGCAGAAGGGACATTGCTTAAGAGCTTTAGCACTGGAGACACATAGCCAAGGTTTGAGTCCCTCTTTTACCATCTAGAAGCTGTGTCACTTTGGGCTAAGTTCATCCATTCCTCTGAGTCTGTTTCCTCACCTGAAAACAGGGATAATAACTGTACTTACCTCATAGAGCTGCCATGCTACAAACACTAAATATTAGCTGCCACCACCACGACCACCATCACCTCCATCAACACCACCGTCATCCTCAAGCAGTGTGATCAAAGGGACAGCTGCCTCCTCCACTAACTCAAGGCACGTGGGCAAGCTGCTGGGTTTATGTGTCTTACCTTGTCCATGTGTAAAATGGGCGCATAAGACCTCCCCTTCCTTCACAGGGGAGTTGCAAGGATACAGTGTCAAAACCCATTGTTCACTGGCTTCCAAAAACAGAAGCCTCTATCATTTTTCTGCACTGTTTGAGATGCTATAGTGACTACCCTCTCCACAGGCTTCAGTTCCGGTGCCCTTTACCCCAGGCATGACCTGCATCCTGACCCCTGAGAGTCATCTCTTTGACTCTGCTAGGGAAACTGTCTCCCTCCACCAAGCTTATCTGATGGAGCAGGAGCTTCCAAAAGCATCTTTTAATTTTTTTTAATGTTTATTTTTGAGAGAGAGAGGGAGAGAGAGAGAGAGACAGAGACAGAGTGAGAGCAGGGAAGGGTCAGAGAAAGAGGGAGACACAGAATCTAAAGCAGGCTCCAGGCTCTGAGCTGTCAACACAGAGCTCCACGCAGGGCTCAAACTCACAAACAGATCATGACCTGAGCCAAAGTTGGATGCTTAACCGACTGAGCCACCCAGGAGCCCCTTGAAAGCATCTTTAAAGACCATCACTAGGTGGCGCTCCACCACCAACCTGCTGCCCTGAGAATACCAAAGTGTGTATATGTTGCTGGTTGGGGCAAGGGGTGGACAGTGAAATCCTGAGTGACTGTGCTTTTGTGGCTGTGTGCATGTGTCATCTAGGGGCGACATGGCATTGGAGGTCACATGGGCTCCTCAGGCACTTCTAAATTTGAAACCCATTCCTACTCACCCTGAGCCTTCTTCAGCCCCAGTATCCTCATCTGGAAAATGGTGATAATACTAGCTCTTGGTGGTGGTGGTGTGAGGACAAAAAAATAGGGGGAGTAAGAGAGCATGAGGAAAGTGTCAAATACAGGCCCTGGAGCATAGTAAGTGCTCAGCAAACAGCTATTAAGGGCCTTTCTTGGTGGTTCTAGTGGGAGAATGGGCACAAACGTGATTGAGAGCATTCAAAGCAGGGAGGAGTGTGTAAACCTGGCTGCGCGTGAGCCACCTCCTGAGGGCTCTGTTAAGAGGACAGCTCAGGCCCCACCCTAGACTTGGAGAACTGCCACTGTGAAGTGCTCCCTCGCCAGGCAGGACTTTGGAGACTGACCATTCCAGTCCCAGTGCTCCCATTTTGTAAAAGGCATGCCTTCCTGTGCATCCTGTCCGCGGTGTCTCCGGCAAGGGCAGCAGCCTGAAACACTGGTCGGAGCTGGCCCAGCAGAAGCCTGAGTTCCTCCTTAGAAGCTAGAGCTTGGTCAGAAGATGTGAAGCTCAGAGGATCACCTGAGTCCCCAAGGGAGAGGCCAACTTATTCACATTCTATCTCATAGAACTCACTGTTGAATAACGATACCATATATTCCATGTTTTGTTATCATAAACCTGAAGCGTAGCCCAAGCTGATAGCCTCCCCACCTTATAAATGAGGAGACAGAAGTTCAGAGTGGAGAGGTGGCTTTTCCGAAGGTCATCTAGCTAAGAGTAGACAAACTCAGACCTTCCATCTCTGAGGCCTAATGTTCTGGTCTATATACCAGAAGTTGCATGCTTCCAGCCCAAGAACTAGTCTAACTATTGTCTTCTATTGTGTTAATAAATGAAAAATTAATAGTTTCCTAGAAAGTACAGATTTCCAGTGTCTCTGGAAATCTGAAGGTTCTCCAATGTGGAGCTTACACCCTTGAAAGGTTAATAATTGACCAGAGCTGAGAAGGAGTCATATCCTCCAGAGAGACACGGGTTTCAACACAGTACCCACCATGTCACGCTGTCTCAGTCACCCAGCTGGGTTCACTATGTTACCTGCTTGGTCCCGGCGGGCATCCGGACTTGAGACTCCTGCAAAATGCTATGGCCTTTCTGCTAAAATTCAAGTCACAAAAGTCTTCCCTGAGGAACAGAAAAAGAGGTGAATGAGGGCTATCAGATTGTTTCCTAGGCACTTAGGGCCAGGGATTGCCAGAGCCAGCTCAGAGGCAGGTTCCCTCCCAGGGGGTGCTCTGGGAAGCCCCAGCTTGGTCTAAGATCTCCACCTTCACAGATGGGGGTCCGGGAACTCCTCCCAGATCAGAGCCTGCTGGGGACAGACAGATGGAGCCATAAATCACATTAGCTTGTGGCAGATGTGCAAGAAGCTATGTTTCTATATTTCTGTCTGCTGGTGAGCACACTCTGAGAATGCCTGCCACTTGGGACATCAGGAGCATGGACGCCTGGCAACTCTTGTATGACTCCATCTCCATTATTCTGTCATGTCTTCCCCACCAGCTGAGTGAGAAGGTCAGTGGGCACAGTCACGGAGCCTTTCACCCATTCAAAATGATATTACAAGGTGGCAGGGCAGATTCAGACTGCCTGGGTCTGACTGCAGCTCCTTCCTTCCCCACTGCTGTCCTCAGTCAAATAACCTCTCTGTGCCCACATTCTCTGATCTGTAAAATATGGCCAGTAACAGTTCCTACCCTGTCGGGTTACTAAAATGGTTATCAAAAATACGAGCAAACGCCTTAGCAGAGCACTTATACATAGTAAATGCTCAGTAAATGCCAGCTGCTATCATTACTACCACCATCACCCGGTGGTAATATTCTTTATATTCTATTAGGAGGAAAGTGGCTTAGGGCACAGCCATCAAACCAAGTTCACAGACTAAAAAGATCATTTCAAATGGCCTTAACAGCTATGAAGAAAAGGAAGAGTAATGAGTGACTAGTGTTATTACAGAGACCTCTTTGAGAGGTGATACGGGAGTGGAGGTATCTTAACCTTGTACTGTTGTTGTTTGGGGTTTGACAGTTCTTTATTATGGGGGCTGTCCTGGTCTGTGGGATGTTGAGCAGCATCCCTGGCCTCTATCAGATGTATGCCTGTCCCCCCTCTGCCCCAGAGGGGCACAACCAAATATGTTTGTTTCCATGCATTGCCAAGTGTCCTCTAGGGGGCAAAAGTGAGCCCTGCAGAGAAGCACTAAAGGATTAATGCAGAAGAGCATTCACATGCAGAACAGATGGCTTTGGGAGAGATGGACTTTAAACCCACAGGTCAGTGGAACCTTATCCCCAACCCTAAATCTGGCACTGGTGAGGTTAAACCTGAAGGGAAGCAGGTTCTGCTAGGAAAATGGATCCACATGTTGAAACCCTTCACACAGAAATACAGCACAGAACAAAGACAACTAAATCTGGAACAAAGTTCAGGTCTGGAACTCAGGTGGCACAGAAGTTCAGCCTGGGATGCAGTTTCCTTACTCTCTCCTTAGGGCCCAGAAACCAGGGCCTGCAAATTCAGTCCTTTATTGGAACTTCAAAGAAAATCTGCATCTGCATCACCAGGAAGCCAGCTAAAAATGCAGATTCCCAGGCCCCGCTCCTCTTGGAGAAGGCTTCAGGTCATTCTGCAGCTTGCTCAGGTTTAGAAATCTCTGGACTGAACTAGATGTCAGCCCTGGCAGAGCCTATGCTTTTTTTTTTTAAGTTTATTTTGAGAGAGACAGTGAGAGCTGGGGGGGGGAGAGGGGCAGAGAGAAAGAGGGAGAGAGAGAATCCTAAGCAGGCTCCTCACTGTCAGTGAGAAGCATGATGCATGGCTCAAACTTGCAAACCCTGAAGATCATGACCTGACCTGAAATCAAGAGTTGGACACTTAACTGAGTCACACGGGGGCCCCAACCCTCCCTCTAAGCTTTCTCAGGCTTCCCTAACTACTGCGCCCAGCATGGGAACGAAGGAAATCTAACCCAGAATGCACATGTGTGGGAGAAGCACAAGTGGTTACCTCTGGTTGAAGAAAGGCAGGGGCCCTGGGCTTCTGTGATTCAGTCTCCCTCTAGAGCCCAAAACCACCCATCAACTCAACTATCCTGCTAACAGGTGAAGAAACTAAGGCCTAAAGACAGAGGGACAGTGAAGTGGGTGTTCGTAGTAAAGAACCTTATCGTCAAGTCCCCAATACCTAGACCAGCCTCCTGCCTTGCCTGGCTTGATCATGACAGATAGGGAGTACTGCCCCGGCCCAGCCCTGCCTGCTGACACACATGGTTCCCAAACACCCCCTGGGGCCGGACGTCAGCTTCATGCCCTGAGCAGCTCTCCCCAGGCCTCCCCTTCCTAACTAAAGGCATCGGTGCTTAGTGAGAGCTGTTCAGCTCCACAATGACACCAGGTGGTCCTCCTGCAGGATCCTGGGTGAGCAGAGGGCAGGGCTCTCTTCCCTATCAGAAGAGTCTGACAGTCTCTGGGGCGCCTGGGTGGCTTAGTCGGTTAAGCGTCCGACTTTCGCTTAGGTCACGATCTCGCGGTTCGTGGGTTCGAGCCCCGCGTCGGGCTCTGTGCTGACTGCCGGCCTGGAGCCTGTTTCAATCTGTGACTCCCTCTCTCTCTGACCCTCCCCTGCTCATGCTGTCTCTCTCTCTCTCTCCTAGAAATAAATAAAACATTTAAAAAAAAAAAAAAGAAGAGTCTGACAGTCTCTACAACAGCAGATACCATATTCCATCGATTCTGCCATACATGTATTCTTACATTTTAACATTCCTGAAATTAGACTGCATTATTTAATCAGCAGTATCTTAAACACTGTGTCATGGCTTGGTTGGCCAGTTGTTCTTGAATTCTCTCACTGGTCCATAAAACAATGGTACGTCTTAAAAGTCGACCTCGTGTTTGATTTTGACGTGTATTATGCTGCTTAATCCTTACGAGAACCCTGTGAGGCAAGTGTTCTCACCCCCATTTTAGCAGGTGAGAAGACTAAGGCTCAGAGCAGTTGAGTCAACTGCCTCCTGACAGCTAGTAAGTGGTTGTGGTGAATTTTATGTGGTAGCTTAGCGAGGCTATGGTGTGCAGTAGTTCAGTCAGAGACTAATCTAGATGTTACTGTGAAGGCATTTTGTAGATGCGATTAACAGTTAACAATCAGTAGGCCTTTAAAGGAGATTCCTCTCCACATGGGTGGGCCCCATCTAGTCAGGTGAAGGCTGTAAGAGCAAAACAGGTTTCCTAGAGAAGAAATTCTGCCTCAGAGACTGTAACAGAAATCCTGAGTTTCTGGCTTGCTCTACAGATTTTGGACTCAACTGAAATATCAACTTACCTGAATTACCAGCCTGCTGGCCTACAAATTCCTAACTTGTCAGCCCCACTGTGTGAGCTAATTCCTTAAAGTAAATCTCTCTGGGGCACCTGGGTGGCTCAGTTGGATACACGCCTGGCTCTTGATTTTGGCTCAGGTCATGATCTCACAGTTCGAGGGTTCAAGCCCTGCATTGAGCTCTGCACTGACAGTATGGAGCCTGCTTGGGATTCTCTCTCTCTCTCTCTCTCTGCCCATTCCTGGCTCATGTGTGCACATGCTCTCTCTTTCTCAAAAATAAATAAACACTAAAAAATTTTAAAATAACTCTCTCTGGCTACCTATATGATGGGTGCTGTTTCTCTGGGGAACCCTGACCACTGGCAGTAGGGCATGGATGTCAAGTTCTATTCCTACTGTGGGTGTGCCCAGGGAGGCCCAGCTCCACAGGTGCATCTTGTGCAGCCCACCCCCCACAGCCTCTGGATGGGAGCGGAGACACGCACGGGGCTGGCTGAGAGCAGAAGGCCAGGAAGAGAACGGAGACCAAGAGCAGGTGATCTGTTTATTGCAGGACACCCTGTTCTGTGTGCTGGGCTGGCTGTGAGGCTCTACTGGGTGCCCCTCACAAGCCCCAGTCCCAGGCCACATAGACACAGTAACTAGGCATCCAAACTAGTCTCACATAAATAGAAGGAGGTTGGCAAAGGAAAAAGAGAAAAGCAACGCAAACGTGTAGTCTTCCCACACTCCTGTGACACAGTGGCACGGCGCCTTACTCGCGTCACCCCTTCTCATTCTGCTTCTGCACAGAAGCCTTCATCTGCTCTGGGAATCACCTTCGGATCCAATTTGGCAGCACACGGCCGCCTCCCTGGTAGTCCCCGAGCCAGTCTCCCGGACTGACTGGCAAATAAGCTGAGAAAACCAAGATGGGTTCTTAAAACAAACAAAAAATGCTTCCGTGGTTCTTTACACCTCCCAGTTCTGCTGGGTGAACAGTATGTCCCCCTGACTCGGAACCAACAATAAACACAACGAGCACAAGCCGCGAGTCAAAATAAAAACATATTGCACGTGGTTACGAGTCTTCCTGAGAGCCCTCTTGCTGCAGGTGCCCAAACACTGGCTTTCGATCCATTCAGTCGCTTGCCTGGCAGGATTTGTGACACACACCCAGTCCATGCCCCGCTCCCTGACTCCAGCTGGCATGAAGCAAACATTCTGCATTATCGGCCTTCCCTGTTAGCCAAAATCATGCACCATAAGCACCTGGTGGAGGTGGTGAAGGTTGTTGGCTGTAAACCTGCCTACCTTTCAACCACCTTTCCTTCTGGGTGGTTGTTGAAGCTCTCCAGGTGAACACAGCATCCGAGATGTGGAATCTTCTTGAACCGAGAACCTGGGGAGTGGCTCTCCCCAACCACATGCTTGCTATTACAAGCTGGGTCTGAACCTACAGCCCTTGCATGGGACAGGCAGTGTGGCGATCAACATTTTTTTCTCTCCTAAGGAATTTTCAAGTATCGCAAAATCCCTGATGCAGTATGTAAACAAGATATCTTACTGAACACGAACAGAAAGCTAGGTCACTTCAGGAACAGCAGCATGTGAAATATCTAAAAGGCCAAATAAGGTTTTAGGTTCGACAACAAAGGCAAGATAGCCGCCCTCCGTGTCTTGGAAGGCCGACAGTCAGGCGTGCACGCAGACACACACAGGCTCTTCTGTATGCAGCCAGGGAAAGAGCACCCAATGTGGCACCTGCTGGGGGTCCTGAGGAAACGTCAGGCAGTACCCTTCTTTCTCAGTGTAGCTGCCACTGGTGAGGAGTAAAGAAATCTTGATGCTAAAAACCAGATATGCTCATGACTGGCGATCTGCATCGTTTCCAGTCTCCCGGCCTCTCACCAGGTCTTTCTCATTGGACGGGGTCCCTCCTCCAGAGGACAGTGGCAGAGGCATCCCCCTGCAGCCCAGCCACACAGTGGAAGATGCTTTCCAGAGGAATGTTCTCGGGGGAGGGGTGTCAAGGACCATCTTGCTGGGGGTCAGCTTTATTTAAAGAATATGAACCCTCTCTGTTCAAGGGCAACAATGAGGTTGTGGGGATGGTCTCCCCACTGCCTGGCTCCGCTGAGCTCCCCTCACCTGTGTTCTTGTCCTCTGCCCACGTGAGTCTCCAAGGGCTCCCTGTGTGGAATGAAGGTGCCCTATCTGTCGAAACAGCCTGTGGGGAATGCGTGGCTTCCATTGAAGTAGCTGCTTCCGTAGGTGGTGGCAAGGCAGTGCCTAGGCTCAGCTGCAATGGCCATCTGCACGCTGAGGGGCGTGGGGAGGGACATGGGACACATGTCCAAGGGCTGGAGGGTGGGGTACAGGGCATGGAGGGAGGAGCCAGAGCCCCCAGAGAGTAGGCTCCCAGAGCGGTGTGCTTGCAGCGAGTCCCGATAGGCCAAGCACAGGTCCTGCACGGGGGTCTGAAACTGTGTCAGGGCTGGCGTTGTCGGCTGGCTCAGGGTGGGGTAGGTGGGGGGCTGGAACAGCACTTGGGGGGTGGTGGGGGGCGTGCCGGGCACCATTGCCAAGGCCTGGCTCTTGACTGAGACAGCGTCCTTGAAGACATTGTCATAAGCTCTGAAAGGAAAGGACTTGGGTGAGACTTGAGGTCCAAGGCCACAGTGGCAGACACCTGAGAGCTCCTCCCTTCCTTGCTAAGTGGGATTCGAGATCTGTGCATTCGAGACCTGTGCGCTGTGACCTCAGGGCGGCACCCAGCCCACACTCACTGCTGGCAGCACTGCCTCCCCTGTTCTCTGACTAAACTCAGGTCTTAGACCTATGCCCCGATTTGCTTCCTACTGAAAACCCCTTCTGACCCCTAAAGATTAGCCTAGCTGTTCCCCAAGCCCCTGTGCTGCCCCACTTGGCAGTCAACCCCCCAGATAATAACTTCCGGGCTACCACCTAGTCTCCCATGCCAAGCACAAGCTCCAGGAGGAGGCGGCCCTCTGCTCTTGCTCATCACTGCATCCAGGGGGGCTCTTTGCTCAGGTAAGACAGGAACAAATGGAGGCTCAGATCTGAGAAGGGAGCCATCCCATAGCCACAACCATGGTAAAGAGGCAGGGCCGGTGGCCAAGGATCTGGGGGCACCTATGTGCACTCAGATCAGACCATATGCTCTGGTTCTGGGCACCTTCTACAAGCAAAGATTTTAAAACAAGACCCAGGGAACAGGGCAGAGACAAAGGCAGCTACTAGCACAGCTTCCCACCTCAGGAGGCCGAGAGGCAGCTCTCCAGGGGCCTGGCCCCATGGTCAGGAGGGCCAGCATACAGAAGATGTTGCCATATGCTGGGTGGAAGAGGGACGGGCAGCAGCCAGGCTGGGCTTCTCTGTCCTGTCTCCTCCTGTGATCACCACTGAAGACTCGCACCTTCAGTATCAGTTTCATGGTGATGGGTCTGTGTTGCCCCATGCACCTTCTCTTATACACTGCATATGTCCTCCCCAAGTTTCCAAGGGACACTCGCAAGGAGGCCATGGCCTCTTATGTTAAGTCACTCTGGGCTTAGGTGGCTAAGAGGTCAGCTTTGTGGCCACATCTGATAAAAGTAGCTTATCATAAGTCTTAGTGTAATCACCCGTAAGACTGAGGATACACTGGCATTCAGAGCAAACAGCCCAGATACTCAGAAGGGTGTGTATATCGCCTTCTCTTCTCCCCAACTCCTTGACCTTAAAATTGCAAACTCAAAGCTACCAAAAACGAGAAGGACCAATAATGCAAACCTCATTCTATCAGGAGTCACCATGGCCCACTTCCTGTGAGACACCAGCTGGGGAAACTACCCTAACCCTCTGACTTTGAGAGATCACCTGAGGCAGGTCTCAAGTCCAAGTGCCTCGATTATTTTGGAAACGAAGATTAGGGACGGAACTTACACCAGCAGGATTTCAATGCATGTGCTGAGATGTTCCAGAGAGTAATCTGAGATCCTCTGTAGGTCTCTGGTCCAGTAGGGAGAAAGCTGAAGGCAAATCCTGGAGGCCCCGATGCAGGCTGCGGCCACCACAGAAGGCTGGAATTTGTAGAAAATATGATCTGAAAGAGAATCACAGAAGTCGGCTTCACAAGGCCTCACTGTGGAGTCCCAGTGGCCCTCCTTCCTGCCTTGTGCCTCCTGAGAACCGGCAGACAAGTCATTAGGTTCAAGGCTGTTCATTGCTGCACACAAGCACATGGTGAAAACCGAGAAGCAGTGTGAAGTTCCATTCCTGAATCTTAAACACTTTGGATCTCGGTCTGGGACTTCTGGTGTCAGCCTAGAGTAATAAGTTTTCAAAATTTCGCCCGTAACTTCTGCGGGGCTGCAAGGGGCTTGCCGATGGGCTACAAAGAGAACCCATAAAACACATGTCTCTTCTTTGGCTCTTGGAATGACACACCATTTCAAAGGCTTCTGTTTTGGAGTATGACTATAGGCTACTTATTAACAGTGACAAAGCCTGGCCTACAGTGAGCACTCAATAAAAATTTGTTGAATGAATGAATGGTCACAAACATTTGATATTGATAAGTAAAACCAGCACTTGACTTAGTTTACTGAGGAATCTTCCCCCACCCACAGCTTTACTGACATACGATTGGCAAATAAAAAACTATACATACTTAAGGTGTACAACAAGATCTCTTGGTATACATATATGTCGTGAAATGAATCTTAATGTCCTACTAAGATATCTGGCAACGTGGCGAAGCTGGTATGACTTATATGCAAAGGCAAACTGTTAAAATTTCCATGCTTCTCCTGAATGGCCCTTGGTTATCTGTGCACTATCATTCTGTCTTACGTTGTTTATGATTTTTGAAGACTTCCACATTTGCCTGTGAAAATATGAGTCAAGGCAAAGTCGCAGAATCAGACACCTCAGATTCAAACCTTAGCAATGACCTTGGGTAAGTTACTTCACCTCTTGAGCATCAGTTGAGGGTAAAACAGGAATAACAGAAGTGATTTTCAAGTGATGTCATTGTGAAATTCAGTGACATAATATACACAAAGCACTAAAATAAGGTGCCTGGTACATGGTACGTGCTCAATTAATGCTTGATACTGTAATTGTTTCTATTGTTATAAACCATTTTAGTTTGTGGTGGGTTATCGGGTATTATATCAACAGTATTTCTGACCTGGTATTTTTACCTAATACCTAGATTTTAAGTCAATGGGAACTGTGGAATTCAAACGAAGTCCCCAAACAGGTTACTTTCATTGCTAAAGTTTATTACTAACATACCCCACCCTCTACCCTATCTATATAATGATCGCTCTTCTGCAATGACCTACTTGCAAATCTGTCCCATTTGGATCACTTGAGATGTTTCAGGTTACCATAAGAAAAATTACCAGGTGATCAGTAAGTTTGCAGGGTGCCAGCTGCCTGGTGTTGGCAGTACACAGGGAGATCCTTGCTCCTCCTCTGTGTATCCCCTGTGAAGTGGCAGTGATCTGGGTGGATGGGCCTCACTCAGCAAGGACTCCCCGGGGGACACGCCTGTCAGATCCCGGCCTCTGTGTGGGTGGGGAAGGGGCTAATGGGTCCTGATGTGGGGCCGCACCTTGCAGGGTAACCTCTAGGAAGTAGTGGGCATACTCCTTGAGGCACTCTTTGGTCTTGCGGGGGCAAGCGGTGGGCCAACTGTGGCAGTGCTGATCCTTCTGGCTGACGGAGGCCGAGAGGTAGTAGTCCAGAAAGTGGGCAGGCGTGGGCACACACAGGTTCCAGCTGAAGGCTTCCAGGAGCAGCAGCTCTGTGCTCAGCAGCTCCTTCTTGGTGAGGGTGAAGTTCTGGCCGTTCAGGACCCTCGTACTGTTTATCTGCTCCAGCTTGGGAACATGGTCCTCCCTGTCTTCGAACTTACCTGTGGGAGAAGCAGACGTTACTGGAAGACAGCCCTTGCCTGCACCCAGGAAGCAAAGGCCCACCTCACAGTGCCTGGACAGCCCTGGCATGGAGCACAGAAAGCCAAAAGGCCCCACTGCCAAGCGACTGAAGGCACACACTCTAGATCTACCAAACCTGGGCTTGAATCCCCAAGCCATCACCTCCAGCTGTGTGATCGTGCACAGGTGTCTCACCCTTTCTGTGCCTCAGTTCTCTTGTCTGTAAAATGGAACCTAAACCTCACAAGGCTTTTGTCAGATACAATGAGAAAAAGCACACCACATGTTCAGGCCAGTGCGTGGAACAGAGAAGGCGCTCACAGCAGTTAGCGGCAGTGGTTAAGAGTCTGGAGAATAAGGGAGCCCTCTCTCCACTCCTGCCTGGTCCTCACTAATGCAATCTCAGGACTGGTCGGGGGTCAGACAGCCATAGTCAGAATGCCCTTGCAAATATGATCCTGTCCCCCCACATGTAGAAAAGCCCCTCAATGGCTCTCCACTGTCCTCAGTACTGGGCTTAAACCCTGTCGATAGCTTTTTAGCTTGAACTCCCTCGGAAACAGATTGCTTAGGAGGTGAGCCTAGGAAGAACTGTAAGTGGGAGAAGACAGGAAAAGGAGGAAATCCAGAAAGGGAACATGATCTTGAAGTTATCTGTACCCCTGTGTGTTCACTGCAGCATGAATTACAATAGCCAAGACTGAGAAACAACGTAAGTATCTGACAGATGAATGGACAGAGAAAATGTGGTATTTATATACTATAGAATAATATTCAGCCACGCAAAGAAGGAAATCCTGCCATTTGCTTCAAGATGGATAAACCTTGAGGGCATTTTGCTAAGTGAAATAAATCAGGCAGAGAAAGACAAATACTGTATAATTTCACTTATATGCGGAATTGAAAAAAGCCAAACTCAAAGTTACAAAGAACTGACTGGTGACTACCAGAGGCAGAGATAGCAGAAACTTGTGAAGGGGGTCAAAATTGGCCCCGGGCATGTAAGGTGCAGCATGGTGACTAGTTAACAATGCTGTGCTGTCTATCTGACAGGGGCTATGAGAAATCTTAAAAGTTCTCATTACTAGAAAAACATTTGTTAAATGTGTGAGGTGATGGATGTTAACTAAACTTACAATGTACAACAGGCACATCTATCAAATCATTTTTATACACTTGAAAAGTAATACAATGTTACATGTCAATTATATCTCAACGAAACTGGGGCAGGGGTGACACTGGACTTCCGAGGCGAGGCTGTAAGAGGCTGTGCAACTCCTACCCTCCTCCTCCCTTGGAGTGCTGTGCTGAGACCACCACGGAAGGAAGTAAACCTAGCCTGCTGGCGGTGGAGAGGCCGCAAGAACAGAGGTACCTTGGCGATAGCCAGTGCCAACTCAGACAGGAGAATGAAGCATCCAGGACCTTCTAGCCCAGCCCTTACAGCAGCCGTCTGAATGAGCACAGGTTAAACCAGCAGAGGAAACCTCATACAACCCACATCACTATTTTTTTTTAAATGTTTGTTTATTTTGGGAAGAGAAAGAAAGCATAAGCAGGGGAGGTGCAGAGAGACAGAGGGTGAGAGAGAATCCCAAGCAGGCTCCAGGCTCTGAGCTCTTTGCTCAGAGCTTGACGCGGGGCTTGAATTCACAAACCAGGAGATCACGCCCTGAGCTGAAGCTGAAGCTGAACCGACGGAGCCACCCACGTTACTGATGTTTAAATCGTTACAGGTGCCCCACATGTTACTGATGTTTAAATCGCCAGGTTTGGGCATGATTTGTTTGGCGGGAATAGATACTGGAATACACTCATATCTGTGGGCAGTGGCAAAAAAGATCTGAAACCCCACAAACAGGCAGATCACATGGCTCAGAAGGATCAATGACTAATTACCGGAAGACCCTGGAAATAAATGCAATGAAAAAAATGCTACATGGAGTTAGATAAAAACAAAAATTAAACACGAGCCTTGAGTTATCCTCCAAGGTCAAGGGAACTGAGGTATTTACAGAACAATCCCCGGGGTCACCAGTGGTGGAGAGTTCCAGTAGCAGCCTCCACTGGGGGAGGCTCTGCAGGTGGGGCGGCTGCGGGGGCCCCCAGCCTAAACCCACCTCACCCTGCGGAAACCACGGGCACCTGGCTGAGGCCTCCATCACTGCACTCCCTGAAAGCCCTGTGCCCCTCTTGCCCACGAGCCTGCATCTACACAGCCTGGATCACCCTTCCCCCTCCCCTCTTCACACGGCCAACCTCTCCCTGTCCTTCACCCTCGAAGTCACTGCCCCTTGGAAGCCTTCCCCAAATACCGTCCTCATTCTGGCCGACGCCCAGAATCACATGGTGATTCCTGAGGCCTGGCCTTGGTGTGGTTGCCAGTGGCCTCTGAGCTCAGCCTAACCGGAGGCAGAACTCTGCTAAGAGTGTTGAAGAGGTGGCTGAGGGGTGGCCCAGCTGAGCTAAGAAAGCACGCAACAAAGGGTCCACACACCTGTGCACAACTGTGAGCCCCCTGTGACCCAGTTCCCATCAGACATTCATGCTTAGGAGACATGAGGAAGTAACCACTTCAGGCTGCCTTACAGCAGAAACAACACATTTCTCAGGAAGGCCTTAGAACATGTCACCAAGAAATGAAACCTGGGACTCTGGGAAGCCAGTGTCTCTATCTTCCCAGCAAGTCTTAAAAGAGCCCACTAAGTGGGCAAAGATGGTGTGCTGTGAAGCTCTGGTCTTCGACGGGCAGGACCTGAGCAGGTGGAAACATACAAAACAGCGGAGAGTGGAGACTGATGGCTGACCAGGTCCCATGCAGTTTGCAGCCACCCCAGGGCCTCTGCTGCCAGAGCCGTACCCGGCAGGACCCAAGGCTGGCATGGCACCGCCTCCACACCACACACCTTCTCTGGCCTTGCACGGCATGGGCAACTCAGGCAGGAAAGGCAAGGTCAGTGCTGCCCAAGACGGCCTCCTGTATGCCTGGAAATCCTGGGGTGGGGCTGGTTGACCAGGCCTCACCAGCCCCCATACCCTCCCTAAGTGCGGGACCTCTCCTCAGGCTGTGAGTGCGCATCCCTTCACTCACCTTACTGTGTGTCCTCCAGCGCTCAGTGTCATCAAGGCACTTCTCACGCTCAGATTGCTTAACCACAAGTATTACTATTAAAGGATAGCGCCTGACCAATAGGTCATTAATGGGCCTAAGCCCATGAGGACAGGAACTGTGTGTCTGACCCATTTGCAGTTGTGCCCCAGATCCCAGCACAGTGCCTTATAATTAGCAGCTGCCCAGTGAATATCCGTTCAAAGAATGAATGGTAGTCTCTCTCTCTCTCTTTTGTTTAGAGAGTAGGAGTAGGGGAGGGGGTAGAGTGGGAGAGAGAATCCTTTTCTTTTTTTAAAAAAATTTTTTTAATGTTTATTTTTGAGAGAGACAGAGACAGAACATGAGCAGAGGAGGGGCAGAGAGAGATGGAGACATAGAATCTAAAGCAGGCTCCAGGCTCTGAGCTGTCAGCACAGAGCCTGATGTGGGGCTCGATCTCACAGACTACGAGATCATGACCTGAGCTGAAGTTGAACGCCCAACCAACTGAGCCACCCAAGCACCCCGAGAATCTTTTTAAGTTTATTTCTCTTGAGAGAGTGAGAGAGGGGCAGAGAGAGAGGGGAGAGACAGAATTGCAAGCAGGCTCAGTGCTGTCAGCGCAGAGCCTTCAAAGTGGGGCTCGAATCCATGAACCATGAGATCATGACCCAAGCCAAAACCAAGGCTCATAGAGAAAGAGAGAGCAAGAGAAAAGCTTAAGCAGGCTCTACATTCAGCACAGAGTCCGAAGTGGTGGGGCTCGATCTCACAACAGTGAGATCATGACCTGAGCTGAAATCAAGAGTCAGACACTTAATCTACTGAACCACCTACGTGCCCAGGTACTCTGTTAATAGTTGAATTTTGGGCTATTTAAATTGTCCTCTGATGATCTCAGATTATTTGTATTCCCTAATTTTTTCTCCAATGATCATATATGCTATGCACAATTTAAAAAGAAAAATGTTTTTGCAGAACTGTCCAGTTTTCCCTGAACCTTGTGCTGAACTAAGCCAACACTGTTAGCAGGCACTCAGTAGATACAAGTGCTCTTTTCTTCCCCAGGGCAGAAGGGGGCATGGTGAAGGTCACAGCCCCAGCAAAAATGTGCATTGTACTTAGGGTGGCATTAAGACTCTTCCACGCCATTTCTGGCAGCCAGCAATCTAGTCTAACTGGCAGATGTGCTCAATGAGATTAGTTTCCTCTCTGCCCTTGGAGCTTTTCAAACCTTTCAGAGCTCTGCCTTTTCCCCAGTCACCAGGCCCAAGAGGATTAGCCTCAAATGGAAGGGACTATGGATTACTGAAGAATCTGAATTCACCTGCTCCCCAGGCTGGAGAAGCTTCTTGGGGACCCATCACACTGCAGGCCAGGGCCAGGCAGAGTGGGTCTGAATCCTCAATGAGTTGGCACTGGACCTAAGAAAGAGCACTGGGGCACCTGGGTGGCTCAGTTGGTTAAGTGTCCGACTTCGGCTCAGGTCATGATCTCACAGTCCGTGGGTTTGAGCCCTGCATCAGGGCTGACAGCTGACAGCACAGAGCCTGGAGCCTGCTTCAGATTCTGTGTCTCCCTCTCTCTCTGCCCCTCCCCCACTCGCTCTCTGTCTCTCAAAATAAAAAAATGAAAGACATAAAAAATTTTTTAAAAAAAGAAAGAGCACTAAACTCCACAGGCTGTTTGTTTCCTATTTGGGAATATGCCTCCCGAGGAGATGAATTGGCCATGTAGAATGGAAAGTGCTTCAGTAGTTCCCAACACACTGACACGCACAGTCTTCATGCTGGATCAGGCACTGGATCCTCCCAGGTAAGTTCCGTCCAGATCCCCAGGAGGGCAGAGAAAAGGCTCACAGAACTCAGCTCTACATCTAGGAGGCACTTTACAGTCCCTGCTGTTAACTGCTGGCCAGCAGACCCCAGCTTAGCAACTATTCCCAAGCAGAATGCATTTTCACAGCCAGAAAAGATTCTGAGTTTCCTGCTGTTGCACATGCCTGGCAGACATTTCCTCCCCTCCTCCCATGACTGCGAGCAGGCCAGGTCAGCCTTTCGTCCCCAGTGCCGCCACCAAGCGCCGCCACTCAGCTGCTTGCTCCTTATCAACAAACTGCACTGACAACAGATGCCTGGAAATCTTCAGGCAGGTCCCCTGGGAGGTGTGGGGAACAGAAATCCGAATCTTTTCAAGTCAGACCAGAGCCACACACACTCTTCGAATCCTTTAATGTACATTTTATTTGGAAAATTTTCAAATCCACAGAAAAGATGAAATAACGAACACAGATAACCCTTCAGCCAGATTCACCAACTGCTGATTTAGAGCCACATTTGTTCTGTGTGTGCGCGCGCACGTGCGTGTGTGTGTATAAGTATTGATTTTGCTGAACCATTTCTAATGAACTTGCAGACATGACATGGCAGCCCTGGACAGCATCCATCCTGGAAGTCATTTTCCTACATAATCATAATGCTATTATTACCAATTCTAAGAATATCAGCATTAATGCAATAACATTTTCTTTCTTTTTTTAAAGTAAGCTCCACACCCAAAATGGAGCTTGAACTCACGACCTTGAGTAATCAAGGGTTGCATGCTCCACCGACTGAGTCAGCCAGGTGCCCCAGCAATAACATTTTCTAAAATTCAATCTATATTTGACTTTCCCCTAAGGTACCCAAAATGTCTTTTATAACCTTTGTTTTCTTGTGGATTCATATTCAACAAAGCTCACACATGGTATCCGTTATATCTTTTAGTCCCATTCTTTGTTTTTCATGACACTGACTCTAGATGAATCCAGGCCAGTTTTCTTCTAAAATGTCCTATATTTTGGGAGCACCTGGCTGGCTCAGTTGGCAGGACATGCAATTCTTGATCTCAAGGTCATGCATTCAAGCTCTACGTTGGGCCTAGACACTACTTTAAAAAAGAAAGTCCCATATTCTGGACTGTTTCCTTACGATAAAACAGTTTGGGCAAGGAAACTACAGAGGTGATGTTTTGTCCTTCTTACCAGATCACATCAGGAGTTATATAACGTCAGTTTGTCCCAGCAATAGCGATGCTACATTTGATCGCTTGGTTAAAGTGGTGACACCAGATCTCTCCATTTTATTTTATTTATTTATTTATTTATTTATTTATTTATTTCAGATCTCTCCATTTTAAAGGTACCATTTTCCTGTGAAATTAATAAGTAATCTGTGAGGTGATGCCTTCAGATTCTCTGAATATCCTGTTTCCCAACAACCTTTATTTTTTAAGTTTACTTATTTAGAGAAAGACAGAGACAGCATGGGCAGGGAGAGGCAGAGAGAGAGGGAGAAGAGAGAGAATCGCAAGTGGGGCTCGAACCCACGAAACTGTGAGATCATGACCTGAGCCCAAACCGAGAGTCAGCTGTTTAACCCACTGAGCACTCTCAGGCATCCCTCCCGCCGCCAACAACCTTTAACTCAATGATCTGGCATCCAGGAAGGATTCTTTCCTCAATAAATAATCACACTGGGGTTAAAAAGAACTTTTAACAATTCTATCATTCTATCTACATTTTTCTTTTTGGATGTTCACATTGTTCCAAATTTGACCAGTGGGAGCACTATCATCATACTTGTAAAATTAAAAAAAAAAGTCCTAAAACTACTGAAGCGCTCAGCCTGGGTCTGGAGACCAGGCACAGACACATGAGCCCTTAGTGCGGGTGGCAGTGGTGAAACCTGCAAATAATGCCCTATAGGACCCCCTGCACCCCCGGCTGACCAGTCCCAGCTCCTCCTGCTACCCCCAAGGGCTGGTGAGCAGACAACTGGGAGAGCCCCAGCCATTCCTGGCATGTCCCACAGTTACTGGACTGACGACCGCAAGTCCAGCCAAGTGGCCTAACTCGACCACAGAGGCAAGACACTGTCAGTCCAGCAAGCCTCAGGGGGGACTCTCACAGACTGGCTTTTCTTTCCTTTTCTTTTTTTAATAGCATTTTTGTTTGTTGTGGTAAAATGCACATAACATACAATTTACCATTTTAACCATACAGTTCAGTGGCATTCGGTACATTCACATTGTTGTGCAACCAATCACCAGAACTCTTTTCATCTTGCAAAACAAACTGCACACCCATGAAACCCAGTAACTCACGGTCCCTGGGTCCCCTCCGCTGGTAACCACCATTCTATTTTCTGTCTCTACGGACAGACTACTCTAAAGACTGGCTTTGCTTCTTCCACTTCTGGTCCTAGCAGTCGAAGCTTCACCAGACCAAATAGGATTCCTGACTTTTCTGAATTAGGGCTGAGAGAAACAATATCTTTAATTGGTTAAAAAATGTTTTATTTTAGAGGCACCTGGGTGGCTCAGTTGGTTAAGCGTCTGACTCTTGATGTCAGCTCAGGTCATGGTCTCATGGTTCGTGAGTTTGAGTCCTGTGTTGGGGTCCGTGCTGACAGCACAGAACCTGCTTGGGATTCTCTCTCTGCCCCTCCCCTGGTTCTCTCTCTCTCTCTCTCTTTGTAAAATAAATAAACTGTAAAAAAAGTTTTATTTTGGAAAAATTTAAATATACCAAAAAAGAGAGAAATGTTATAATGAGCCCCCAAGAACACATTACCCATCTCCAACAACCATCAACCTTTACACTGCCTTCAGAAAAATTCCTAAACAAAACGGTGCACGTGCAGAGTAGAATCCTATAAAAAGTCAATGCCGCCCTATCTGTGATGTCCAGGCCCCGGGCTGCTCACACACTACTGAACAGACTGCTTGACACACTACTTGCTGTGAACTCTCTCATAGACAACGCTTCGTGCCCAGCAAGACACCTCTTTACAGGCTTGTTCAGGGTTACCTGCTGCCCATTCAGGAGCTACACTTAGGCTCAGGGATGCAGCCACAGTTTCCTGGCTAAAGAAAACCAGATTTTAAAGCAATAGCTGGTTCCTCTTCTCCCCTAAAGAAATGTAAGCTTTTAAACACAGGCAAAGCTACTGTTCCCCAGGAAGGGCCCTTCTCCTATTTTAAAGGTTTCCTCTCTCTTTTCATTTGAGAAAGAGAAAAAATCTGAATAGGAACTGAGACCCCATGGCTGCCCCCCACCTGTCCTGGTGCTGATGATAAAGGGAGGTGAGAGAGGTAGGTCAGGGGATGAAGAGCCGCTCCACTGGCTTCCCAGCCTTACCTGGCCCTCTGGGCGGGCCTGGTGTTCTCGGAGGGCACTGTGGGAAGGACGGGGAAGGACTAGGCAGTAGAGATGGCAGGAGCCAAAGAGGAAAGAGGGGGCTGTGGTGGAGAGCTCCCCCAGTACCCAAGGGAGGAAGTATGGGCCCATTAGTTCCCAGGCAGGACCAGGCTGAGTGGAGACCTTTCTGATGCTAATTCTTTCTTCCTTGGATTCTTCCTTCCTTGGGGGAGAGAAGTGGCTATGAGGAGGGGCATATATTTAACGTGAGCTGAGAATATTTAATTGGGGATGAGAATGTTGTGACCCCAGGGTGCCCAGATTCTGGGGGAGGTCCTGACAGGAAACTGGCTGAGAATGTCCTCCCCAGTATCGGGCCATCACTTGGAAACCCGTACCTTAAAGGGTGGTAGGGAAGCTCAGGAGATAGCACAGGTAACGAGATTGATACAGATCCTAGGGCACAGAAAACACTCTGAAAACAACAGCGGCTGCTGTTCTATTACTTACTGAACACGGTACTTATTCTTTGCAGCCTAGACCTAGATCTTCTTCTAAAGTCCTATTAGTTAAGTACAGATGAACCAAAGTTGGTAGCCAGTTCTACAAGACTTTTTCTTACAGGCTTTGAAAAAGCAGTAGAAATAAGTTCAAGGAAAGGTTCCCAACCCCAACTCAATGCCACTGGCCAGGCTATGCTGGACACTAGAGTGGCCCCAGCCTCCTTCCCCTGGACTGTGACCTTGAACTCTACCCTGGGGCTGCAGGTTCTAAGGTTCACATAGAGGGAGGCAAAGGGGAGATGGGTCCACAGCCTTTCCCGGATGGGTCCACCCCACGGGGATGGAAATTTCCCAGGTCACCGAGCTAATCAGCAAGAGACAGAGAATGTGTGAACCAGGATGTGAGATCTGGGTGCACAGGGACTTTGCTGCCAGGTGTCACCACAGCAGGGCAGGCACCAAAAAACACAGGCAGCACCCAGGGAGGGGAAGCCTCCATGTCACGCACTCAGCACATCCTGGTAACATGCCTGGAGGCTGGGACCGTTCCCCACTTGCAATCAGAAGCTCAGAAGGATTGAGTGAATTGCTCCAATCACCCAGCCCAAAAGGGACAAAGCAAAACTGGAAAATCCGGCAATCTGTTCCATGAGGTCAGGGGTCACATGTGTCCTGCAGAACATCACAGATCCTTTTAGCCAGTACAGCATCTGGCATAAGGTGAATAAAGATCTGCTTTCTTAAAAATGATGAGTAAGGGCGCCTGGGTGGCTCAGTAGGTTAAGTATCTGTCTTCGGCTCAGGTCATGATCTCATGGTTCATGGGTTCAAGCCCCGTGTCAGGCTCTGTGCTGACAGCTAGCTCAGAGCCTGGAGCCTGTTTCAGATTCTGTATCTCTCTCTCTCTCTGACCCTCCCCTGCTCGCGCTGTCTCTCTCTCTCTCAGAAATAAATAAAATATTTAAAAAAAAAAAAAAAGAAGCGTCTGAGTTCGGCTCAGGTCATGATCTCATGGTTTGTGGGTTTGAGCCCTGCATCGGGCTCTGTGCTGATGGCTAGCTCAGAGCCTGGAGCCTGCTTCTGTGTCTCCCTCTCTCTCTGACCCTCTCCTGCTCACGCTCTTTCTCTCAGAAATAAATAAAACATTAAAAAATTTTTTTTAAAAACGATGAGTAAATGGCTCCAAAGTCCAGAGCATCTCAGAGTCACCAGGATCCCTACAATCCCAGAGTTTCCATGAGTACATCTGTCTGGGTGCAGGGATTCCCACAGATGTGGGTGTGAGGCCAGTTGTGCCCCCTCCCCACCTAACAGCCCTGTTCTCCACACACATGCTTGTCTTCATCCTCCTCTCTGCCTCTGCTAGTTTAGCAGTTTAATCTCAGAGCCTTTCCACTAAAGATTAGTGCAACCAACAGGCCCTACTTTTTTCTTCCAATGAGAGGACTGAAGTTGAAGAGTGTATCTCCATCCAGACACTTCCTGTAATAAAGGACCACCCTCTTCCCATCCACCTAAACCAGCTTTTTCATTAAAAAAAAATCCTTTGGCTTGGGGCACCTGGGTGTCTCAGTCATTTAAGGGTCTGACTCTTGATCTTGGCTCAGGTCATGATCTCACAGTTCATGAGTTCAAGCCCTGCATGGGGCTCCATGCTGACAGTGTGAAGCCTGCTTGGGATTCTCTCTCTCTCTCTCTCTCTCTCTCAAAACACATAAATAAATAAACTTAAAAAAATTCTCTGGCTTTTTGTATTTTACTGGAGGCCAGAAGGGGGCTTCTTCCTGGTCTCCCTAGAGCACATTCCTCATACGTCCAGCAGGCGGGTGTCTTCCTGAGGAACCATGGGAGACATTTTGAGCAAAACATGACAGAGAAGCCAGGAAACCACTCTGAGGACAGCACCCTCTGAAAGGCTGTTTTACTTTGCTTTTACGGAGGGCAGGGGGCACTATGATGAACCACCTGGGGTTCTACGGAGGCGCAGCCATTCACTGGCTGTGAGGGCTGGGCAAGGCGATGGGGCAGGGGTGGCATGAAGGCTCAGCCTGTTGGAATGGTGCCCAGTGTTCCCCCAAACACTGGATCTTGCTCTTGTGGACTTCCGTGGACTCAGGGCCAGTGGTACAATTGCAGTCACAGGGATCAAGACAGGTTAGTTTCTGGATAGGATCTGATACGGGAGAGAGAGAAAGCCAGGGACAGAGTACAAAATCCCTGCAGCTAAAGGCAGTGCTTGGGTGCTCTCTGGGGAAGTGGGAAGTTGTGCAGACTCTGGGAGCGCCCTTCCCACTCTGCCCTTACCCTGCTGCAGGGGTCTGGAGATCAGGAAATGTCCTGGAGAAAAAAGACTCTGATCTTAGCCAAAGCTGGCTCAGGGGCCAGCTGGGTAGACCTGGCATGAAGGGGGACCTAGGACTCCTGAGAGGGTTTCATCCCTCCTGAGGACACAAAGAAAGGTCATTACAGTGGCTTACAGCCTCCGGGAGACGGTGTGAGTGGAAGCAATGTCTACAGTCCCCGTCACTGAAGAAGACTCAGTCCACACGGACGTACGTCCTCTGTGCTGAGCAAAGTGGAGAACGAAACAGATCAGGTCCCTGTCCACATGCTACCTCCCTCCTCACAGGGCCTGTCTCCCTAAAAGCAGGTTGTTCCATCCATGGCCAGTATCTCCAGCCTCTGGCACAGACAAGGGCACATTAAATGTTGAAGGAAAGAAAGAATGAATAAAAGCACATTTCTGACTGGCCAAGTCAATTCCTGAGTCCAACTTTGGAAACAGAGACTAGAGGTGAGGTTGCAGTTGGTTGTTTTCTTCAGGAAGAAACTGTAAAAATGCCTCCCAGGTCAGAGGTGGCATGTGGCCAGCTGGGTCACACACTGACTTCCCTTCTGGCTGAGAGAACTTCACTGTCTCAGGATGAAGCAACTGGTACAATGACTTCACCTGGTGACCCGAGCAGATCCTGGTCTCCTGTGCTCCACTCTTCAACCAATTTCACTATCTGGGGGCGCCTGGATGGCTTAGTCAATTGAATGTCTGACTTTGGTTCAGGTCATCATCTCATGGTTTGTGGGTTTGAGCCCCGTGTCGGGTTCTGCGCTGATGGCTCAGAGCCTGGAGCCTGCTTCCTTCAGATTGTGTCTTCTCTTTCTCAGAAGTAAATACACATTTTAAAAAAAGGTAAAAAAAAAATAAAAAAGAAATAATTTCATTACTTAAAAGCAGGGCTGTGGGGTGAGGGCCTGTCAGGTACCTGGCTGGCAGGCAGCAGGGGCCAGGGCTGAGCAAGCGCTTCATGTGGAGGAACAGTGTTCTTTCTGGGAAAGGGGTACGCTGCTCTGCAGAATGCTCCCTCCCACCTCACGGGGGTTGCTCTGGACCAGGCCTGATGGGGCTGCAGCTGCAAGAGAAGCAGACAACAAGTCCTTCTGGGCTACAGGGTCACAGGTGCAGAGTTTGGGGGTCCCAGCTGGACCTCCGCTGAGCATGGAAGAAGAGGAGGAGAGGCAACACAAGTCACTTCTCTCAAGGTTAGAAAGTGAGCTGCTTTCAGACCCGAGACCTATTCCTGAGGCCGGAGGTGTTCATCCAGCTCGCATGTGGCTCTGCAGGCTCAGGAAAGGGAGCCGGGAGTCTCCTAGCAACCTCACCGTCTGCTAGCCGGTCTCCCAGGTGCAGCCAGAGGGACGCAATCCAGCTGTAGGACAAAGGTTGCTGTTGTATGGTGGCTGAGAGCAAGGACTCAGGGAGACGGCTACCTGGGTCCCCGTCCATGTGCCCTTGGGCAAGTCACCTTAGTGGGCCTCAGCTTCCTCCTTTATCAAGGAGGGGAAATAATACTGCCTATTTTATAGGACTGTTTTGAGGATCAAATGAGGAAATCCACACAAAGAACTCTGAACACAGCTTGGCATCTAAACAACATATTATTAGCCATTTCCCTGATCACTGGGGCCAGGATCTGCCCTCTACCCCCAGGTTTTGATTACAGAAAAAAAAATGTAGTGAGTTTGCAAGTAATTTTTATTTTATTCTTTATATTTTTCTCTATTTTCTAATTTCCTACAAGGAACAAATATCACTCTCCCACTGGAAAAAAAAAACAGTTTAAAATTCTCAGAAGATGCCACTGATGGGACCGTAGAAGCCAGAACTGGCAGAGTCACTGGCTGAGAAGTTTCCAGAACATGGGTCTGTCCTAATCCAAGACTATCCCAATGTGAACCTGCTTTACAATGCACAAATCACACTTTCCTAGAAGAGTTCCAGGAACCCCAACATGTCAAATGACGAAGAAGACACCTTTCCTGTCTAGACACTGAAATGCTTATAATTAAACCGAAGACTCAGAAGGCAGGGAGAGGCAACAGATACTCCTTTAAGACAGTCGCAAAAATCCAGGCAGGGGCATCTGGGTACTTTAGTCCACTGGATGTCCAGCTCTTGGTTTCAGCTCAAATCATAATCTCACAGTTTGTGAGATCAAGTCCTGCAATGGGCTCTGTGCTGACAGTGGAGTCTGCTTGGGATTCTCTCTCTCCTTTTCTCTTTCTCTCCTCCCATACTCATGCTCTCTCTCCTCTCTTTTAAAATAAATAGACTTTTAATGTTTATTTATTTTTGAGAGAGAGAGACAGTGTGAGCAGGGGAGCAGACAGAGAGGGGGAGACACAGAATCCGAAGCAGGCTCCAGGCTCCAAGCTGTCAGCACAGAGCCGGACGTGGGGCTCAAACCCGTGAACCGGGAGATCGTGACCTGAGCTGAAGTTGGACGCTTAACCGACTGAGCCACCCGGCACTCCTAAAATAAATAAATAAACTTTAAAACTTTTTTTTAAAATGTTTTTTATTTATTTCTAGGAGAGAGAGAGAGAGAGAGACAGCGTGAGCAGGGGAGAGTCAGAGAGAGAGGGAGACATAGACTGAAACACGCTCCAGGCTCCGAGCTGGCAGTCAGCACAGAGCCCGACGCGGGGCTCGAACCCACGAACCGCGAGATCATGACCTAAGCGAAAGTTGGAAAGTCAGACGCTTAACTGGCTAAGCCACCCAGGCGCCCCATAAATAAACTTTAAAAAGAAAAGAAAACCCAGGCAAACACACCTAACATAAAAATGATCTCTAATTTCACCAACCAGGGGTATAACAGGCTGGCCTGTTCCCTGAGGGTCTGAAAAGTGGCTTTAAAGCCAATCAAAGCTGCCCTGCTGATTGTGTCATGACTCACGCTGACTTGGTGGTGGGTGCCCAGTAAAGAGCAGGCTGTTGTGACTGAGGAGCGAACTATCTCCACCACGGAGAGCCTGAGTCTCTGAGGGGAGACTAGGAAGAGATACAATCTGGAAAAGTCTCCAGTGGCTCCCCCAGGGGGTAAGGGGACTAATGAATTAGGACTCTAGAGTACTTCCTCTTCAGCATTAACAGGAGAATGTATATAACACAATCCTGACTGTAACGGGGGAGAAGATACCAGTGAGACACAGCATTCACTATAGAGAGGGTTCAAGGTTAAAGTAAATAAAAAGAAAAGAGAGATAAATGCCTAGCTCCCAGCAGCCAGGCTGCAGATAAGTGTAAAGAGCAGACAGGGTGCTTGACGTCAGTGTCTTGCTTATCTTCCTGCTAAGATGTGGGCCAGGCTATTTTCCTGAAAGTAAGGACACTGAGATTTTCTTAGAAGGGCCACTGGCTTGTTCTTGGCACGTGTCCAGAGATGTGCCAGGTCTCTAGCTTGAAGGCTGCTTTAGGAGATACCTCCAGATCATAAACAACATGAGGACAGGGACTTTGTTTTATGCCCCCAACTGTCTCCCAGACTTAGTGCATGGTAGGCAACTGTGTGTGGAATGACTTATCTGCAGTGACAGGGACTGTTTGCCACTGCCTCCTTGGCTATATAGCTTCTGGTATACAGCAGAGGTCCAATAATTTTTTTTTTTTTTAATGACTTACCTGTGTGGGGTCATGGGCTCCTAAACACTGCATCTTCAATTAACCCATGCATCTTAAGATTTCTCCCTTACTCTCCCCAGCCACAAAACAAAACAAAACAAAACAAAACAAAACAAAACAAAACATAAACCCTACTTGGATCCCAGAAGACCAGGCCCTGGACAAACAGGCCCGAGCACTAAACTTGCTAAGTTAAACTGTACAATTTCTGAGTTTCCGGCCCAGCCAGCTTCCTGACCAGCATGTCACACAAAATCCTTCCCCTGAAAATAGCTCTAAGTCTGCCAGTCTGCAGAGATGGGAACAGGAAATGGAAAATCACCACGTCCTCACTCACTGCACTGCAACATCAGGGCCCCAAGTCCGGATGTATTTGGTGTGGTCCTTGGGTGACAGACCACTTTTTCCAGTCCACTCGGTGTTGTGTGACCACCACCAAGATGCTACTGATTAGAAGAGGCACCATCAGTGCTGCACAGCCTTTGGAGGAAATAATGACTGTCAATATTAAGTGCACACATCACACATAAGACCCGTCCTAATTTTCTGAAATGTGAAACCATGGCAGGGAGGAACTGTAGGGTTCCTCCTAGCCACTCTCCCATGAATTATCTCGTGCAGGGGGGCAGCCATATTTCCTGTAAATAAATCTCCTGCTTTGCTCTGTTCAAAGTACACCCATGAAAAAGGCCACCTGGAAAAATGGCCTCCTCACAAGAAAGACAATCTATGTTCAAAGGAAATTGCTCATGCAATAAAAGATTGGAGAATTAAAAAAAAAAAAAAAAAAAAAGGCCCCCTTTGCAATTAGTGCCCTCGGGGCATTTCGAGCATTCCCAGCTTTGGGGAGAGCTGGTGTGCTCAACCTCCCCAGGCAGGAAGGTGGTGCCTTCCTTCATCCCCTCTACCAGGAGGGATTAAGACTGCTTTCAAGTTTCTCAAGATCTCTGACAGAGAGCCCATCCCACCCTCCCTGCCCTGCTCTCAAAAGAAGCTGCTTCTCAGAAGCATCAATTGCTAAGTAATCAAAGCAGGGGGAGGGACAGAGGGGGAGTGAAGGTGCTTCACTGGGAGAGAGATGGGCCTCTCCTAGAATTTCCTTAGGTCCAGAGAGCACAAGCCCTAGGTAGGTAACGGTTTCCACAGGTAACCTTCGCTAAGAGATGAGGCTATTCATTTCTGGCTTGAGGAGTTTTTTGGTTTTGGTTTTGGTTTTAATTTTTTAATGTTTATTTTTGAGAGAGACAGAGCACGAGCACGGGAGGAGCAGAGAGAGAGGGAGGCACAGAATCTGAACCAGGCTCCAGGCTCTGAGCTGTCAGCACAGAGCCCGACACAGGGCTCAAACTCATAAACCGTGAGATCATGACCTGAGCCGAAGTCGGAAGCTTAACCGACTGAGCCATCCAGGTGCCCCAAGGAGTCTTAAAAGCAATCGGTCTGGGGAACTCACTTCTCATCTGGACTTCCTGGACAGGGCAAGGCAGAAAGGTGGGATGCAAACGTACTCCCTGCTGGGAGCACAAAATGGGAGCCAAGTAGACA
Source organism: Hyaena hyaena (assembly GCF_003009895.1). Taxonomy (NCBI): domain Eukaryota; kingdom Metazoa; phylum Chordata; class Mammalia; order Carnivora; family Hyaenidae; genus Hyaena; species Hyaena hyaena. The sequence continues at coordinate 1,591,181 of NW_024080887.1, forward strand.
CTGGTGAGGGGCCAATTGGGGAAGGGACACTGCCCCTCCATTGATGGTTTATTGAGGCAGAGAAGCATGGTTCCAAAGGCTCCCACAAATTAAGTTCAATTTAAGAAAAGCGATCTTGTCATTCGTGAGGCAATTTAGTGTGCTACCTTTCAAAATCTTCTGTGCACACAATGCATACACCTTTGACCCAAGCCATTCTACCTCTGGGCATTTTTCTCATATTCCTGTGCAAAGATACAGGGAAAAGGATAGTTGCTGTCATACTGTTGATAGCAGTGAAAAAACCAGATGGCAACCTAAATGTCCACTGACAGTGAGTAATCAAGCAGACGGCAGTGTTTACGACACAGAGAACTCTGCAGTCACTGAAGAGTATGTTAAACCCATGCAGACAGACAGGAAAGACATTCCTGATGTGCTATGAAAAAACCACTCTTGGTATTAACCCATTTGTGTAAATACACAGTTGATTCTGGGTATCTGCAAAAGCTATGTTCCATAAAGTCGCTGGAACAGTGGAACTAGTGAACCCAGAATCACGCTCCTGGGGAAGTACCGGGCTAGGTTCCTGTGAGCCACTGGTCATGTTTTCATCACTCCATCAACGGAGAGCCTCTGTTCAATATACTGTTGGTTCATGATCACCAGACCCAGAGCCAGCAGCACTGTAACTCACGCCTGAACAAGCCTCACCGAGCACACGTGTTGTGTCTGTGTGGCATGTCTCAGCCCTGTGCTGAGGAAAGATAGACAGCACTTTGGCATTATGCTTGGGGGTCGTTTTAAGCAGTAAAACCACCAACAAGCAGAAAAATGAGAAAACGTGGCACTGAACAGACTGAGAAAAGGACGCTTGTTTTTAAGCATGAGAGCTGAAACAAGAAAGCGGAGCCTTGGCTTTGTTCCTCAGCTGGGAACGTGTACACTGGGTGTCCCTGCACGTGTCCATGAATGACCACTAGAATTCTGTGAATATGGATTTTGAGGTTACAAATAAATTTTAGTGAGAGGCGTCTGGGTGGCTCAGTCTGTTAAGCATCCAACTCTTGGTTTTGACTCAGGTCATGATCTCATGGTATGAGTTTGAGCCCTACATCAGGCTCAAGGCTGACAGTGCCTGGGATTCTCTCTCTCCCTCTCCCTCCGGACCCCCTGCTCTCTCTCTCAAAATAAATGATAAACTTAAAAAAATAAATTTTAGTGAATTCGCAAGTACAGAATCTTTGAATTATGAGGAATTACAGGAAATCAATTTTGGAAAAAGACATAAGAAACTACTCCCAGAAGCTATTTTTGGTGAGTGGGATGAGTAGTAGAATTTTTACTCACTGTCCAAGTGAGTACACCATTTCTAATTCTAGGGGTACCTGAGTGGCTCAGCTGGTTGAGCATCTGTCTTTTGCTCAGGTCATGATCTCATAGTTCATGAGTTCAAGCCCTGTGTTGGGCTCTGTCCTGATAGCTCAGAGCCTGGAAACTGCTTAGGATTCTGTGTCTCCTTCTGTCTGCCCCCCCGCCCCCTGCCAGCGCGGTCTCTCTCTTTCTCAAAAACTGAGTAAGACATTAAAAAAAATTTTTTTTTTAATCTACAGTAGGAGGGTGCCTGAATGGCTCAGTCAGTTAAGCATCTGACTTCAGCTCAGGTCATGATCTCACAGTTTGTGGGTTTGAGCCTTGCATTGGGCACTGTGCCGACAGCTCAGAGACTGGAACTTGCTTCGGATTCTGTGTCTCCCTCTCTCTCTGCCCTTCCCCTGCTCATGCTGTTTCTCTGTCTGACAAAAATAAATAAACATTTAAAAATTTAAAAAAAAATCTACAGTGGGAAGGTACGCCTTTCTGCAGGTACGTGCATCACAGCATGACAGATTCACTCTGGGCTAAGGGAACCCCTTTTTCCCCCCTTTGATGTTTTCCCCTTCTGGGGAGGAAGAGGGCTGAGATGAAGGCTAGCAGAGGACTCAGCCTCACCTACAAAAGTCAGAACTTCACCCCAAGAAACAGACAAACTTGTCAGCCTAAGGTCTTCCTGCTTCAAAGAAGCAGTCAGCGAGGGGCACGATGGGGCTCACAATCCAGAAAAGAAAGTATGATGTGAGCAGGGGAAGGGAGGGAATCTTGCAATTCTGTTTACTGGGCAGTTTATATGGGTGTAATCTAGGATTCCTTTTACCACCTTGTCAATAAAAATAGATTTATTTTCCCAATTATAAAAACACAGAAATATGTTTGGGTCTGGGAGTATACACACCAGACTGTGGCAGTAAGACTATGGGTTTGGGGGAAATATTTTTTTTTTCTTTTTTCTTTGAGAGAGAGAGAGAGAGAGAGAGAGAGAAAGAGAGAGAGCGAGAGCGAGCACATACCAAGTGGGATGGGGGAAGAGAGAGAGGGAGAGAGAGAATCCTAAGCAGGCTCCATGTTTGGTGTAGAACCCTATGCAGGGCTCGATCCCACGACTCTGGGATCATGACCTGAGCTGAAATCAAGAGTTGGACGCTCAACTGATTAAGCCACCCAGACATCCCGGAAATGGATTTTTTATACTACTATATCTTTTGGATTTTTTAACAATAAAAATGTATCTCATACTTTTTTGATTACAATAACAATGTCTCACATTTAAGGCCATGCTGCCCTAAGGAAAAGGCCACCCTGGTCACGCCTCCTGCCATTTGGTTTTCTTCCCACTCTCTCTCCTTCTCAGACTACTCCATGCCCTGGGGAAAGCGCTCAAAACTCAGTCATCTTGGAGCAGCTAGGCAAAAGCAAGACTCTGGGTTTCCTCAAAAAGTTCAACACTGAAAAGCCATTTCTAATCAGCAATTTCACTCTTAGGTTTACACCTAAAAGAACTGTAAACAGGTATTTAAACAAAACTGGTACTGAATGTTCACAGCAGCACTATTCATAATAGCCAAAAGGTGGAAACAACGCAAATGTCCATCAACAGATAAATGGATAAGCAAATTATGGTATATCCATACAACAGCATTATCCAGCCATGACAAGGAATGAAGGACTGATGCGCACTACAACTTGGATGGACCCTGAGAACATTAAGTGTAAGAAACCAGACACAAGAGGTCACATATTGTAGGATGCCTTTCACACAAAATGTCCAGAACAGGCTAATCTGTACAGATAGAACACTGATTAATAGTTGCCGGGGCTGTGAGTGGGAAGAAATGGTAAGTAGCCACTTAATGGATATAACTGCTGCTTTTGGGGTGATGGAAATGTTCTGGAACTATAGAGGTGACAGTTTCACAACAGTATGAATGGATGTACTAAACACCATGAAACTGCTTCACAATGGTTAAAATGATAAATTTCATGTTGTGATTTGAATTTTACCGCAATTAAAAAACAAAACAAAACTCCTGCGCTGTGTGATTGCAGGTAAGTTACTCAGCCTCTCTGAGCTTACAGAATGGGTAGATGACTGCACAACCACATAGGCTGGTTGGAAGGATTCCATGTGACATGGCTGTTAAGTGCTTGACACAGGGCTGGGTATGGAGAAAGGGCTGCGGCCGCCAGGGTGACAGTTACGACGCACTGTCAAAGCCCACTCACCTTGAAGTTGTGGGGTCTCAATGCTGTCAGATTATCCTTTTAATGAAACAGCTAGAACAACAATACAAAGAGGGGCTGGGAAGCTATATCAGATGAAAGATTAAAGAAGAGAGTGGTTCTACTATATTTATAGTACACTTACATTTAGATGATATTTATGGTAGGATTCTATCCTGTGTAGGTTACATGAGGCATTAACTCAATCACAGGAAGACCAAGTCCACCATGGAATAACCTATAAGCTCTTGCTTCTCCACCTCCTTCCCTTGGCCTGTAGATATGGGCCCTTGCCTGACCCTTGATTTATAGGGGCAGAGAGGCTGTATGTAGGTGAGAATGTTCCATCTGTGCAAAGGCCCTTATCTGGACACAGCTCTAAAAACTGCAGAACTGACAGGTGGGTGCAAGAACTATTGCTCTTCTTATCTAGGAATTATCTGGTACAGAATTAGCAGAACTCAAAACTTCTGAGGCACGGTGACCCCCCAACCCTTGTGGCTAGCAGTCGCAGTCAGCCTGGGGGTGGGGGGAGCAATGAATAGGATTTCAGGCTGTCATGGAAACTTTTCTTTCCTTGGGCCTCTGAGCATATGGCAGGTGTCCTGAAAAATCCATTCCTGCTGCCCCAGGCTGGCTGCTGCCTTCAGACATGTGGGTGGGGGTGTCTGCCTCTCCGTCTGAAAGGCCCCCTTCCCTCTGCCATGGCGGCAGCAGCACAAAGCAGTCTCCAGTGTGCACCTCACGTCCCAGTTCCCCAGACAGACGCTGGGGGACAGCCTCCATGGCCTCATGGAAATCTAAGTCCCCAGCCCCCATGGGGCCTCGATGCAGCCCACAGATCACAGACAGCAGCAGGCCAAAGGCCATGGCGCAAGCTTCTCCTGGGCCGCCTGAAATGTGATGCCTGTCCTGCCCTCGGCCAACGGGGATGTCTTACAAGCCCTGCATCTCTTCCCAAGACGAAGAGAGCTACATGTTGATCTGGGACTCTGAAGTAGCAGGCAGGCTGGATTCCCACCCAGCAAGCCTGCCTTCTCTGCAGAACACAGGAATCCCAGCTGGCCCAAGGGAGAGCAAATCACATTGGGAGGCTGCACATCCAGAGGGATTATAACAGCAGGTGGAAAGTGCCATGGTGGAAAACAATACAGAATGTCTGAAACTCTACAGCCATGCTTCTGAAACCGGGTGATCGTGGCCACAGGGTTCACGGAGGCATCCCAAGAACAGACAAAGCCACAGGAGAAAATGGGTACCATCCTCTGGTGGCATCAGTAGGACTCAAGGATGGGTGAGGGGCTGATATAATAAAACAGGATGATAACATGTTGTAGAGTGGAATGTAAAATCTGACTGAATTGTAAGGAGAAAATACTAGATGTCAAGGAAATGTCATGATTGTAGCTAGCTGCTTTGGGGCATGTCACTCCTCTTCATCAAAGACACCCTGGAGAAGTGTGGAAGCCCAGCTTGGAAGGAACCCCTAGCTCCATTCATTTCTTTTATTCCACAAATATTTTTTCCAAGTCTTATGATGTACAAGGTTCCTTTCCCTCCCTGAAACTCACTATTTAGTGGAGGGGGGGGTGTTAATTAAGAGTGCCTGATGCCATGGAAATGTGTACTTGTTGAGTGTGTGGTGGAAGGCTTTCTTAAGGATGTGGGGCCCGAGTGACATTTAACTGGGACTGGATGGGTGGGGTAGGGAAGCACTCTAGGTGGAAGAGACAGCATGTGCAAAGTTCTATGACAGGAGGGGGCCTAGCTGGAACTCAGTGCCTGAAGAGGGGAAATGTATGAGGTCAGCGAGACAGGATCTTGACAAACGATCCCTATCCTCAGACTGTTGGTAAACCAGGGAGCAATTTTAAGTGGCAAGATGGCATGACAGAGCTGTGCTTAAACACATGACCTGAGCAGCATACTCATGCAGTAGTCCCTACTCAGGCAGACAGAAAGATGGTCAAAGCTACACTGTGTTTTTTGTGGGGCCTCATTGGAAGATGCAAACCCTAAGAGGCCTGTTGCCTAGGCCTGACGACAACATAATGGGCCCTGCTTGGCTCCAGTCAAGCAGTCACATTTCTAAACACCTCTAAGAACAGTGGTTGCTAGGGTTTCCCTTCCAGCACATTCAGAGGAACCTATGCTGCTGGTGACATTGACTTAAGAGTACAGGTCTTGGCATCATGCAGTTCTGGGCCAGAATCTTGTCTGCTACATACCAGCTAGACGACCCAAGGCAAGTCTCTTAACCTCTCTGTGTCTCGGTAAGTTGGGGGTACTACAAGAATCTGTCTCCTTGGGTCACTGTGTGGATGCACTACGATTAAGCTGCTAAAATCCTTATCACTTAGCCTGGTATATTACCGATGCTAAAGAAAGTGTTGATTATTATGACCATAGTTTGCATTCAGCACAGGATGGACACAGAAGATGTGCAAACACCTCAGAAGTGTAAAATGACTCAGGAGCACCCAGGTTCTAAGGTGGGGGTGGATAGAAGCGGTTCCACATACTTGCGAGCAGGAGGCAGGAGACCGCCACAGTGTACAGCTGCTTGGAGGTGGTGATGTTGTAGCGGTCCAGGAAGTGGTCCAGCAGGTAGACAGCCAGGTGCCGGGCCGCAGGGCACAGCTGGCAGTGGCTGCTCAGCAGGGTCAAGATGTCCACAAAGAACCGGCGGCTCTTCAACAGTGGGGAGTGGGCGCGGAAGGTGGGCAGCTTCAGCTCCTGAAGGACAGGCAGGACAGAAGCGGGTCAGGGATGCCTCCTGAGAGCCACAGATGCCCCAGGAAAGTGAGACACGGCGACCTGCCTGCTGGCTGGTGGGGGTCAGTGATTCCCTCCTGACCCTTCAAGTCCCAGGATGGCAGCCCCTCTATTCCAGAAACTCCCAGACCATCTCCCATCTGCCCTCAGTGAGCACAGGCTCGTGAAGTGTCAAGGACATGATGACAGAGTCACAAGGAGACAATAGGCACCAAAGACACCAGTCATTCCCTGGGGAAAGGATTAGTATTTGAGATATATAAGCCATAAAAGAATATAGGCCTGGAGATTGGAGACCCGCATCCCAATTCCGGTTGTCCTACTCAACCCAGTTGTGCCAGCCTAGTCACTTGCCTTCACATTGCCCCCTTCTCAACAGCTGAAGATTAAATGGAAAATGAATGTAAACACCTAGCACACAGGGCCCCCCTCAGGGACCCTGGCTTAATTCCCTCTCTGGTGGGACTGTGAGAGATGACTTTAAAAAAAATTTTTTTTTTAACATTTATTCATTTTTAGAGAAAGAGAGACAGAGTATGAGTGGGGGAGGGGTGGAGAGAGAGGGAGACACAGCATCCGAAGCAGGCTCCAGGTTCTGAGCTGTCAACACAGAGCTGGACATGGGGTTCGAACCCACAAACCACAAGACTGTGACCTGAGCCAAAATCAGGCACTTAACTGACTGAGACACCCAGGTGCCTCTGAGAGATGACTTTTAAAAAATATTTAATATATGGGGCACCTGAAGGGCTCAGTTAGTTAAGCATCTGACTCCTGATCTCGGATCAGGTCATGATCTCGTGGTTTGTGAATTCGAGCCCCACACTGGGCTCTGTGATGACAGTGCAGAGCCTGCTTGGGATTCTCTCCTTCTTTCTCTGCCCCTCCCCTGAGCTCTTTCTTTCTTTCAAAATAAAAAAATAAACACTTAAAAAATATTTTAATGTACAAAAAGCTGTTAAAATAATAGTACAAAGAACTCCTTAAATACCCTTCACCCAGGCTCCTTAGTTTTCATTTTACATTTTCTCTCCCTGCACGCACATACACTTTTTTCTAAAAGTAAATTCCAAGCATACTTCCTCCCACCCAAGGAGGCAACTTTTACTTTGTAATTTGTACACTGCCATATTATCCAAATTTATTTCTCTAACACAAGCCAACAAGAGATATCAAGCCAACCAAGATTTTTAATGACAGGAACATTTTTCTTGTATCTACCATGTTTGAAATTTAACCAAAGTAGGGCAGAAACAATTTATTTAGGAAATGTGGTAGCTATATTTTGTCAAGAGAGAAACTAAAGAGAAGCAAATTGAGGGACAGTGGGAAAGGAGGAACTGGCAGAAAAGGAACTGTGAGACCTCAGTAAAGGCAGGTTCACTGGGGCTGAGATTAAAACAGACTGGAGCCTCTCGTCTGTAATGATGCCACTTTCTCAGCCGCGGGGCCCTGCATAGGTAGCAACATTTCTGGGACAACAGATATCTGTTCATTCATTCATTCATTTATTCACTCGAGAGATATTGATTCATTCATTTAACTCAGTAAGTATCGACTGCCTTCTCTTCATCAGACGTTATTCTAGGCACTGGGGATATAATCTAGAAGATAGACATACACCTAAATGGAAGATTAAAACTATCAAACTCTTGGGGCGCCTGGGTGGCTTAGTCGGTTAAGTGTCCAACTTTCGCTTAGGTCATGATCTCGCGGTTCGTGGGTTCGAGCCCCGCGTCGGGCTCTGTGCTGACTGCCAGCTCAGAGCCTGGTGCCCGTTTCAGTCTGTGACTCCCTCTCTCTCTGACCCTACCCTGCTCACGCTGTCTCTCTCTCTCTCCTAGAAATAAATAAAACATTTAAAAAAAAAAAAACTATCAAACTCTTACAAGAACACAGGAGCAAATCTTCATGACTTAGACGATGGTTTCTTTGATATGACACCAAAACTAGAAGCAACAGAAGAGAAAAACATCTAAATTGGACTTCAAAATGTAAAACCTTCGCGCTTCAAATGACAACATCAAGAAAGTGAAAAGACAACCCACAGAACGGGAGAAAATGTCTGGAAATCATGTATTAATAAGAGGCTGTATCCAGAATACACAAAGAATTCCCACAACTCAATAATAAAAAGACAATGAAGTTCAAAAATGGGCAAAGGACTGAATAGATATTTCTACAAAGACTTGGAAATGGCCAATAAGCAAATGAAAAGATGTGCAACACTCAATCACTAGGGAAATGCAAATCAAAACCACAATGAGATACCACCTCACACCCATTACAGTTGTTATTAGAAAAACAAAATCAGAAAATAAACAAGTGTTGGTGAGGATGTGACAAACTGGAACCCTCATCCACTGCTTGTGGAAGGTCAAATAGAGCAGCTACTGTGGAAGACACTTTGGCAGTTCTTCAAAACATGAAACACAGAGGACCTAGCAATTCCAATCCTTGCTGTGTGCCCAAGAGAAATGAAAACATGTGGCCACGCAAAAACTTGTACACGAATGTTTCTAGCAGCATTATTCATACCAAGACAGGGAAACTGAAGGGACTCCATGAAAGTCTACTTTTTTGCTGCCTCTATTCTTGCTAGGACCTATACCCCTGCCCTACGCACGCTTGCTGGTACATATAATGTACGTCCTCCTTGTAAAGGTCAAGGAGTTAATGATTTCTTTGGAGTCATTTAGTGCAACAGATAACATCTAAGGAGTGATCAGTGGGTCCTCATGAACCATTTTTCAAGACCACTGACTCACCAAGGCCGCTGGCTCCAGGGCATAAATGACTGATGGAGGACACCTAAACACTCCTCTTTGTTGCTGGATGCCTGTGCAGACATGTACACTGACCATAATCCTCAATGAAAACCCAGACCCCAAAGAAACATGAGACTCACTCCTCTTTCCTTTCTCAGTTGCCCAGATGCTTAGTCTGTACCTGCTTTATGTCCTCAATAAATGCTGCTCTCACTTCCTCTCAGCTTGTGCTTGATTTCTACCCTGCAAGAAACAAAAGACCCTCTTGGCCAGTCCTGCAGGACTTCCTCTGGGTCCCTGGACCCAGCCAGCCTGCATCACTAATAGTCTCCAAATGGAAACAACCCAAATGTGCATCAACTGATGAACGGGAAAAAAAAATGTAATAGATCCGTACACCATGCAATATTGGCCATAAAAAGAACATGAATGACCCTTGAAAACATTATGCTAAGTGGAAAAAAAGCTAGTCATAAAAGGCCACATATTGTTTGATCCCATTGATATGAAATGTTCAGTATAGGCAAATCCATACAAACATAAAGTACATTAGTGGTTGCTGGGAGCTAGGGGTGGGTGGAGGTTAATGCACTGGGAGGTGACTGCTAATGGATATGGGGATTCTTTTTGGGATCATGAAAACATTCTGAAATTACATATTGTAGGGGCGGCTGGGTGGCTCAGCCGGTTAAGCATCCGACTTTGGCTCAGGTCATGATCTCACGGGTTCCAGGCCCGAGTCGGGTTCTGTGCTGACAGCTCAGAGCCTGGAGCCTGTTTAAGATTCTGTTGTCTCCCTCTCTCTCTGTCCCTCCCCTACTCATGCTCTGTCTCTCTGTCTCAAAGATAAACTATAAAAAATTTTTAAAAAAAGAAATTAGATTGTGTTGATGGCTTCACAACTCTGAATATGCTAAAGGCAACTGAATTGTATACTTTAAAAGGGTTTTATGATGTATGAATTATATCTCAAAAAAGCCATCTTTTTACCATTCCCATGGAATTTCTAGCCCAGTAAGAGATGGAACTCAAATAATAAGACAATTACACAATTCCAAACAGTGATCAGCACTATAAAGGAGGGGCATCTGGGTGGCTCAGTTGGTTAAGCATCTGATTCTTGATCTCAGCTCAGGTCTTGATCTCAGGGTCATGAGTTCAAGTCCTGTGTTGGGCTCTGCACTGACAGTGGACAAAAACAAAAACAAAACACTAGAAAGGAAAGCCCTGAGCAGTGAAAGCCGCCATCTTCTCAGAGGGAGCAAGGCCTTCCCTGTGGAAGTGAATCGTGGGTTGAGATTTCACGCTGGGATCTCTCCTCTTCTGGTTCTCTTACAGAGCTCCGAGCCCAGGACAGCTCTCTTGGTAAACCTAGGGTTCTGCTCATGGAAGGTGTTCCATGGTGAATAAAGTACTCTCTCTCCCTCATGTTTACACATAAAGAAACCTGAGTTTGACAAAGTCCTAAGACCTCAGGCTTTACTTAACCTGCAAGGGATCCGAGACCACAAGACTTTTAATGTACCTTTTTCTCAACCTTTTTTTTTTTTTTTAAGTAATCTCTACAACCAATGTGGGGCTTGAATTCACAATCCTGAAAGGAAAAGTCACAAGCTCCACCAACTGAGCCAGTTGGGCACCCCGTTTTTTTTATTGTTGTTTAAATCATGGAGACGATCTTTTATTGTCAGCTTAACTTCTTTAAAGAAAAGATTTGACTTGTGTATTATTCATGTTCATGGTCTGATGAATTTATGTGGCCACCGTGGGATTTCAAACTCCTTCTTGAGGGTAGAGTCTGGGTCTGCTTTGGCTCATCACTGTTTTCTCAGCACCCTGGGGTATCTGAACATGGTCAAGTGCCCAATACTAGCTGTGGAAGGAATGAAGGCAGGGAGGGGGAGAGCTGGGAAGAAAGAGGAATGAATTGCAGTGGTGAGTAGTGAATGCCCCGGGCCCATCGGTACAGAGCAGCTGTGGGGACTTCAAGGAGGAGAAATCTATCCAGCCAGGATTTGGAAGGACGTTTGGGAAGTGACCTGTTGAAGATGCAGGAAGGAAGAAAGCTTAGCAGAAAAAGCTGCACTTGCAAAGCTACACAGGTGTCCCCATCCAGGGGATCCGGAGCACCTGGAACAGCCAGATAGGGTGCGCGCGGACAGAGCAGGCGGGGACGGCGGGCACAGTCCTGTCTTATGTGCCCTGCTAAAACATCTAGCCTACCCTACAGGCAACAGAGAGACACTGAACGGCTTAGAGCAGGGCACTAACACAGGCAGAGTGGCTACACATGAAGACCTCTCAGCCGGGCTTCTCCAGGGCTACCGCCAGACACCTGGTGGCAGCAGCCAACGTGGGGCCGCAGCTGCCAAAGCAATCTCCGTCTCCACCCTCCAGTGGCCCCTACACGCCGACAGGCTACTTGGGTATTTCCTCTAAACAGCCTGCTCTGAGGCTCTCGCCAAGAAACAACCACAGCCACAGATCCTCGGTGTTCCATAGGCAGCAGCTGCCGGAAATGAGAAAACTGACCTTTGGCCCAGGCTGCATTACCCCCATCGAGAGGGTTTAAAGTCCCAAAACACAATAGGTCAGATATGCAGAGTCCTGAGTTCCCTGCCTGCTCAACTCATCCAAGCTTAACTCCTTCAAGACTTGCTCGTGTGTCTACTAGGAGAAGAGAGGTCAAAGCGACACACCGTAGGTCTTCGCTCTGTATACTTTCCTGGGGAAAGGGACTGCTGGCCTGAGCAGATTCCCAAAGGAATCTGCATAAAAGAAAAAGTTATGAAGGGGGCTCCTGGGGGGCTCAATCAGTTGAGTGTCTGACTTTGGCTCAGATCATGATCTCGTGGTTCGTTGAGTTCGAGTCTCACGTTGGGCTCTGTTCAGATTCTGTGTCTCTGTCTCTCTCTGCCTCTCCCCCACTCATGCTCTGTCTCTGTCTCTCTCTCAAAATAAAAAATAATTAAAAAAAGATTATTAAAAAAAGAAAAAGGGAAAAAAAAAGAAAGAAAAACTTATGGACCTTTGGAATAGGCAACACCACGGGTCAAGGAGTTGGTAGACAGGATTTCCCAGAAGATGCTAGTGTCAAAAGTCACTAGTGGGCCAAAGACATGAGGAGACACTTCTCCAAAGAGGACATCCAGATGGCCAACACACATATGAAATGATGCTCAATGTCACTCATCATCAGGAAAATACAAATCAAAACCATACTGAGATACCATCTCATCCTGGTCAGAGTGGCTAAAATGAACAAATCAGGAGACTCTAGATGCTGGTGAGGATGTGGAGAAATGGGCACCCTCCTACACTGTTGGTGGGAATGCAAACTGGTGCAGCCCCTCTGGAAAACAGTGAGGAGGTTCCTCAAAAAATTAACAATAGTACTCCCCTATGACCCAGCAATAGCACTGCCAGAATTTACCCAAGGGATACAGGAGTGCTGATGCATAGAGGCACATGTACCCCAATGTTCATAGCAGCACTTTCAGCAATAGCCAAATCATGGAAAGAGCCTAAATGTCCATCAAGTGAAGAATGGATCAAGATGTGGTTTATACATACAATCGAACACTACAAAGCAATGAGAAAGAATGAAATCTGGCCTTTTGTAGCAACGTGGATGGAACTTGAGGGTATTATGCTTAGTGAAATAAGTCAGGTAGAGAAAGACAGATACCATGTTTTCACTCATATGTGGAACAGGATAAACTTAACAGAGGACCATAGGGGAGGGGAAGGGGGAAAAAAAAGTTAAGGACAGGGAGGGAGGCAAACCATAAGAGACTCTTAAATACTGAGAACACACTGAGGGTTGATGGGGGTGGGGGAGAGGGGAAAATAGTTGATGGGCATGGAGGAGGGCACTTGTTAAGATGAGAACTGAGTTTTATATGGAAACCAACTTGACAATAAACTATATTAAAAAAAAAAAGTGGCCAGGACTCTGAAAGAACAGCCGTCTGTGATGCTCTTCACCCCGATTTCTGCTTGTTTCTTAGATATTGGTTTATTTTTTATTTTTTTAAATATTTTTTATTTTATTTCTAGGAGAGAGAGAGAGACAGCGTGAGCAGGGGAGGGTCAGAGACAGAGGGAGATACAGACTCTGAAATAGGCTCCAGGCTCTGAGCTGGCAGTCAGCACAGAGCCCGACGCGGGGCTCGAACCCATGAACCGCGAGATCATGACCTAAGTGAAAGTCGGACACTTAACCAACTAAGCCACCCAGGCGCCCCTCTTAGATATTGGTTTAAATGTCACTTCCTAAGTAAGAGAGATTTTCTCTGACCCCTCACCACTCCAAAACAAGTCCACCTTGTTCTCTTAGCATGCTATTCTTCATGGCCAAATATGTACTTATTTACGTGTGTCTTCCTGCTAAATTCTAGCTCCCGAGGGTGGAGGGCATGTCCATTTTGCCTATACCATTTGCCCGGTGCCCAGAGGAAGGTGCTCAAAAACTATCTGCATGAGTAAAAAAGAATGAATAGTCACAAAAAGGCAAGGAGGAGGGGTGCCGGGGTGGCTCAGTTGGTTACGTGGTTAAGCGTATGTCTGACCCCAGCTCAGGTCGTGATCTCACAGGTTTGAGTCTGAGCCCTGCATTGTGCTCTGTGCTGACAGTGTGGAGCCCGTCTGGGATTCTCTCTCCTTTTCTCTGGCCTCCCCTGCTCATGCTCTGTCTCTCTCTTTCTCTCTCTCTCAAAATAAAAACTTAAAATTTTTTTTAAAAAGGCAAGAAGGAAATTAAAATGCACATTACTCAGTGAAAGAAAGAAGCCAATCTGAAAAGGCTAAATACCTTATGATTCCAACTGTAGGACATTCTGGAAGAGGCAACACTATGGAGAGGATCAAAAGATCAGTGGTTGCCAGGGGTTGGGTGGAGGAGGGTGAGAACAGGCCAAGCACAGAGAATTTTTTAGGGCAATCAAATTACTCCGTATGATATTATAATGATGGATACACATCATTATACACTTGTCCAAATCCACAGAATGTACAACACCAAGACTGAACCTTAATGTAAACCAAAGACTTTAAGGGGCACCTGGGTGGCTCAGTTGGCTCAGCATCTAACTCTTGATTTCAGCTTAGGTCGTGATCTCAGTTTGTGGGTTCAAGCCCTGCATCAAGCTCTTCACTGACAGTGCAGAGCCTGCTTGAGATTCTCTCTCTCTCTCTCTCTCTCTCTCTCTCTCTGCCCCTCCACAGCTTATGCTCTCTCTCTCAAAAGTAAACATTAAAAAAAAAAAGACTTTAAGTGACAATGACGTGTCATGAGGTTTATCGATTGTAACAAATGCACACAGCTGGTGGGGCATGTGGATATGGGGGAAGCTGTGCATGTATGTGGGGGCAGCTGGAATATGGAACATCTCTGTACCTTCTGTTCAAAACTGCTGTGAACCTCACACTGTTCTAAAACAATAGTCTTTAAAAACAAAAAGAAAGAATACTGTAATGTACCATCGTGTATCAAATACACTCCTCTCCCCACATAGTGGGGAGTAGCCTGGCAGATAGTTAAGTCAGGCAGTTCTGGGGTAGACTCTCAGCTCCACCACTTATTAACCTTGGGCATGTGAACTCAGAACCCCAGTGCCCTCATCTGAAAAATGGGGGTCACACTGCCATAACTGTAAAATATCTGGCACTTGACAGCAATCAGCAAGCGTTAGTGGCCTTTCCCTCAAGCTGGGTAATCAAACTTCAGATAAACTGAGCTTATCTGCCTCTGTCAAAGGCTCTTTGGACTCTCAAAGGAAGTGTCGGGTGGAATGCTTTGGTGGGTAGAATGGAGCTTTCTACCTGAGGGTTCACAGCTGGGTCTGGGGCCTCCTGTCCCCTTGTTCTCCACAGAACCCCCAAGCCAAATGGAATCAAGAGTCAGTCTCAGCTTCTGGAGCTGAGAAGGGCGATTCCTTGGCAAATGAACAACAATGTGGGATGTCAGCATGCCGACCCTGTTTAGTTTGAGAGCCCAGCTGATTCCTTCTCTAACCCAATTAAGGGGGAAAAGGCCTTCATTACAAGGCCTTTGCTCTAAGGATCCGCATTCCTCTCCAGGCACTTTTGACCTAAGTCAGCTTAAAGGCCACAGCGGCCTGGGTGCATGAAGCCAGCCCCTCCTGGTGAGGGGCCTGGATGCCAGAAACAAAAGAGCAGCCTGCAAGGGGCGGCCCCGTAAAGCCCTCTCGGATTAGGCAAGCACTTGGCAGGCACTCCGCAGCCAGTGTGGACGGAAAGGGGCAGGAACAGGGCCAGGCAGAGTGACCTTCCTCCCGGCAGGACAGGGGCAACGTCTCTGGCAGGCAGAAGGGCTGGGAGAGGACACAGATGAGGAGGGGTAGCAGGGCAGACAGAGGCTTCCAGAAAGCCTCTCTTGCAAGCCACTGGCCCTTTATCACCTGAGCCAGACAACAGAGCATGAGGTCTTCAGCTACAGATAAAGAGAAGCAGGCTGAGACACAGGGACAGGCAGCCGTGATGGAGTTCGGGGGCAGGGACTGCAATCGACCTTACCAAAAGATGCTTCTGTTATCGAAGTTTATTTTGGTTTTTATTTATTATTTTTTATTTTTAATGTTTGTTTATTTTTGAGAGAGACAGAGCATGAACAGGGGAAGGGCAGAGAGAGATGAAGACAGAATCCAAAGCAGGCTCCAGGCTCTGAGGTGTCAGCACAGAGACCAACGCAGGGCTCAAACCCACCAACCGCAAAATCATGACCTGAGCGGAAGTCAGACACCCAACCTACTGAGCCACCCAGGCGCCCCTATTTGGTTTCTAAAAATAATAACAATGGAGATGCATGTGGGTAGCTCAGTTGGCTAAGCGTCAGACTCTTGGTTTTGGCCCAGGTCATGATCTCACAGTTCATGAGTTCAAGCCCTGCGTAGGGCTCTGTGCTGACAATGCAGAGCCTGCTTGGGATTCTCTCTCTCCCTCTTTCTCTGCCCCTCCCCCACTCACACTTGCATACTCTCTCCAAATAAATTAAAAAAAATTAATAACAATGGACAAGAAGAAACTATTAGATATACAACAAAATATTAATAGCAGTATCTTAGAGGGCTTAGATCTTACATGATTTTTATTTTCACGCTTTCAACACTGTGAATTTTTTAAAAAAGAAACACTCAAAGTAAAAAAATAAAAACCCAAACTCATAGAGAAGAGGTTGATAGTTGCCAGAGGTGAGGGGGTGGGAGGTGGGCAAAATGGGTGAATGGGGTGAAAAGGTACAAACTTATAACTATAAAGTAAGTCCTGAGGATATAATGTACAGCATGGTGACGACAGTAACACTGTATTCTACATCTGAAAGTTGCTGAGAGATAAATCTTAAAAGTTCTCATCATGAGAAAAAAAAAAAGTAACTATGTGAAGTGACAAATGCTAACTACACTTATTGTGATCATTTCCCAAAATGTACAAATATTGAATCCTTATGTTGTACACCTGAAACTAATATAATGTTATGTCCATTAAAAAAAAAAAGAGTGCTTTGGGGATGAAAAGTACAGCACGGGGAATATAGTCAATATACTGTCATAACGTTGTATGGTGACAGATGGTAATAATACTTATCGAGCACAGCTTAATGTATAGAATCGTCAAATTACCATGCTGTACATCTGAAACTAATAACATTGTATGTCAACTATACTTTAATAAAAATAAATTGAAAAATAATATTCAAAAAAAGACTGAAATGTAAAAAACATTCCATTTACAGCCATTTTATTATTTCAATCACTGTGTTTCCAGTCTGAAAAGAAAAAGAGGGAGGGACTAGATACCCACTGTATTAAGGCCCAGCTCAAAATGTATCCCCAAGGAGTCCCTGGTAACTCCATGTCACATCTTTGAGAAAGTCAGCACTTTATTTAATAATAACATGCCCCATGTCAGCACAGTGCTAAATATTCCACTTCATCCTCACAAGATACAAGGCCTGACCCAGGTCCAACCCAGAGGTAGTGACCTTCTTTTTTTCCTTTTTACTAATTATAAATGATATATTCACTGACAAATTTTTTTTTAATTTTTTAAATGTTTTATTTATTTGTGAGAGAGAGATAGAGACAGCATGAGCAGGGGAGGGTCAGAAAGAGAGGGAGACAGAGAATCTGAAACAGGCTCTGAGCTGTCAGCATAGAGCCTGACGCGGGGCTCAAACTCATGAACCATGAGATCATGACCTGAGCCGAAGCCCAACGCTTAATCCGCTGAGCTAACCAGGCGCCCCACTGACGAATTTTCTAAAGTAGAAAAAAAAAAAAGACAAATGTCACTTAGGATCTCTCATGCAGAGAAAAGTCCTAGTAAGTTTTAAATGAATTATTTTTTTTTTAATGCTTATTTATTTATTTTTGAGAGAGAGAGGAAGAGAAAGAATCGCAAGTGGGTTCTGCACTATCAGCTCAGAGCCTGACACGGGGCTCAAACTCACAAACTGTGAGATTATGACCTGAGCTGAAATCAAGAGTCAGATGCTTAACCCCTTACTTGGATGGATTCTTCAGGTGGTTTCCTCTGTGCAAACTTCTACCAAATGGAATCATAACTTTACAAGTGTGCCAACTCCCCCTTCAAGACGGCATCAGAAACCATACTTTCAATGGCTGTGTAGCATTTCATCATAGTAAGGTGGTGTCGTGAGCCCACCAGACCCCCATTCTGGGCATGTGGGCCATTTTTCATCCTTGTGGTGTTTGTTCTGGTCACTCCCCAGACAGGCCTTCCCTAATGCCCTCCCACAGTGGCCTGAATGTTCCCACACTGAGCATTGACTGTCCAGTAAAGGGTTTGCTTGCTTATTAACTGGCCTTCTCCTTCCACCCTGCAGAATGTTGTATCTGTGAGGGAGGGAGTCAATTTTCTCTCCAGGTCTGGGCTGTACCCCTGGTACTTGGCACACAGCAAGGGCTAATGAATATCTGCTGAATGAATGAATGAATGAATGTTTGAATAAATGAATGGAGTGTTCTTCATGATGCACACAGGTGCGACCTCAGCCAACACCAAATGGGGGAATGCTTCCCTCTGCCTGTGGCCATCCCTGCCTCACCCCAGTCTCCCTTAGCCAGCCCTGCAGACTTTCTTGGGGTAACCAATGAGGAGACACTGCCCCCCTCAGTGGGAAATTCCACCATGATGTGGGACAGTTCTGTGACCAGAGGCACCATTCTAGAGGAAAGGAAGGTGGCACATGTCCAGAAAGGCTTGAGTCCTTTAGAAACCACTCTCCTTGCTGACCAAGAGCTCTGTCTGGGGGTTCCAAAGCAGAAAGAGGATTATCGAGAGGGGCAGCACTCCAAGGAAGGCCAAAGACAAGTGAACCACAACATCTACAAATCCCAAACTGGAATACACACAGAGGGAGAAGGGCTGCGTGGACAGGCTTCGGAAGATTCCAGGCACGTGTCTGGCCTCCAATGCTTTCCCCTTCCCCACAGAGGCACTGACTGACCTTGGCAGAGGTGGCAAATACTCTACACCTGGGCTGGGCTCAGATGTGCCTGGGAGAACAAGTGAAGCGAGGCTCTAGTGTAGTTCAACAGGCCCCGAGCCCACAGCCAGGACAGCTGGGCAGGGACTCCAGCTTGTCAGAGCTGAAGGACAGGTGGGGGAGAAAATTCAGCCTGCGCTCTTCACACACAGGCTCTGCCGGCATTTTGAGGCTAACCTCAGAGGACTTTGAAGGTCGTGTGCATTGTAGAAGTTCAGCTGGTCACCCCTGTTTTCTCACATGAAGGGAGGAAGGAAAGTCTACATTTTAACCTTTGGTGTCCTATACTGTGTTGTTTTCTAACTGCCTTATGGTTTTACTTCTCATTACTCACCTATTCTTCCTTCAGATCTCAGCTTAAAAATCACTTCTGAAAAGAGTGTTTCCTGGTCATATGCCTTTCAGATACTCCCCAAGCACCTAGAACTCTTCTCCATCCATCCATCCATCCATCCATCCATCCACTTTCAGTGTCTTTCTTCACTTCTCAACTGTAAACATCATGAGGAAAGGGATGGGTTTGTCTTGTTCAGCTCTGTGACTCCAATGCTTAACACAGAAGAAATACTCAATAATTAACAAAACATCCAAATTTGGAGAATGGCAAATACTTGAAATGAAAAGGGAAGTAAAAATGATGTGCTTGTGATCTTAAAGGTTGAATAAAACTATCATAATATACAAATCCAAACATTCCCCAAGACCAGACAGGAGGTGTAAGAACATGGGGATGCTGGATTCTAGGGGAAAGAGAAAATTCTGTCCATGCATTGGGGTGCCTCAGTCTACCCAGTAGCAGCAGCGGGTGACACAGAGGAAAAAGGTGGTGTTTTCTAGACTATGTACTCTACACTCAGTCATTTCAAAGGCAATGTTTCCCAGTGTGTGTTCCGTGACACCCCAGGCCCAGCTTTACCCTCCCTGAAGAACAGGGATCTGTGGGCCATACTACATACTACTTTGTTCCTTTTTGAAAGGAATCATATGTTAGCTCACTGGAAGCCCTGGAACATGTGTTCAGGAAAAAACTTACACAGTCTTAGGAAACCCTAGGTTAAATCTATTTATCCACAGATGATCATCACCACAATTCCTTTTTAGGGGGTGGGAGCAGAGTAACAACATCCCAGAGAGCTTGCTCCGGGAGATGGTGATTTAGGGTGCTGGCAGCTGGGCACTGGTGTGCCGGGGAAATTAAATTCCAATGCGTCTGCAAGGTGAGACTCCAGAGAGAATCCCTGGCTCAAGTCCCAACAAGCTAATGATGCTAAGCCGAGAGGTTTACTGTAAAGCTCTCTGAGATAAAAAGACACAGTTTTCACCTGCCGAATTGCCCTGGTAAGAATTTTCATACAGCCATGGTGTTAGGAGCCTAGGAGAGGCACAAGATGCTCAATGCCAAGTCACCCAGGTGGCCACGAGCTAGGTGCCCTGCCTCACGTGGTCCAAGGACAGAGCTCCAAATTAAATCCCCTCAACTGCCCCATATAATACACATATACACATTTATACATATATATACATTTTTATATATGACACATGTATTTATAATTTTGGCAGTTCCCAATCCTCTGTAAACACTGACCTGGTTCCTCCCTGGAAAACACCTACTGCTATGTAGACTGAGGTACCTGCCACCCCAAGGCAAGGACAGAATTCAGCACCCCCAGGTTCTTTAAAAAATTTTTTAAAATTTATTTATTTTTGAGAGACAGACAGAGACAGAGCATGAGGGGGGGAGGAACAAAGAGAGAGGGAGACATAGAATCCCAAGCAGGCTCTATGCTGTCAGCACTGAGCCCAAGGTGGGGCTCAAACCCACCAACTGTGAGATCATTACCTGAACCGAAGTCA
Source organism: Hyaena hyaena (assembly GCF_003009895.1). NCBI lineage: Eukaryota > Metazoa > Chordata > Mammalia > Carnivora > Hyaenidae > Hyaena > Hyaena hyaena. Next base: position 1,611,683 of record NW_024080887.1, read on the forward strand.
GATGCCTAATCAACTAAGCCAACCAGGCACCCCAACATCCCCAGGTTCTTATACCTCCTCTCTGGTCTGGTCTTCGTGAGTATCTGGAATTGCTCATTACGATAGACAGCTTTAAACAACCTTCCATTTTATATACATGTGTTATAAACATGATTTTAAATCTATATGTATCTCCCTTTGCCAGATACCATGTTCTATGAATTCTGTCCTCTCACCTCCAACAAGCCCACAAGGTGGAGATTATCAGTATTCCAGTAATCCAGACAAAGACAGCTCAGAGAAGCTACGTAACTTGCTTAAAGTCACCCAGTTTGTAAGTGATGGATCTGAATCCAGGCTTTCTCACTCCATGCTCATAACACTGTTTTGCAGAGTCTATGGGATAGTTTAGGTTTGTGTTTTCCTCCAAAATAACATTATATGTAACAGGTTATAAAATATTTTATTACTATAGGAATTTTAGAAAACAAAATATAAGAATACAAAGAAAATTAAATTCACCAGCAATCACACCACCAAGAGATAAGCGTGAGCATATACACATGTTGGTAGATGCACCTCTAGTCTTGTTTCCCTGCATATACACGGCCCCACTTCTCTCTCACACCGTGCTATGGCCCTACTGGCAGCTGTGACAACCTGGGCTCTCCATCGCAGCACTCAGCCTGTTGAGCTGGGCAGTCAGTGGTACCACCACCAGTACCGGCTGACGCCCAGAAAACTGAGGCACACAAGTGCAATGGCCAGAGTCACATTGCAGGTTAGTGGCAAATCCTGGACCTGGACATCAGAGGAACTGGCTGGGCCTGGGGTGTGATGCTGCTTTGAGCATGACACCCACTTCATAAGTGGCCCAAGGTGCAGAGCAGGGCTAAGCCGCTCTCCCACACCAGCCGCTGAAGGGAAACCACACTGGTCTCCTTTGTGCTTCCCGCCATGCTCATCCTAAGCGCTGCCAACTGCCGCCTCCCTAGGGAGGCTGGGCCTCCAGGCACTGGGCCAGCTGGTTGGGAAACAGCTCGAGGGATGGTGTCTGCCTGAGAACAAAGAGTAGCGAGACATGAAGAAACATCATGTGTAACCAAGGTGACCAACAGGAAGTGGAGACTTGTAAATTGAAAGGGAAAAAGAAAGGGGAGGTGGGTAGTTTGGTCCTTCAGAGGCCTCAGAAGTACACACCCCTGACCCAGGAGGCCCTGCACGGCTGAAGGATTACCCTCCTTCCCCTCTCAGCCCCAGTTGCTTCATAGAGCCCACGAAGGTATTTTTGGTAAAGAACCAACATCTCTGTGAGAACACTGTTTCGACACCCTTGAGGGGGTGGCTTGCAGCACACGATGACAGCAGTGCCAGTAACACTCCCTCCTGCTGACCTCCAGCCTGTCTTCCAGCAGAGAGAAAGGCCATTCCCAGCCACCACGTCTCTCACTGGCCCCCTGATCTCAGAAAAGGCCAGCTCCAGACACATCTCCTCGTTCCCAGGAGCCAGAGCCACTGCCCTCCAGAGTATACTCTGTGGCAGGCCCGGCTGCAGCTGCTGGCATCCAACTGCGGCCAAAGGCATGTGTGCCTACCTCTCCATGGTCCAACCCCAGAGACCCACCCCCAACACCCCCACAGACAACACTCATGGCCCTTTAACAAACTGTCCCCTAAATTCTTCATTTCAGCAGCTTCCTGACTTGACCACATCACTCACACCTTCTCAACGGGGGGTGCCCCTCATTGTCCCACATGTTCCATTATCTAGGCACAGGGGTCATGATGCACCCCCTTCCATGGTGGTTCTCTGTAAAAGGTCCAACCCCTTTCACTCCTGAGTCAGCATTCCTAAGCTGTGGCCCCAATAGCTCTTCACACGACTCTTCCAGGACCCATTCCCAATTTCCAGATTCCTTCTGATGGATTCTCCTGGGCACCTTGACTGTACCATGCAGCCTGAAACAGGTCAGTGAGGTAACCACTACCACTGCCTCCATTCCCCTGCTGATCTACATTCCAGGCTTTCTACAACTGTGGTCAGCTGATCACAGGCATTGGAATCTTCTGAGAATCCACAGAAAAATGGAGGCTTCCCCCTGTACTCAGTTGGATAATGTCTCCCTAAAACCCCTATCTACCCAGAACCTCAGAATGTGACTTCTTTTTGAAAATAGGGCCTTTACAGACGCAATCAAGTTACAATGAGGTTATAATGGATTACTGGTGTCCTTGTGCGAACAGAAAACAGAGACATACAGACATACAGAGGAAAGACTGGGCAAAAACAGATATAGGAGAAAGATGAGACAAGATGGAGACAGAGAATGCATGAATGCAGTTACAATCAAGGAGCACCCAGGAAGAGGCAAGGAAGGATCCTTCCTGAGAACCTCTAGAAGGAGCACAGCCCTGCAGACACCTTGATTTTGAACTTCTAGTCTCTAAAACTGAGAGAGAATAAACTTATACTGTTTTAAAATTTTTTTTTAAATGTTTTATTTATTTTTGAGAGAGAGACAGTGTGAACAGGGGAAGGTCAGAGAGAGAGGGAGATACAGAATCTGAAGACAGGCTCCAGGCTCTCAGCTAGCTGTCCGCATAGAGCCCAACACGGGGCTCGAACCCACTAACTGTGAGATCATGACCTGAGCCGAAGTCAGACGCTTAACTGACTGAGCCACCCAGGAGCCCCAAACTTCTACTGTTTTAAGCCACCCAGTCTGAGGCAGCCCTAGCTATCTACTGCATTCCCCATTTCCTGACTTACTGTATCAGACTTCCTGGGGACACAACTGGGCACCCATCTGTGCTTTACATGCACTTATCTGAACCTGATGCTTCCGTATATACTCCATGAAGGCAAAGAACTTTGTTTTGTTCACCACTTAAATTCTCAGCAGCTGGCAGTGCTTAGCATGTGGATGGCTGCTAAAAACAGGTGTTGAATGCAAGAATGAACACGCACTGATGTTCACGAACTACTAGTGCCATGGTCAGGACAATTAACTCGTCTTTTTTTTTTTTTTTTTTTTTTTTAGAGAAAGAAAGAGAAAGGGAGAGAGAAAGAGAAAATCAGGGGGCAGAAGCAGAGGGAGAGAGAAAAAGAATCTTAATCAGGCCCCATGCTCAGCACCGAGCCCAATGTGGAGCTCAAACTTGAACCCTGAGATCATGACCTGAGCCAAAATCAAGAGTCAGATGCTTACCTGACTGAGCTACCCAGGGGCCCCTCCTCATCTTTTCTCTCTTAAGCAACATTAATAATCAATGAGATAATATGCATCAAGGACTTAACACTGTCTGGCTTATTGTAGGCACCCAATAAACATCAACTCCCTTAACTTAGTGGGCAGTGGGAGTCTTTTAAAGAGGACACAGAAACTAGCACATGCTAGAAGGAGCTTTCTAAGAACAATTTTCACTGTGACAAAGGCCCATAATGCTCAGCAATGGAAAAATGTAAGAAACTCGAAACCCTTACTTCCTTTTGTTAACTGGTCCTTTGACTCTATTTCCTCAAATTCTCAAGTCTCTCCACTTCCTGCCCTGGTTCAGATGCCATCTCTCTGGATTACCACCAAAACTGGAGACAGAGGTCTCCAAGGGCAAGGCCACTTCCCAGTGATCCAGCACTCCCTCCTCATAGCACTGTGCGTGCTCGGAGGATACGTGTACACATCCAGGAGACCCACATCCCTAGAGCCAATGCTCCCCGGCCCCTATCCTGTCCCTCCCCCACTCACCAGGCTGCCCTTTACAGGTCACTGTGTGACCATCACTCACTGCCCTGTGCCCTGGGAGATGAACTTCCTCCACACCTCCCTCTGCCTAGCAAGCTTCTGCTTATCCTTTGAACACAGCCCTAACAGCACCTCCTCTTTGAAGCTTTTCACATGTCTCTAGGCAACGAGATGTCACCATCTGTACAGTGGTTAACAATGTGAGCTTTGGAACCAGGCTGCCTGCCTTCAAATCCTGGCTCTGCCGTCTTCATAGCTGCGTGGCCTTAGGTAAGTCACGTAACTCTCTAAACTCCAGTATGTCTCACCTGTAAAATGAGGATAAATACAGTGCCTTCTAGAGGGGGCTGTCTGAGGACTTCGGTAATGGAAGGAAACGTGTATCAAGCAAGCACCCATTAATGTACATTAATGTGGACTTACCATTACTGATGTTGAGGCCTCCGGGTGTGGCTGAGTCCACAGCCTCTCCTGGAAGAGCCTCCCATAGGTCTACAGGTTATACGTGTGGCTCAGTAAATGCTGGATGAAGGGGCTGTTGGCCAATGAGGCCATGAGATGGTCCAAGGAAAGAAGCCAGAATTCTGCCATCCCCACTCATGATCTAGAAAGGCTGCCTGTGGCCGCTAGGTTTCCTCCTTTCTCACCAGAATGCTGAAATCCCTTCCTCCCCAAACAGGCCTCCAGGGAGGTTCCTGACAACTGGGAAGATATCCCTACGGGTACGGGTCTGACAACAATTCTCCCACAAACCACTTCATGGCCAATCTCAAAAGTAACCATGCAAAATAAACCCTGAAGTATTAAGGGATAATGCCTGCAACTCAGTTCCAGAAAAAAAAATGTATAAAGATGGAAGAAGAGAAAGACAAGGCAAATGTGTTTATAGTGTTCACAATTGTGGACCATGTTGGCAGCTTTCCTGTAAGTTTGATACTATTTCAAAACAGAAAATGAACACGGGAGAGACTAACAAGAGGTATCAACTCAGAAGCAACAGCCTTGTCCCAGTAACCCCCGCCTTCTCACGTCCCTTGAGGGGAAGTTTGTGTTACCCCATCACCGACTTCAAGGCTGCTGCAATTCGTCTGTCCATCCTAAGTCAGACTTTGCACAGCAGATCGCACGGTCTCAAAGCCCCAGCTCTCCCACTTAAAAGGGAAACCCTGGCCGACCATTTAGGCTCTCAGAGGCTATTTCTCTACCAGCAGGATGGAGCTACTGGGAGCCATGCTACCTGCCCCATAAGCCTGTTTCAACAGCCAAGTGCAGGAAGGCAGAGTGTGGGCTATAGGGTGCAGATACCAGATAAGGTGTCTGTGATGTGCAGCAGTCACTCTGCTCAGAGCTAAAGAACACGGTCCTGGGCTGCCCTCACGGGTCTGCTGTCTAGTGGGGAGGCTGGTTCTAAATCATATAATCCCATTAATGAGTGCAGAATTACAAATCATGCTGAGTGCTGAAGGAATAATGCACGGTGGTCTGAGAACATAATAAGGGTCCCAGGCCTGACCTAGTCTGGACGGGAGTGAGGAAAGGCTTCTCTGAGGAAGTGATGTTTGAGCTGACAGCTAGCTAGACAACAAGTAGGTTACAGCACATTAAAATCCCACAAGAGTAGGGAAGTATGTAAACCAAATTGTTAACAGAGAACTTGAGTTAAATGATACCATGAGGAAGGAACAGGCCAAATCAAGCGTAGGGGACATTTACCAGAACAAATGACCTGATTTCTCCAAAAATCAAGGTCATGGAAAAAAATGATTTTAAGGGAATAGGGTGGGGTGCAGGGAGACTACTGGAGAATTAAAAACTTAAAACTTAAAAATTTTATTTTTTTATTTTGAGAGAGAACAAGCATGGGAGGGATAGAGAGAGAGGGAGAAAGAGAAAGAATCCCAAGCAGACTTCACACTGTCAGCACAGAGCCCAATGCAGGGCTCAAACCCACGAGATCATGACTGGAGCCAAAGCCAGGAGTTGGACGCTCAACTGACTGAGTCACCCAGGCCCCCTTAAAGAGTAATTTCTAGGAAATGTAATACATGGACCTTAACTGGATGATGGTTTGAATAAACCAACTATAAAAGCCATTTTTGAGACAAGTGGGAAAGCTTAATATGGACTAGGCAATAGTAGATATTAATGAATCAATGTTAATTTTGTTAGATGTGATAATGGCATAGTTGTTACATTTAATTTTTTTTAAATGCTTATTTATTTTTGAGAGAAAGAGAGAGAGCACAAGAGAGCGAGCACTCGAGTCGGGGAGGGGCAAAGAGAGAGGGAGACAAGGACCCGAAGCAGGTTCCAGGCTCTGAGCTGTCAGCACTGAGCCTGACACAGGGCTTGAACCCATGAACTGTGAGATCATGACCTGAGCTGAAGTTGGACGTTTAACTGACTGAGCCACCAACGAGCCCCCATAGTTGTTACATTTTTTTAAAAAAAAGCCTATTAGCATATTTTTATACATAAAATGACATGTTATCTGGGGAACAGAAGAAACAGGTACTAAGCTAGGTAAAGAGTACATGGGGATTCATTTTTACCATTCTCTCTACTTTTGTGTATCTTTAAAAATTTTCTATCATAAAAAGTTAAGAAAAAAACAGAGGTACACTCCAGAGAATTAGACATGCTCTGAGTTGTCTGGGATTTTTACAACGATCAGAAAAATCAAGTGTCATCGAGTGCAAAGCTGCCTTCCACAACATCACATCTAATGACTCCACAATATTTTAGTGTATTATACCAACCCAAGTGAAACTGATTCCCTTCTAATAGGCACTTAGGTTCTTTCCAACTTTTCTGTACACCAACTGAATCTAGCTCCTGATGCTTCTCTTCTAATGTCCCTCCCCTCCCATTCCTGTTCCCCCAACCCACCCACCCAAGTCACTGGATGATCATTTCTGGAATAAGTAGCTTGTGGTACCATTATGGATCTCTCTTCATAAAGGATGCCCAGGCTCTGGCACTACCTGCTCCAGTGACCTCTAAGGGAGCCAATGACTCCCAACAATTCAAGTTTGGTCTCAGAAGGATTGAGTTCCCAAGTAAGTGGCACGTGGAGGTAGGAGGCAGCATACACTGAGGGGGCTGAGAGGGAGCACTGGGGGTTTTCTGGCCAGGGTGGAAGGCACCTCAACAGCCCTTACCCAGCCCAACATGGGTCCCAGGCTGGTTCCTTGCTGCAGATGAGACCCCCCCCCAGGACCGGGAAGGTATTCAAAGTTCCCTCCTCATTCCCTCCCAGCCTTCAGTTCTTTTCCCACTCTGGGTTCCCATTCCTTTCAAACACAGCCAGGAGACACCATTTTGACCTTACCAAAGGGCCTTGATTTTTTTTCAAAACAGTAATCCCTAGGTTTAGCAAAGCTGTTGGGAAGCAGGCAGTCTCCCACACCTCTGCTGGAAATGCAAACAGGTGCAACCTTTCAGGATTAACCGGTGATATATAAAGTTCTCAAATTTATACCCTGGGACCAACTATTTCATTTTAGGAAATATTCCCATGACCATACTCACAGACAGACTAGGATCAGCACCACAGCACCATTTAAAATCAAATGGTACACGAGAGGGGCACATGGGTGGCTCAGTCAGTTGAGCGTCCAACTTCCCGCTCAGCTCATGATGTCACAGTTTGTGAGTTCTAGCCTCGTGTCCAGCTCTGTGGCAACAGCTCAAAGCCTGGAGCCTACTTCAGATGCTGTGTCTCCCTCTCTCTCTGCCCCTTCCTGCCCCACTTGCGCTCTATCTCTGTCTCTCAAAAATAAATAAATACTTAAAAAAATTTTAAAAATCAAATGGTATACAAGAAATGCCTCAAAGGACAGGAGAGAAATGGATGAAAAGAGCTGTGTTGTATAAATAAACAAATGGAATACTACTTAGCAAGAAAAAGGAATAAACTTCTAATAACTACAGCATGGATATATCTCAAACACATTACACTATGTAGAAAAAGGCGGACAGAAAAGAGTACTTATGTGTAACTCCATGTATATCAAACTCTAGGAAAGACAAATACAATCCAGAGAGACAAAGAGCAGATTGCTTGTCTGGGGCTGGGAGCAGGATGGAGTGAGTGACTGAGAAGGGGCACAGAGGAGCTTTCTCGGTTGATGGCAATGTTCTGTAGCTTTTTTATTTAAGATTCTTTAAGTTTACTGGGGCAATTGAGTGGCTTGGTTGGTTAAGTGACTCTTGACTTTGGCTCAGGTCATGATCTCATGGTTCATGGGTTCAAGCCCCACATCAGGCTCTGTGCTGTTGGTACGGAGCCTGCTTGGGATTCTCTTTCTTCGGCTCTCTCTGCCTCTCCCCTGCTTGTGCATGTGCTCTCTCTCTCTCTCTCTCAAAATAAGTATTTTGTAAATAAGTAAGTAAGTAAGCTTAAATTTTTTAAAGTTTATTTACTTAAGCATTCTTTATATCCAATGCGGGGCTTCAACTGATAACCCAGAGATCAAGAGCCACATGCTCCACTGACTGAGCCAGCTTGGTACTCTGGCAATGTTTGTTCGGTTATCTTGAACGTGGTGGTAGTTACCTGACTGCATACATTTATCAAAATTCACTATACGCTGTAAAATGCATGCACGCTTAAGATCTATACATTGTACTATAGGGGTGCCTGGGTGGCTCAGTTGGTTAAGCATCCAGCACCAGGTTGGGTCATGGTCCGTGAGTTTGAGCCTTACAAGGGGCTCTGTGCTGACAGCTCAGAGCCTGGAGCCTGTTTCCAACTCTGTGTCTCCTTCTCTCTGTGCCCCTTCCCTGCCTGTGTGCTCTCTCTGTCAAAAATAAATATATGTTAAAAAATGTTTTTAAAACGATCTGTACATTGTATTCTAGATTATAACTCAATTTTAGAATACAAATAAGCAGCTCCACCTAAATATCCAACAAGGAGATGAGCCAATCAAATCCTACTGTATCCACACAAGAAACCGTGATGCATGATTATTGTAGAAACATAGTTAATGACGTAGAAAGTTGTTCAGTATATAGAATGAAAGAAAAATTAAGTTATAGAACCATAAAATACAATGACATAAAATATATATATTTAGATAGAAAATGACCAAAAAGAAATAGTCCATCCATTCATTCAATAAAAAGGTATTGAGTACCTACTATATACCTTTATAGTTACAATGAGCAGAAAAGCCACAAAAAAAAAAAAAAATACCTCTGGTCATGGAGCTTCTGTTTACTGGTTTCACAGAAAATATTTAAATTACTAAAATACACATTAAAAAAATCAAATGGTACAGGACAGTATAAAGTATACTACTTGTGTTAGAACACACACACACACTTGTGTTTGTTTATGCATGGAACAACACTGGAAGAATTCACAAGAAGCTGGGATTGGTGGTACCTTCTAGAAAGAAACTTGCAGAATGGGACAGGGTGGAAGGAACTTATTCACTACCTTTTATATAGCTGGATTTTTTTTTTTTACCATGTTCTCATATTACCTATTCTAAATAAGCACAATGAATTGTTTCTAATTTCTTTTGCTGGTGTCCAAAAACCAGGATTTCAGTGCAGAAGAACGATACAGAAATTCATGAAATGAACAGAGTTGTTTTGAGGCAAGGTATTTTCCATTTTTACTCAAAGAAGCAAAAACAAAATAAAACTGTATCATGATGACATGCACACAAAGGAATAGAAGAACCTGAACCGAAATATCAACATAGATGACTTCCAAATGGTGGAACTTTACTTTCTTCTGTTTGCTTGTATTTATTTCTGCAGTTTCCTAAACGAACAAGCAAAACAAAAACAAAAACAAAAACAAAAACCAAAAAACAAAAAACAACCCACCTCACTCTGTGTGTTTAATAACTTTAAAAAAAAAGAGAGAAAAGAGCAGACCCACAGTGTCACCTCTTTCTGCCAGGTGCTCAGATACTCCAGACAATTGCTGGCTGCACTCCCTTTACCCAAGGGGCAGTGTGGTTTAGAAAGACAAAGAAGTCAAGGGCAAGGGCACAGGGCCAGCTCAAGGCCTTAAATGTCCTCTCCTTACTTAGCATAGGCTTCCCCAGCCAACCAGGGTACTTGCCAACCCCCTTCCTCACCCTGAAATCAAGGCCCCACCAGCCCATACCCATGTATTTTCTCCTGGAACACCTGGGAGGCAGGCAAGGCAGGGATCACACTATCCCGATGTGCAGATGAAAGGACAGCTCCAAAATAATTTGCTTCTTCCACAGATAAGGTGCACAGAGGCCAAGTCTCAGGTGAGTGCTATGGGCACAATGGGCACTTCTGTTGTCTAAGACCAGAGGGGCTCATGAGAAAATGCCCAGTTCTGATCCACATTTGTTCCCAGTTTCCTACAGAATACAGGTTGGGGTACTGGAATCAGGGTGTCTTAAAGCTGGATGCCACCATGAATGATGTCTCACCTGGCCCCCCAACCTCATTTCTCACTCCATCTTCCATCTTCTGCATACAGCCCCAGGGGCAGCCCAGATCACCCTTACAAGAGGGACTGTAGGAAACCCCTCCTTGTACTAAAAGCCTCACACTCCCCTCCAGGAGGGGCCCTGAGGGCCACCTGCTTAGGGTCTCCCTTGAAAAGCACAACCATAAGGCAGCCTTGTCAGTAGGCAAGGGCTTGTCCAAACCAGCCATTCGGGGTCTGAAAGGCTTGAAGACACATTTCTGTAACTAAGCTGGGCAGACACGTTTTGTCACCAGTGTCTAGAACATTTTCTTATTGATAGATCTGGTTTTATCTTATGATTTGGGAAGAACTGTTCCCTCGGTGTGCAGAAACCCAAAAGGAGGGCAAGGAACAGAAAAACCAATTATAGGGTGATCTAGTCAAATTGTGGGGCATGGACTTGAATCAACACTTTCTATAGAGTCAAATGTTCAACCTTGCAGTGGAGAAATTTAAGGAATTTTGGGAAAAGAGCGAGAAGAAAAAATATTCATGTTGGAAGAACAAAATAAAAGGATGTGAAAGCTTTAGAAGCCACCAGAAAATGATGTGGCTTTAACCCAGGGGTGGGGGACCGAGCTGGGGTAAGATTCTGTCATGCCCAGCTGCCAGAGTTCAGGCAAGAGAAGACAGCCTGGAGGTGTCCCTCCCTCACCTGGCAGGTTAGAACACCATCATGTCCACCCCAGGGAGAGGCAAGAGCAAAGGCCAAATCACTTCAAGGTGAGAGGCACCATACACAGGTGAGGTGCCAGAGCCAAATAAGGAAGGCCTTGGCCGGGCAATCAGCCCTTCCAGTGCCCAAAGCATGGCCAGAGCCCACAGCTGCTGGATTCTCAGGGTGGTTTAAAAGTAAATCCAACTTGGAAAGTCACTGTAACGCAGACTAAAGCCCAGAGTCTACAGTGCCATGGATGGAAGAGCCTTGACTGTCCCCTGCCTTGTATTTCCAATCTTTGTTAAAATGGATGTTTCTGCAAATGAATTTACAGTCAAGCTCTGATAACAATGATCTAGTCACTCTCAACAGAGTTACACCCACTGAGTCTTGTAGTTTCCCATCTGTAAAACAGGGTCAATCCCAGCAGTAGGGCAGATATGAGAAGTGAGATAATACATGGCGGGCATGCTCGGTACACTGCCGGAATCAAGAAATGCTCAATAAATGGTAGCCACCAACATTATCATTGCCAAATGTCACTTTTGTTGGTGGTGGTGTTTAGGAAGATCTTTGTATAAATTCAGTCACAAATCAGTAAAAATGTCCTCGATCAGTCTACTGGTTCGAGAAACGTGGTCTCACACAGCTTAAGTTCTCTAAGTGTGGAAGGAAGCAAGCTTCAGGAAGCAGCTGACTGCTCTGCAGGGCAAGGAGACCCCCAAGGTATCACATGACCCCATCCTAGGAGGAGGTGAACAGGATGAAGGAGGGAACCTCTGGCATGCAGGCTCCCCGGAGCCCTGGAATATAAACCTACCAGGTCACAACAAGGAGGGCTTGTCCACATGGTTTTGAGAGGGTGGGATCTTAAATTTTAAACTTATTTTATTTATTTTTTAATATTTTTTAATGTTTTATTTATTTCTGAGAGAGAGAGAGAGACCGCGTGAACAGGGGAGGGTCAGAGAGAGAGGGAGATACAGAATCTGAAACAGGCTCCAGGCTCTGAGCTGGCAGTCAGCACAGAGCCGGACGCGGGGCTCGAACCCACGAACCGCGAGATCATGACCTGAGCCGAAGTTGGACGCTCAACCAACTGAGCCACCCAGGTGCCCCTTAAACTTATTTTAAAGTTAATTTTAGGGGCGCCTGGGTGGCTTAGTCGGTTGGGCGTCCGACTTCGGCTCAGGTCATGATCTCGCGGTTCGTGGGTTCGAGCCCCACGTCAGGCTCTGTGCTGACTGCCAGCTCAGAGCCTGGAGCCTGTTTCAGATTCTGTGACTCCCTCTCTCTCTGACCCTCCCCTGCTCACACTGTCTCTCTCTCTCTCTCTCCTAGAAATAAATAAATAAAAAAAAATTAAAAAAAAAAAAAAGACAAAAAACTTATTTTAAAGTTAATTTTAAACTTAAGGTAGATTCATCTTTCGGGGGAGAAAAAGGAGGCTCTCAGCTTTAATCTGAATATTCATGAGGGCATACACCTGGTTACCAGGAAACATCACCAAGAGCCTCACTGCCGCCACTGATGACAGTGATCATTTGTTATCATCTTCCCCTTCCCTCATGTTCAATGAAGAAGTTCAAGGGCACAGGTGTTACAAGTAAGAAACCTGATTCCTCCCTACTGGCTGGCAGCCCTCAGTCCCAGCAGAAAGAAGCTAGAGAAAGGGGTTCTAGGTTTGTTCTAGCAGAAGCAATAGGGCAAGAAAGATGATGAAGGGAGCAATTTAAGGCTGAGCATGGGATAAAGGTGGCCTGAGTGGGGGACATTTCTCTAGAGTGATCTGGACGGGAGGAGGGTTCCATGGCTGCTTAGATTTTGCCAATGGCATCTAGCTGCTGGGTCCCAGGTATATGATTTTCCCAGCCTCAACCCCATCACCATCCAATGGCCCAAAGGGATAATCATGCCTTTCTTAATTAGGACTACCTGTCACACTCATGAAGCCTTCAGAGGGTGGTTGCAAACTCCAAGCCTTACTCTGCACACACACTATGGGAAAGTGACTGTCAGTTTCACATTCAGCCTCCACTCAGCAGTCGTTAAGTGTGAAGGCACAATTGCTGTCATATGCCTACCACAGTTCTCAGGTCCTCTCCTCACTGCTAACATTCCTATAAAGTACACCCCCCAGGTTACAGAAAAGGAAACTAAAGAAGATTCATTCTTTTCACCACTCCACTCAGACTGGGGAGGCTCCGTGCTAGACACGGACACCTGGCACCGAACAAGACAGGCCCAGGACTGTTCTGGCAAAGCGTACATTCTAGCGTAGGGGAAAGATAATAAACAAACAAGGAAGAATTCCAGATGCTGGTAAATACCAAAAAGGAAACAAAACAGAATGATCTGACAGACACAGACTTCAAATTGAGGAACAGTCAGTGCAAAGGCCCTGAGACACAAAATGAGTTTGACTTATTAAAGGAAGAGAAAGGAGGTCAGTGTGGGAAGAGGTGGGAGACAAGGGAGGAGAGCAGGTAGGGCCCAACTATGTTAGGTATTACAGGTATAGGTAAGAACTGGGAATTTTACTAAAAGCAATGGGATGACACTGGAGGTCTTTAAGCAGGGAACTAACACAACCTAAGTTCTGGTGGTGGTGGGAAGAATGGACAATGGGAACCAGGTTCAAAGAAATTTTGAGAGGATGTACAAGCAGCTCAGGGTTTCACCGCCACAACTAGTTTGCATCTGACACCACAGTTCATTTCCACAGTGTCACACTTTACACACGATAGTGTAATGCCATTCTGGAATGGCACACCTGACAAAGTGGGGCTTCCACTCGCTGGGTTATCCAGCCTTGCTTCCTGCATCGGTCAACTGAGCATGACCACGCCTGGTTCAATCATGACAGTTCAACAGCACACACGCAAACCAGCTTTGTGTTATCTGGAAACATCTGACAAATGACGGTTGTCTACTGTGTGCCAGATTGTTCCACAGTGCTAGGCACTACTTGCCAAACTGTTCCACAGTGCTAGGAATGTAGTCCTAGAATAGGTGGTTACTAAAAAATTGCTGGGAAAAATAAAAGGCCAGCCTTTATTCCTTCAGAAAGATGAGTCTGGTGTGGCTACTGGGTTCCTCTTAGTCTTCACTTCTCTCTGCAAACTCCCCATAAAGCCAAAGTGTCTCAAGAAGCATCTGGGGCACCTGGGTGACTCAGTCGATTAAGCGTCCAACTCTTGGTTTCGGCTCAGGTGGTGATCTCATGGTTTGTGAGTTCAAGCCCTGCTTCAGGATGTCATCTGCTGTCAGCAGAGAGCCAGCTTTGGATCCTCTGTCCGCACCACCACCCCCCACCCCTCCCCTGCTTACATGTGCATTCTCTCTCAAAAACATAAACATTAAAAAAAAAAAAAAACATCTGCTTCTTTGAACAGAGAGTAGAAATAAAGGAGGAAAATAATTAATATGAGGGACGTGGGATATTTACATTATAAAACAAAGGAACCTGGGACTGCTCTCATAAGACCAGCTTCAAGGTCACAGATGACCCTGGGCATCAATCTCTGCCTGAACTTTCCATTTCAATCCTGTAGAGCCTGGACAAAGCCATCCTCCCTCTGAGATGAGCAGCCCAATAGGAAACTAACTCAGCAATACAGCTTGGGTGAGGCAAAATTAACGGGGTACCGCCTGCCTCTGTTCCTCTGTGTGGCCAGAGTGGTATTCAAAACACTCATATAAAAGATTGAGGATTCTCAGCTGACTGAGCTGGTTCAGTTTATGCTGCTTTCAGAAATCCTTCCTGTTAGAAAGGGACACATTAGATCAAAGTCATTGCTCCCAAGCTAGAAGCAGAAATGATAACCACTCAAGTCTATGATCAACAAGGAAGCCCAAATTCCATGGCAGTTCTTACTAGTTCATTTAGTCACTACCTCCAGAAAAGGACCTGGACTATACTGCCTGGTCTGCCAACCCACTATCCCTGCTTTCTTTCAAAAAAGTTTTAATGTTTTTTTTATTTTTGAAAGAGAGAGACAGAGCACAAGCCGGGGAGGGGCAGAGATGGAGATACAGAATCCGAAGCAGGCTTCAAGCTCTGAGCTGTCAGCACAGAGCCTGACATGGGGCTTGAGCTGTGAGATCATGACCTGAGTCAAAGTCGGAAGCTTAACTGACTGACCCAGCCAGGTGTCCCTCCCTGCTTTCTAACTGAACACCAAGACCTAGATTTCTTTTCTAGATGCTCGGAATGTGTGGCACCTTGGCCACTGTGCTCCAGGGAGAAAACCAAAAAAGCTACAGCCTGGGTAACCAACGCAAAACAGAGATAGACTAACAGGTACAGGCAAAGGAAAAAATACTAATTTGACTGGAAGACAGCCACTCCCTAATGAGGGGGGCAGAATCCTGAATAGCTGGTGACTTTATAAGCAGAACTCTACAGACACTGGGTGCAAATGCTTTACCTGTCTGTAGAGACGCAGGTCCTCTACTAGGAAGACCTCTCCCTCCCTATATTGGGTTGAATAGTATCCACCCCCTCCCCACCAAATTGATGTCCACCTAGAACCTCTGAAGGTGACCGTATTTGGAAAAAGGTTATTTTCAAATGTAAACAGTTAAATTAAAATACTATATTAAAGTAGACCCTATTCCAATAACTGGTGCCCTTATAAGGAGAAAAAACCAACACAGAAAGCTGTGTGACGACCAACTCAGAGTTTGGAATGATGCATCTACAAGCCAAGAAAGGCCAAGGATTAGACTGGCTCTGACAACACCTTCATTTTGGACTTCTAGCCTCCAGAACTGTGAGAGAAGACATTTCTATTGTCTTAAGTCCTCTTCTCGAGGCAAGCCTAGAAACCAATACACTCCTCTATTACACACCTGTTTCCCAAACCACCCTTCTCGGTCTCAGCCCAAAGGCAGAAGGCAAGACACAGGGGCCTTGCCTCAGTAGCCATCAGCACTTCCTCTGAGGTGAGAGGAGGGCAGGGATCCCATTTCAGCTGCCCCCAGAGGCCAGCTGGGGGGAGTGTTTGTTTTCTCCCCAAAGCCTCCCAGTTTTGTAGGCTCTCATTTAGACTGGGGTTCCTTAAATTTTACTCAGTTCCATCCTGGAGATTTGTGGATTTTTTTGAGGGAGACATAACTCCTATATACCTTACACTTCCATTTACCTCACATTTTTTTTATACTGAGTCACAATTTTTACTATCTTTAAAGAAACTGCTACTCCATTACAATCAATGGGAAATCGGCATCATTTATCCTAGGCAGAACTCGCTAGATTTTCATTTTTAAATTTCACGTTAAAATAAATACACAATAATTCTTTCTTTTAAATGTACCATTTAAAATAATCTCTTACGGGGGGGGATGGGCATGGAGGAAGGCACTTGTGGGGATGAGCACTGGGTGTTATATGGAAACCAATTTGACAAACTATTTGTAAAAAAAAAAAAATAGAATAAAATAAAATAAACTTGGGGAAAGAAAAATAAATAAATAAAATAATCTCTTATGGCAATACTATGGGAAATACTGCTTTACGGACTAGAGTTACGATCTCTGAGTTCCTAATCAGTAAACCAGTTAAAGCTCTCCAATCTCCAGCTTCTCCCCCACAACTCTCCGGGAGAAGGCTAAGGGCAGGAAGAAAGCAAGGCCACCAGGAGATCCAGCACTTAGGAGGGACGACCTGAGGACATCGAATCGAGACCCAAAGGCACTGTAACGACCCAGCCCCACAACCGCGGCAGGGAGGCACCGACCTTCTCGCGCAGGGTGCAGTGGACGTCCGAAGCGACGCGCCCTTCCCACCACGGCTCATCCATCATCGGGCATGCAGCACAGAGATCCGCCGCTACCGGGCTCTCAGGGCGCACCCTGCGTGGACACGGGCAACTTGAGCAGCCGCAGCACGCCCTCCCCCCCACCCCACCCCACCCCCGCCCACCGGCTCGGACCCGCGGCATCTCTAGTCTCGCCCGTCCCCGGCCAGGGCCCGAATGGGCGCCCCTTCCTGCCCCGCTCAGAGGAGCTGGTGGTCGCCTCCGGTTCCAGCCGACGGTGCGGTGCCGCCTTGCCCTCTGCTCGAGGGAGCCGGGGCGACCTGGAACTCTGCAACAACTTGCAGAATTTTTATCTTCCTTTTTGCGAAAGTTGCGCAGAAAGTTGCCGACTCCGCTAGCTCCCCCGAGGTTGGAGCTCCGGCAGCAGCCACCGGCTCGCCGTTCCCAACTCCTCCCCCGCCGCCCAGCCTTTGTCCTGCTCCCACATCCTGCCCTCGAGCCGGGGCGAAACTCACGCATCCCTCTTCGGGCGTGGGGGGCTGCGGCCGCCAGGCCCCTCTCAGGGCCGAGCCGGCGGTGCCCTCGGGTGCCTGCACGCGGCTTGGCGCGCGCGCGCGCGGGGGGCGCTCCACGCTCTCGACGTTGGCCTCCGCAGCCCCGCTCGACCCCGCCGCCGCCGCGCCCCTGCTCGCGCTCGGGTCCCGCCGCGGCTCGCAGCCTCCCGGCCGCCGGGGGCCTCCCTCCCTCGCTGGGGGAATTGGGGGCCGCGCCACGCGCATGCGCCGGCGGCCCGCACCCCGTGGGGCGGGGGGCTGGGAATTGGAGTCTTTCTTTCGCCGGCTCTGGCTCCGCTTCCTGCCCGCCAGCCTCCCCCGCTCGGTTGGAAAGCTTCCTCTCACCTTCGCGGAGACGCAGGGTGGCCTCCTGGGCACCTCGCCGGCTTCCGCGGGGAGCTCGGGGACCGCAGCGCCACCTGCGCGCACCACGCGTGAAGAGCGAGGGCAGGACGCCCCCAGAAAGTTCTGTCTCCCGCGTGCGCTGCTGTGGCCGATCTTACGTCGGTTCCACCTGCTTTTTCTATTTTATTAAAAAAAAAAAAAAAAAGTCCCGCGATGGGGAGGTAGATTTCTAAGCAGACAGTTCCCACGAACGCTCTAGAAAAGCCTCTCTTGGTTACCCACGAGTCCTTAATTCTAAAGGAGGCTCGGTGAATCAACTGGTATTTATTGTGTTCCTGCGGAGTGTAGATCTGCGTCTTAGATGGGAGGAAAACCGGTCTTTTTGAAGGGTACCCTGGATGGAAAAGCACTGTCTTTTTAATTCAGCTGATTGTTTTCGAAAAGGCACTCCCTCTAATAAGCTGATCTATAGGCACCACAGTGGGCTGTCCTCTTGGCCGATTGGTTTTTTGTGATACTTTTTGAGATTCGAAGACTTGTTTCAAACCCACCTACAAACTGGATGATTTCTGCCAAGTTCCTCACATGTTCTAAGACGGGGAACCCTCTTGTGTAAACTGGGAATAAAAATTGCACCAACCTGCTGGAAGATACTGTATTATTAAATAAGATAATTCGTGTGAAGTGATAATCGCCATGTCAGGTATAAAAACCAGTCAATAAATACCCGCCGCTAAAGCGCCTTTAGTTTCTGACTGATTTCCTGCAAGCATATACCCACCTGGAAAAAAATCTTGACCTAAGTCTTTGACAAGCTTCTATTAGAGCTTAAAGAGCAGTAAAATATGTATACTGTATAATATATATGTATATATACAGTATTATATATTATATATATATACTCATTTAAAAGTGTTAAATGCCTAGGAATACACTTACTGAGAAGAGCAGCCTTTTAATGAAGAAATTATGAAAGTTGAACCATAATAAGAAAGGCTTGAAGAAATAGAAGCTGAAAATACCAACTTGACCCAAATTAACTCCTTTAATAAAATTCTAATGATTGCAGGGCTGGATGGGAGATAACATGTAACGCTTTCTCTAACATTCAATCAAATGGAAGAATATCCATGAGAAAATCTAAGAATTTTAAATTTTGAAAATGGAAGCTAGACCTATATTACCAAATCTTAAAACATATTGCTAAGGTGGGGTGCCTGACTGGCTCAGTCAGAAGAGCATGCAACTCTTGATCTTGGGTTTGTGAGTTCGAGCCCCACATCAGGTGTAGAGATTAATAAAAAGATAATAATAAATAAATTTTTAAAAAATACTGCTAAGGTATAATTATAATAGTGTGGTGTTGATACAGAGTGGATGGATAACCATCAGTGGAATAACTGAAGTCTAGAAACATATACAGTATATTTAGAAACCAATCTTAGGATAAATAAGGCATTTCACTTTTGTGTGGAAAAGGATAAATTCTTCAATAAATTAGTCTGAGAAGATTAGTTAATTTGGGGAGAAAAGTAAAACTACAGATTTATTTAAACCGTCACCAAAATAAATGTAAGAACTTGTGAAATGACGAAACTAAAATAGGGACTCTTGGGTGGCTCAGGCAGTTGAGGGTCTGACTTCAGCTCAGGTCATCATCTCACTGTTCCTGAGTCTGAGCCCTGCATTGGGCTTGCCCACTTCAGATCCTCTGTCTGCCCCACTCTCTCTGCCCCTCTTCTGCTCATGCACATGCACATGCTCTCAAAAATGAGTAAACATTTATATAATAATACATATAAGGATTGTATATAAAATATATGTGCCAGATGACAAAATTAAAACAATTTAGTAACAAGTTTGATGTCCTTTATTCAAGGAAACCCAGTCCATGGGATGGGAGAGTGCATTGGCTCACCAGCAGTGGAACCCTCTTCCAGAGGGATCTTGGGCAAGAACAAGGTTTATAGACAAGAGGCTATAATGAGGGCATGACTCATTAAGAGGTTAGAGATTTCTTATAAGGATAGCAGGTCCTATTTGCTAAGGTAAGGTAAACTAGCTAAAGCTAACTTGGAGATTTGTGATTAGTGTATATTAGGTTTCCTTGCCAGGTGTTTCCAGAAAAGTGCAGAACAACTTAGGTTTTGATTTTAGATGTGACACAGGCTACTAGGGTGGCCTCTGTATTAGGGATCCATTTCTATAAATTAGCTTTATCAAGCCCAAACAACTACAAACAACAACAACAAAATCACAAGACAATTAGGAGAAAACATAGGTGCAGTATTTTAGAAGAAAAAGCCCAGATATAAAGCACAGGAAGAAAGCCAGGGATAAGTATATATATTTGAGTAAATATGCAAGACTTAGTTAGACATATCAGATATCACAGAAAAAGGCAAATGACAAAGTGGATAAAATGTTTTTAACAAATATGACAAAAGGTAGATCTTCCTATCTGAACCTCTAGTAAATGATTACCACATAAAACGCATCAAAATTCAGAATTTCATGTATGCCATGAAAGAATTCAAATGGATTAGTATCAGTTTTTAAATGTTCATACTCACTAAAAGACATTAAAATTTTTTTTAGAAACTTTGTGATACAAATTTGTTGAGAATTTTTAAAAATACAGCAGGCGAGGGGTGTCTGGGTGGCTCAGTTGGTTAAGCGTCCAACTCTTGATTTGAGTTCAGGCCATGATCTCATGGTTTGTAGAATCGAGCCCTGAGTTAGGCTCTGTGCTGACAGTGTGGAACCTGCTTGGGATTCTTTCTCTCTGCTCCTCCCCGACTCGTGCACTTTCTCAAAATAAATAAAAATTTAAAATATCTATATGTAACATGCGAGTGCTCGCTTCGGCAGCACATATACTAAAATAGGACTGATACAGAGAAGGTTAGAATGGCCCTGTGCAAAGATATCACGTACAAGTATAACATGCAAGGTTGACAAATATATGGTGTTGTTGGGACTATAATACTATCTTACTAAAAGATATAACCAAAAATTTAATATATCATTTGATCTAATTATTCCACTTCTGAGATTTCATTTTATTTTATTTTTTAATTAAAAAAACTTTTGGGGGGCACCTGGGTGGCTCAGTCGGTTACGCATCTGACTTTGGCTCAGATCATGATCTCACAGTTCATGGGTTTGGGCCCCATACCTGGCTCTGTGCTGACACACCTGGAGGCTACTTCGGATTCTGTGTCTCCCTCTCTCTCTCTGCCCCTCCCCTGCTCATGCTCTGTCTCTCTCTGTCTCTCCACCCAGGCACCCTGTTAATTTTTTTAAGCTTATTTATTTTGAGAGAGAGACAGAGCACGAGTTGGGAGGAGCAGAGAGGGAGACAGGGAATCCCAAGCAGGCTCCAAGCTGTCAGCACAGAGCCTGAAACAAGGCTTGAACTCATGAACTGTGAGATCATGACCTGAGCTTAAACCAAGAGTTGGATGCTCACTGAATGAGCCGCCCAGGCACCCTTTCTGGAAATTTATTAAAAAAAAAAAAAAAAAAAAAGGCAGATGAGTATAAAGATTTATTTATGGGGGGTTTCATGACAATGCTTTTTTTTACTGTAGTGAATTATGAAAATAGGCACTGGTTAAATAATAAATCATGATTAGAATAGGACTGGTTAAACATACATGCAAAAGATACTGAAGAATATAAAAGTATTAACTGTGTAATCAGAGTGGTAGGATTATAGGAAATTGTATTTTTCTTTTATTCTAGGATATCTGGGGCTGCCTGGGTGGCTCAGTCGCTTAAGTGTCCGGCTTCGGCTTAGGTCACGATCTCACAGTTTGTGGGTTCGAGCCCCACATCAGGCTCTGTGCTGACAGCTCAGAGCCTGGAGCCTGCTTCGGATTCTGTCTCCCTCTCTCTCTGCCCCTCCCCCATTCATGCTATGCTTCTCTCTGTCTCAATAATAAATAAACATTAAAAAATTATTCTAGGATATCTGTATTTCTAAGTTTTCTACAAGAAACATGCATTACTCTTTTGATCAGAAAAAAAGTAAATGTTGTTTTAAAAAAATCACATGATAAACTTACTAGAGTAGACTTCCATTGAATAACAACTCACAGGGGTGCCTGGTGGCTCAGTTGGTTAAGTTTCTGACTTCGGCTTAGATAATGATCTTGCAGTTCGAGAGTTTGAGCCCTGCGTCAAGCTTTGTGCTAACGGCTCAGAGCCTGGAGCCTGCTTCAGATTCTATGCCTCCCTCTCTCTCTGTTCCTCTCTAGCTCAAACTCTCTCTCCATCTCTCTCAAAAATAAATAAATATTAAAAACAAAACAACTCGCAGTATTGTTTTGCTTTTTGTTGTTGTTGCTGTTCTTTATTTTTTTTAAGTTTCTTTATTTATTTTGAGGGGGGAAGGGGCAGAGAGAGGGAAAGAAAGACTTCCAAGGAAGCTCCACACTGTTAGCCCCTCAATGTGGGGCTTGATCTCAGGAAAAGTGAGATCATGACCTGAGCCAAAAGCAAGAATTGAACACTTAACCAACTGAGCCACCCAGGTGCCTCTGTTCTTTATTTTTCATAGCAGTATTATAATATCTCTACACAGGGTACATGAAGGGCCTTTATTATTCACTAATTTGGAGTTCCTCTTTTCCTAAACTTCCGCTCTCACTTGTCAGGAGTTTTTTTTTTTTTTTTTAATTAATTAATTAATTTGAGAGAGAGAAAGCAAGAAAGAGAGAAAAGAGAGAGAGTGCATATATGTGTGCATGGGGGAGAGGGGAGAGAGAGAGAGAGAGAGAGAGAGAGAGAGAGAGATCTCCAGCAAGCTCCACACTCTGTCCATGCAGAGACTGACAAAAGGCTCAAACTCACAAACCGTGAAATCATGACCTGAGCCAAAATCAAGAGTCAGACATTTAACTGACTGAGCTACCCAGACACCCCTCAGTTATCAGGAGTTCTGACAAGTGAGAGAGAGGCAGAAAGCTGGCTTTTCTCCAGGAATGATTTTCAGAAGATTCTAAAAATCACTCATAGTCTGCAATCCTTTGTATATCATTTCAGAGACTCTTGTTTTCCTAGTACCTCTGAAGAATAAAAATACATTGCACTGATAGGCTCAGTGGTGAGTCGCTGTCCACAGGTAGAAATGATGTCAGTGCCCTTAGCAGCTTCCTCTGGGGCCAGCAGGGAAACAGCGCAACTGAGTTCCCTTTCCTACCTGCTATACGCCACCCACGCCAAGAAGTATTCATTTGTTCACTCATTCATTCATTCAACACCAAACCTTTATCAAGTGCTTACTCTGAACCACTGAACCCCCTCTTACCCCCAATTTCTGAAGCTCACAGGCTGGAACCAAAGATTTAGGGCAAGACCATCCTACCTACCTACAACTTGCCCATGTATAAAATAAGGGCAAAAAACCTCTCTGACCTTTCCAATCGTCCTCAGAGGACAAATCAATCTAATATCATCACATGCTCACTTTAACTTTCCTTTCTTTCTCTCTGTTTTCATATGATACAAGGTGTCATATTACAAATATATGTGGTGAAATGTATGTGTTCTCACCCTGGTACCAAGCCTTGTTCTTTTCCCTAAGTATAACCTGCATTTAATAAAATAGATATTTACGCTTTTTTCCTCTCACATAGATGGTAGCATATGGTACACATTCCACCTCACCTTGTTATTTCCTTTTGGTTTCATGGCCATGGCTGCAGAGCTGCAGAATTAGCCCATGTCCCAGGGAATGGGTCCATCATGAGATATGTAACCAGTCTTCTTCTGCTGGACATTTAGGTTGTTTCCAGCCTTTGCTGTCATAGCCACCCTGCCCCGCAGCGGCAGAGTCAGTGATATAAATTTTTCAAGCACTCTGATTTCAGAGGAAGATGAGGCATGCACTTTGAGTAAGTAGTGTTTGCTTTGGGTCTTAATGGTTTTCATTGCTCCATTTAGACCCAAATCATGAAGGCTGGCTCTGTTTATGGGAACAGAAGGAAGACATCTGGGCCATAAACCTTGAGACATAAGCTTTGTTTACCACTTTGGTCTTGAACCAGAAACCAAGCCAATGCCTTCAAACTATTTCTAGCTGTGTGCTCTACATACTCAGAAGGACATTGGCCAAATCCTTCATGATCCTTAACTAGAAATCCTTGAGATACAACTCTACAGATTAGATCTGAGAAGCAGGCAGGAAGACTAAAAAGGCAGCATTTTGCAAACTGAACTGAAAACCTAGGACATTTGTAAAGCTGGCCCATATTCCATTTTTTAATTAAAAAAGAAAGGTAGAAGATCAAAAAGTAAAAAATAACATCTCCCTCTCACTGGAGGCCAGTTCATGGGTGTGTGATCTGTGCAGTTGTAGAGGCCCATGCTCAGAATGAATGGCCTTGTGCTTGGTTTAATGCTCTACCATCACCACTTGAAAGTTTTCAGAATTTTATTTTTGAAGCTGTGTTTGTAAATGAAGTCTGAGGGGACAGTGGAGCATGCACATGAGCTGAGGAGACTACTGTTCCTCGCCACCCTTTGCATCTGATGTTATCCATATCCCAGGAGCACAGAATTCCATTGCTTCTCAGCCTTTTGGCTAAGATCAAGAGCAGGAGCACAGAATTCCAGTGAGCCTCCAAGGCATGGGGGTTCCTGGAGACAACCCTGAGGGGCCATGCTTTCTACCTGAAAAACACAGAAAGAAGGCATATCCATTTTCCAGGGCTGCTGTAACAAAGTGCGCAAAATGGGTGGCTTAAAACAACAGAAATTTATTCTCTCTAGTTCTAGAGACAAGACGTGTGAAATCAAGGTGTCATCATAGCCATGCTCCCTCTGAGATGCTGGGTAGAATCCCTCCTTCCTTGCCTCGCTTCTGGAGGTGGCCATCGATCCTTGGAGTCCCTTGCCCTGCAAGCTGCATAACTGCATTCTCAGCCTCCACCTTCACAGTTTTCTTAAAAGGAGACCGGTCAGTGATACAGGGCTGAGGGCCCACCCTACTCCAGTATGGCTTCATCTTAACTACATCTGGAATGACCCTATTTTCAAATAAGGTCACATTCTGACATATTGAGTGTTGAAGGCTCACAATTCAACCTATAAAAGAAGGCAATGAATGAACATTTAAGAAGTATGAATGAACAAGGAACTCTCTCAAATCCTTACTGGTGTTGCTTCCTTGTACTAGGCAACCACATTTCATGACACCAAAGGAAAGGAAGCGATGGGGCAACCCATTGTTCCTTTTCCTTTCTGCCCTTCCTTACTCATCAATAAGCCAAAGGTAGAGATTGATAAGATGGGCATGTATCAAGAAGTTCATTGCAGCATTACTCTCAATAGCCAAGATATGAAAACAACCTGAGTGTTTGCGGATGGATGAGTGGACAAAGAAATTGTAGTATGGGGAGTGCCTGGGTGGCTCAGTTGGTTAAGCATCTGACTCTTAAAAAAAATTTTTTTTTTATATTTAATTATTTTTGAGAGACAGAGAGAGACAGAGCATGAGCAGGGGAGGGACAGAGAGAGAGGGAGACACAGAATCTGAAGCAGGCTCCAGGCTCTGAGCTGTCAGCACAGAGTCCGATGTGGGGCTCAAAGTCAGAAACAAGGGATCGTGATCTGAGCCATAGTTGGATGCTTAACCAACTGAGCCAACCAGGAGCCCCAGCTCCTGACTCTTGATATTAGCTCAGGTTTTGATCTCAGGGTGGTGACTTCAAGCCCTGCGTTATGCTCCATGCTGGGTGCAAAGCCTACTTAAAAAAGAAAAGAAAAGAAGAGAAGCACCTGGGTGGCTCAGTTGGTGAAGCATCTGACTCTTGATTTTGGCTCAGGTCATGATCTCACAGTTTGTGAGCTCAAGCCCTGCACTGTGCTCTGTCCTGATAGGGCAGAGCCTGCATGACATTCTGTCTTCCCTCTTTCTCTGCCCCTCCCCCCTTGCTCTCTATCTCTCTCTCTCAAAATAAAAATAAACACTGTCTCTGTCTCTCTCCAGATAAATAAATTTTTAAAAACTTAAAAATTAGAAAAAGAAGTGAAATAAGAGCCGTTAACCATCTGTGGCATTTCTACTGTTATTGTATGAACTAAATACATATGTACATATGTGCTACGAAACATGAATTGTATAATTTCAGGGATCCTTCAGATGAGTTAATACTCATTATTTCATCAAAAAGTGATATTGCACGATATAAAGATGAACAGTAAAACTCATTCTAATATTTACTGTATTTGTTTATTTAGAAAATTAAGTAGCAACTAAGAAACCCATGACAAGTTGAGAGAAGGCAGAAGAAAAGAAAAACCTTTATATTTTACCACTTTTAATAGCACATTTCCCTGCCTTTTGAACAGTGGGCCCCTATTTTCATTTTGCACAGGGCCCTGCAAATTGTGTAGCTGGCCCAGCTTCCACCTGTGTCCCCTCTGGAATCTATCCCAGAGGAAACCTGCTGCTACGGTCTGAATGTTTGTGTCCCCCTCAAATTCATATGCTGAAATCTTAACACCCAACAGTGATGGCATTAAGAAGTGGGGTCACTGGGGTGATTAGGTCATGTTGGTGGAGCCCCATGAGTGGGATTTGTGCTTTACGAGACAGACCCAGGGAGATCCCTAGCCCCTTCCACCATGTGAAGACATAGCGAGAAGGTGCTGGCTATGAACCAGGACAAGGGCCCTCAACAGAACAAGACCATACTGGTGCCAGCTTCATCTTAGTGTTCCCAGCCTCCAGAACTTGTGAGGAATAAATTCCTGTTGCTTGTAAGTGGCTCGCCTGTGCTATTTTGTTAAAGCATCCCATTTAGGTTTCCTCCCTGAAATATTCTATGCCATATCACTCTTCATCTGAACTCGCCCCCTCCCTCATGGGCAACACTTGGGGGGAAGTTTTCCCTGTTTCTCCCCAACGTGACTATTTACCCTCACACAGTGTGGGCTGCTTGAGGACAGGAAGCACAGTGCCTGATTTAAAGGAGGTGCTCAATACAGGTTTAGTGATTTAATTTATAAATGAGGGGCATATAGACAGCAGACGAACAGGGCCTGAAGGAATCACCCGACTCAGATTTCAGTTTGGTAAGAAGTTACTGTCCCCATTTTTCATATGAAACTGAGAGAGCTGTGTGACTATGGACATGTAGGCTCTTTGAGCCTTATTGTTCCTATTAGTAAAAAGGAGGAACTATTATTTCCCTAAAACTGCTGTGACATGGGGCACCTGTTGGCTCAGTCGGTTAAGACTTTGACTCTTGGTTTTGGCTCAGGTCACGTTCTCATGGTTTGTGAGACTGAGCCCCATGTCGGGCTTTGTGCTGACAGCTTGGAGCCTGCTTGGGATTCTCTCTCTCTCTCTCTCTCTCTCTCTCTCTCTCTCTCTTTCTCCTCTCCCACCCCCCGCTCTTTCTATGTCCCTCCCCCACTTTCTCTCTCTCGAAATAAATAATATAAACTTAAAAAAACTGTTGTGACTGAAAAGAAGAAACATTCAGGGAAGTACAAACTGCTTGTTAATGTTTCCCATTCAGAATAACAACCAACAGGCTAGAATCTTCCTAGGATGTTGCTTTTTAGAGCCTGAAGCAAGCACTGTGTAAACTCACTGTGGGGACTTGGTGAGCAGCCTTCTTTCCACAGGCCTCAGTTTCTTCTATCAAAGGAGGGGATGGAATGAGATTGTGGGGGCACACAGAACCCGGGGCTTAATGAGATCCGGAAGACAACGTTTAAGTGAGAGAGGCTTGCTGAGGAGAAGAAAAACCTCACAGCATTCTTGGTCTACACCCCACTGCACCTACACTTTGGAAGAGATACAGGGATAAGGAAGTATTTCTCTCTGTGAGGGTCAAGGGCGAGGTGCCAGGGAGGTGCAGGGGAGCCGGATAGAGTGGTAGGACAGCTGTGAAATGAGAGGCTGTGGCACGTCCAAAGCGAGAAGCCCTTCCCACACCCTCTGATTGTCCCAGCTCCAGAATTTGGGCCTATTATTGCTAGACTATTAGATTTTTAAAAATATAGTTTATTTAATTTTGAGGCAGAGAGAGACAGAGCATGAGTGAGGGAGAGGCACAAAATCTGAAACAGACTCCAGGCTCTGAGCTGTCAGCACAGAACCCAGTGCAGGGCTCGAACCCACGAACTACAAGATCATGACCTGAGCCGAAGTCAGATGCTTAACTGGCTGAGCCACCCAGGTGCCCCAACTGTTAGATTTTTCAAAAGAAAGAAAAAATTGAGATATTACTTAATTTTTAAAACACTGGCTTAAAAAAATGTGCTGTGTGGACACACCCAGCATCAGCCCTAGTTTGTGCACTCTGGGATAGGTGTGTGGTAAGGGGTCTCCCAGACTGACTAGGAGTCTGTGGAGAACAATGGAGCAAGACCCTAAGAACAAGCCAGTCTCCAGGACGAGGAAATAAAAGCAGCCATTAACTTCAAAGCCCCTGAGCCTGCCAGGCCCCCCTCCTCTGACAGACAATGAACAGGAAGGAAACTGAGATCGGACAGTAAAAAGCAACCAGACAAGCTTGTTGGGGCCTGCAGGTGGGGCCTTCAAGATGGGGAGGTCCTGACTGCCAGCAACGGGATGCCAGTAGGTCACCTTCTGTGAGGTGCTGCCAAAGCTTACAGGTGTATAGAGACCTGAGGTGAAGGGCCAAGAGTTATGATAGCAGCCACTCATCTGGTGGGCCTCAGGCCAGGGGATAGGAGAGGGGGCTGGGCAATCTTCTATTTAAAAACGTTTTTGATTACACAAGTATCACTCTCCTCCTAAGCGTAATTAAAATATTATTAAGATCCTGAATAACCCCACCCTCCCACCAGCACCAGGCAGCCAATACAGTGGTATTCTTTGTCCAGTGGGGGGCACGCAGACAGTGGGGGTCAAGGACAGCCAGATCAGAAGCTCCTGGTAGCATTGGCGAAGGAGACAAGAAGGGGCCAGATTCCAAGCATATTTCGAAGTTAAGCCTACTAGGAGGCCCTGTTGCGAGACCAGATGTGGGATATGTCTTAGGGGCATCAGGAAGACCTCCAAGATTTTCATTCTGAGCATCTGAAGACCGAAAGTGCTCATGTACTCATACAAAGATCTTAATCTTTTCACCAGGGATGTTTCTGATATTTTGCCCTCCTCTCACCCTAGCCTCCCAGTGTTTAAGGCTGGCTTGTGAGTGACACCACCTCAGACCTCAGTCTTAGCCTCACTTCTTTCCAGTTGCTGCTCTCGGCCAGTTACTTAATCCCAAGTTCCTTATCGGCAAAACGGGGATAACAGCTCCTCCTTTATGGAGTTATATGAAGACCAAATGATACACTGTCTGGTGAGTACAGGACACTGAATAGGTATGAGGCAAAATTATATCATCATTAAGTTGTAATCATATGTATGTATAATTTTGGGACCTGCTCCTTCTAAGCCCAAAATTATCTTATCAGGATTTTTCACAAGATACCTTAAAAATATCTTTCAGGGGTGCCTGTGTAGCTCAGTTGGTTAAGCGTCCGAATTTGGCTCAGGTCATGATCTTACAGTTTGTGAGTTCGAGCCCTGCATCTGACTCTCTGCTGTTAGTGCAGGGCCCACTTGGGATCATCTGTCCCTCTCTCTCCGTCCCTCCCCACTTACACTCTCCCTGTCTCTCTTTCTGTCTTAAAAATAAATAAATGTTTTAAAAATATATCTTTCAAAAATACTTGTATTGGCTACATGATATGTTATCATATAGATAAATCGTTATTTATTTAACCAGTCTTTTATTGTTGGATATTTTAAATTGTGACTAAGAGCTATTGGTAACTTTTGCATTGCTTCTGGTTTTTCTCTGTGTATTATAAACAACGCTGAGGTAAAAATCCTAAAAACAGGGACACCTGGGTGGCTCAGTCAGTGAAGCATCTGACTCTTGATCTCAGCTCAGTTCTTGATCTCTGGGTCATGAGTTCAAGCCCCACAATGGGCTCCACGCTGGGTGTGAAGCCAACTTAAAATTTTTTTATAAAAACATACTTTCTTTATGCTTCTCCAATTATATCTTGAGGATATATTCTTAGAGATGAAATTGCTGTGACAAAGAGTATGAACCATTGTATGGTTTCTGAAATAGATTATAAATTAACTTCCAGAAAGTTTCTACCAAGACACATTACTGTCAATACAATGTTAGAAAGTGACTGTTTCCCTGGCCCTTCACCAAAACTGAGCTACCATTAATCAAACAAAACAAGGAAAGAAGAGTATATTAGATTTTACCCCCAAATTGATTATGAAATGGAATACAATGTTTTAGTTCACTTTTCTCTGCTCTCCAATGAGATTGGAATTTAAAAATGTGATTATTTGTCACTTGTATTTTTTTAAGTTTAAAAAATTCTTTTAATGTTTGTTTTTATTTTTCAGAAGGACAGAGCACAGGCTCTGTGCTGTCAGTATAGAGGCCTGACGTGGGGCTCTAACCCATGAACTGTGAGATCATGACCTGGCCGAAGTCCGAAACTCAACCAACTGAGCCACCTAGGCGCCCCTGTCATTTGTATTTTTTCTACAAACTGTCTTTTATCCCTCTTTCTGTTGGCATACTTGAGTTTTGCTAAAGGAAGAGTTATCTGTGTATTAAAGCTAACAAGAATTGGTCTGTTGAATTTGTTGCAAATATTCCTTCTGCTTCCTTTAGATTTTATCCTGGGTTTTTATAACTTATAGGACATATATAGTCAAACCTCTTTTCCCTTCCTGAGAGATATGATTCCAAAATGCTTTGGAATACCTACTCAAATGCACCTGGGAACCCAGGTGCAAGCCAACCTCTGCACCTAGCAGATGTATGACCTAGCTTGATGTATGACCATCAGCAGGTGACATCTCTTAGGTCTTAGCTTCCCTATCTGTCAATGGGGGCTAGACATGTTTAGACCTCTGAGCTCACTTCCAGCTCTGGAATTCTATGATTCTAGATTTAGAGCTAGAAATTTGGTTGGGAGCTCAGAGCTCATTGCAAGAAACCTTTATTGCCTATTACAGCAGTTGCTGTCTTAGCTTGGGCTGCTCTAACACATTACCATTGACTCAGTGACTCAGACATCAGACATTTGTTTCTCACAGTTCTGGAGGCTGGAAGTTTGAGGTCAAAGTACCAGCATGGTCAGGTTCTTAAAGAGGGTCCTCTTCCTAGTTTTTAGACAGCTGCTTTTTTTTTTATATCCTCACCTGGCAGAAAGAGAATGCTCTGGTCCTTTAATCCTCTCAGAGAGCACCAGTTCCACCATGGGGCTTCATCTCTATGACCTAATTCAAACCCAATTACTTCCCCAAGGTCTCACATCCAAAAGGCATCACGTTGGGGACTGGGACTTTAACATATGATTGGAGGGGCAGATACAAACATTCAGTTTACAGCAGTGTCTTAATTGGCTTCCATTTTTTTTTAAATATTTTTATTTATTTCTAGGAGAGAGAGACACAGCATGAACAGGGGAGGGTCAGAGAGAGAGGGAGATACAGACTCCGGAATAGGCTCCAGGCTCTGAGCTGGCAGTCAGCACAGAACCCGACGCGGGGCTCGAACCCACGAACCGCGAGATCATGACCCAAGCGAAAGTCGGACGCTCAACCGACTAAGCCACCCAGGCGCCCCAATTGGCTTCCATTTTTGATCCCTCCAAGCTCCAATCTTAAACGGACACTGCTGATGTCAACCCTCCCAGAAG
Source organism: Hyaena hyaena (assembly GCF_003009895.1). Classification (NCBI taxonomy): domain Eukaryota; kingdom Metazoa; phylum Chordata; class Mammalia; order Carnivora; family Hyaenidae; genus Hyaena; species Hyaena hyaena. The sequence goes on from NW_024080887.1 coordinate 1,642,912, forward strand.
GCAGTTGTGACCACTACTCAAGGTCTACAGACTGGACTCCCACCTCTTTGGCAGTCCTTCATCTCTTGCCTGCTCTCCAGCCTTGTTGCCTACTGCTCTCTTGTCAAAACAAATATTTGTGGTTCTCCAAATATTTTTGTTCATACCATTGCCTTTGCTGGGAATGCTCCCACAGTATAAATTTTGCATGGAAAAATATTACCTAACTTTTAAACCCCGGTTAAGCACCACCTCCTACTTCAAGTCTTTAGCAACCATTTCCTGGCCCAAAGGAAATTTTCTCTCTTTTGAATTACAGTATTTTCACATACCACATGTGTTATGATTGTTGATATTAGGTCTTATTTCCTGAACAGAAGTACACAAACTTTCGAGGCAATATGGCAAGTCATTAAATTAGTGAGTGCACACTGGCAGCCTATATGATATTTTTAGAATTGAGAAATGTCACATAAATTCCCAATTCCATTTCTCCTGAAAAATCCGATTTGAATTACGGTTTTACAAGACAGGGTTCAGGAAACGATGGCCCAAGGTCCAAATCTGGCCCATCACTTGTTTTTGTAAATAAAGTTTTATTGGAACACAGCCACACCCATTTGCTTATGTATTCTCTGTGGTTATTTTTGTGCTACAATGGCAGAGGTAGGTAGCTGCCACAGAGATTGTCAAGAGTTGCATGCTCTACAGACTGAGCCAGCCAGGCACCCATCCCCCCCCCCTTTATTTTAAGGCAGGATTCTTAGTATGTATGTATGTATGTATGTATGTATGTATGTATTTAAAGTAAGCTCTAGGCCCCACTGGTGTACCCCATTATCTGCATTTTCAGGTAAGAAAAGTAAAAGCCAGTCTTGCCAGGCTCTCAAAGCCTATTTACCACTGGGTCTTTTACACAAAAGGTTTGCTGAGCCCTACTGTAAAGCACCAAATGTGGGCCCCCACAGAGGCTCCCTTTAAATGGAGTATGCTTCTCCAGTTTCTGCCAGGAAACCCCCTACCCACTCGTAGATCAAACCTGGCCAGTGCAGTTATTTCTCTTACTTTCCAAGGACTTTGAATCGTTTGCATTTTCCATTCCTATTTATCCTCTAAATCACACCCTAACACAACATGAAAGCCATATAAACAAGGCAATCTGTAAAACGTACCTAAAACCATTATACTGCCAATACTAAATTTGATGATTGAGACTAATAATGTTCTTCGGTAACTAGAGCTACTGATGAAGTAAGTTCTTGCAGTTCAGACCTTAAGGTCTGCAGTCAGATTTCCCTGGGTTGATATTCCAGCTGTACTGCCAGTGAACTGGGTGACCCCATTACACAAGACTGGCCTTTACTTTTCTTACCTGAAAATGCAGATAATGGGGTACACCGGTGGGGCCTAGAACTTACTTTAAATACATACGTATATACATACATACAAAGAATCCTGCCTTAAAAAAAGGGGGGGGGGGACAGGTGCCTGTCTGGCTCAGTCTGTAGAGCATGCGACTCTTGATATTAGTATTATAGGTTCAAGCCCCATGTTGGGTATAGAGCTTACTTAAAAAAATATTAAAAACATTCAGATAACAATAGTAACTACCCCTGGATTGAAGAAAGGAGGAATTAAATTCCTTCCACTAGTATTTACAAATGCCAACTCTCTGGCACTGTGTTGGGCACTTGGTATCCAAGAGTGACCAGAAAGGACAGTTTCCAATCCACTCTAGAGGGAGACATGGGTCAGGCAGCAGACACCAGAGCCCATGGTACCACCCACCTCTGCATTTAGCCACAGATGTGTTGGGAAGTGCTGACTGGCCTCTGGCTCCCAGACACTTCTCCAAAGCAGCCGAGCGGCCAGAACTAGCTTGGCCCTCAGGTGAGCCCAATCTGGAAGTCAAGGAATTAATGCCCCAAATGCAGCCTTCAACCAATGGGGGAGGAGGGACAGTGGATAAAGGCTTCCATCCGCATTTCAGCAGAACAACACTGTGAGGTGTTCTGCAAGCTTCCCAGAGGTACAGGTGGGATACTGTCCCTCCCCCACAGTAGTAAGGCTAACCCTCTTAGCTGACTTTGTACCTTCCTGTCTCACTCTTCCCATATCCCTGTGCTCACTTAGGCAGCACGTGCACTCAGCCTGCATCCTCACCCCCACTTCTGGCAACGTCTTGCAAATAACCTATCCACAGACAAATTCTTGTCTCTGTCTCTGCTTTCAGGGAAATTCAAGGTAGAACAGACACTGAAGAAGAAGAAAGAAAAAGTACAAAAGGGTAGTGAGTGCCATGTGGAGAATTAAAATAGGCATGAGCTAAGTAATCAGAGGCCACATGACACTGGGCCATGGAAATCCTCAGCTGAGACCTGGGGACAAGAAGAATCCAGCCATGCACTGTCTAGGGGAAAGAATAATCTAGAATGGAGGGAATAGCTGATGCAGAGGCCCAAAGTAGGAGCGCGCTTGGCATGTTAAAGAAGAAAAAGGTGAGTGCAGTAGGAATTTAGTGGGTGAGGAAATGAGGTGGAGAGGAGGCCAGATGGTGAGGGACATTGTAATCCAGGAACATCATTCTAAATGCTGTGGAGAAGAGGTCATGGGAAGATTTTAAGCAGAGGAGTGACATGGATTGATCTGCAGTTTTGTGAGAGAGTAGGTTGGTGGGGAGGGAGTGAAAACAGGATGCCTAGCCATGATGGTGGCTTGGACTAGTGTAGTAATAATGGGGAGATAGCAAACACAAACTACTGTTTGTCAGACATTCTTCTAGCAACCCTCTATATATAACTCAATGTTCACAAAATCCTAGGAAGATGGGTACGATTCTTAGCCCCATTTTACAGATACAAAAACTGAGACACAGAAAGGTTGAGTGATTTGCCTAAGGTCACCCAGGCAGGAGATTTGAAATAAAACCATCTGGTTCCACAGACATACTCTGCCTCACTAGTGCCCACTGAGGGATCGGATGTAGGGAAGGAGGAAGCTTGAAGCAAAGCAGGCCCCCGTTGCAGGCGTTTTGGTAGAACTGTCAGTCTCTCCAGCCTCAGGCCGCCACTGCTGATGAAGAAGGGGCCGCTGACCTCTCTGTGCTCCAGGCAAGACCCATCCATCCCTGTTCCCACCACTCATAGCCTCACCACTGCCATCACAGTCTGCCTTGCGAGCATGTTGGGGACTTGAGCCCTCTTCAGCCCAGGCCTCTCCTCCCTCCCCCAGACTCAGATCCTCATGCTCCCCCATCCTCTCCCCGTCTCCCACAGGGACCCCACCAAGTCATAGGCAAAGCCTCCCACATCCTCAGACTTAGTGTCCCCTTCACCTCTGGCTGTCATTTCTGGGCTGGACATTCAAATCACTTCCAGGGCTTGAAAACACACCAGAGTCCAGGCACCTCACCAGACAGATTAAAATCTTTGACGGTGGGGTCCAGACACTGGTATGGTCTTCCGGTTCCCCAGTTATTTATTTATTTTTATTAAAAACTTTTTTTATGCTTATTTTTGAGAGAGAGAGAGAGAGAGAGCACAAGTAGGGGAGAGGCAGAGAGAGGGAGACACGGAATCGGAAGCAGGCTCCAGGCTCCCAGCTGTCAGCACAGAGCCTGACATGGAGCTTAAACTTATGAACTGTGAGATCATGACTTGAGCCAAAGTCAGATGTTTAACTGACTGAGCCACCCAGGCATCCCTCCAGTTTTTTATTTTTGAGACAGAGAGAGTGGTGGAGGGGCAGAGAGGGAGGGACAGAGGATCTGAAGCTCGCTCTGCACAGTCAGTGCAGAGCCCAATGTGGGGCTCGAACTCAGGAACCATGAGATCATGATCTGAGCCGAAGTTGGACGTTTCACCCACTGAACCACCCAGGCGCCCCTCTCCAGCTATTTCTAATTTGTGCCTCCAGAACCAGGACACAGACCCCGGCTCTGCCCAGGGCTCACATTCCCTCTCAAGTGGTGGTGCTGCCATTCCTGCCTCTTCTCCATGGGCCTGCAGGTGGGGGGCTCCTCCTCCCTCCCCTCTGTCACTGCCAGACCTTTCTCCACTGTTGCTCCTGTAAAACCTTCTGGCTGTGAACCTCCTGTCATGGGAGTGCAGCTCTCATCACTTCTATTCGGTCACCTCCTGGCCAGCAGGTCACCGCCTCATTGCTTGAGGATTTTAGCTCCTAGTTTCCTGTCACTCTCTCTAACCAGGTTCTGTTTTATGTCTTGGTGTTTTCAATACCCAACAGACACATGTACTTTCCAAGATGCTCATTCTGTGACATTCTGTCTTCCAATCACCCTGTCTTCCGCCCTCCCTTGCTCCCCCCTTGCTATGATCTCAGCTTCTAGTTCACTCCCTCTAGGACTCAGCCGCCAGTGATCCTTGAAGGCCTGGATCCTGCCCCCTCTCCACTGACTCACATCCTCTCTTCCCACCTTGTCCACATTCAGCTCCAAGCTCAATCTGTCAAACCACTCCATTGCATCCACCCTTAACCCCATTCTTTCTTATGATTTGTAGCATCTGCTTGGCTTAATTTCAACCCAGGCTAAACCTGACTGCCTGTTCTGGGCCAGCCCCAGTGCAGCTGAGTGTGACTGGACAAGAACACAGCCATGCTCGTGGCCTTCAGTGAAGCCACCATCATTAAGCCCAAGTGAGCGCTCCATTCTGCTGGGTTAGCCCACTGTAGTATCGGCTGGTGGTTCTCAAAGGTGGTTCCTGAACTGGCGGCATCAGCGTTACTTGGGACCTTGTCAGAAATGCAGTTCTCAGGACCCATCCCAGACCGACTGAATCAGAAACCTGGGGGGGATGGGGGGGCAGTGCCAGGCAGCTGTAGGCATTAGCAGCCATCCAGGTGAGTCTGATGTGCGTGCTCAGGTTGAAGAGTCAATGCTCTAGTCTTGGGCTCTTTCCATACTTTGGCTATCGTCGATAGTGCTGCTGTAAACATTGGGTGCATGTGCCCCTTTGAAACAGCACACCTGTATCCCTTGGATAGATACCTAGTAGCGCAATTGCTGGGCCATAGGGTAGTTCTGTTTTTAATGTTTTGAGGAACCTCCATACTGTTCTCCAGAGTGGCTGCACCAGTTGGCATTCCCACTAGCGGTGCAAAAGAGATCCTTTTTATCTACATCCTCACCAACATCTGTTGTTGCCTGAGTTGTTAATGTTAGCCATTCTGACAAGTGTGAGGTGGTATCTCATTGTGGTTTTGATTTGTGTTTCCCTGATCAGTTCTTGTCCCACCACTTTGCCCTCCACACAGCAGCCAGAATCTTCTCATCAAAGTGCAATTCACATCTCTCCTTTGCCCCAAACCCTTCAGTGGCTCCCTATCTCTCTCAGAGTAGAGAGGCCAAGTTCTACCTACAGGGCTCTACATGCTCTGCCCACCCCTCTGTTTCTCCCTTTGACCTCATCTCCTGCCATGATGCCCCCTCCCTCCACCGGCTACCACCACACCAGCCTCCCTGTTTTCCTCAGACATTCTGCATATACTCCCATCTCAGGGTCTTTGCACTTGCTGTTCCTGTTACCAGATATCTGGTCAGCTTTCCATATCCTTCAAGTCATTACTCAATGTCACCCTCCAGAGAACCTTTCTTGGCCATCTACTATAGTTTTAATTCTTAATTACTGACACTTCAGTCTCTCTCCACTGCTTTATTTTTTCTCCCAATATTTAGCACTAATAGACTATATATTTGACTTTTCAACTTGTCTACTCTGTGTCTGAGGACAGGACATTTTACTCTTTTGCGCCCACCTGAATGTTTGGCATAGAAAGGGAACTAATACCACCAGTCTCTGACTATTCCCTTCCTGTTTTCTCTTTACCTAAAATTTGGCTCCTGTCTGAGAATGTTCTCCCATTGTAGCTTCCTTAGGTTGGGTTTGTATTCTGTTCCATCCCCCTGTACCAAGGGTTCTGAAGGGGAAGTGGCAGGTGACCTCCTGTGCCTCATTGCCACACCCAAACCATCCTCTCTCCCTCCTCCATAAACCCCCACCGCTTAGAAATTCACATCATCAGACTAGACCATCTGGTCACAATGTCCTGTGGCCGTAGGACATTTATCCTCATTCCTTAAGAACTTGAGGCTTTGCCTCACTGTCACTGTCCCTACCACTGCCTCATCATAATTCTTGCTGATTTCATTATCCTAAGTCATCTTCCAAAACCCAGGACCCTCAGTTACTGAGCGCTTCTTCAGTGATCTTGTCGATCTTGTCTTCTACACTAACTTAGCCCAGACACAGACTTTGTTATTATTAATAACTTTAACCCACCCATTTCAGGCATCACATTCTATGACCATTCACCAATCTTTCCAGCTCACTCCTCTGGCCCCTCAAGTCAATTCCATCCCACTACATCTTCCAACCATTGATCTCCACCTTTTCACTGTCCCATGCACCTACTATCAGGCCCATACTTGCTTCTGCCCACAGCAGATTCCACAGCTTAACATGAAGTTTTTGTTGTCCAGACACTCAACTCTTCTGCTGCACTTTCTCACTTCATGACTTCCATGTGGCAAAATTTCAGCCTTGTGGAGAATGTAACAGTCATTTCCTCTACCCCTAGGCAACTAGATGCTGCAATAAAAAACACAGAACCTATGCTGAAGGCCTCACTATATTTTTTTATTTTTACTTTTATTTTTTTGAGGAGGAGAGGTAAAAGGAGAGGAAGAGAGAATCTTAAGCAGACTCCACGTGCAGTGCAGAGCCCAACCTAGGGCTTGATCTCATAGCTGCAAGATCATGACCTGAGCCAAAATCAAGAGTCAGATGCTTAACTGAGTGAGTGCACCCAGGTGCACTCGAAGGGCTCATTTTGAATAATAGCTACATGCATTCTGTTCCTTATGGGAAGGTACCATTATAAGTACTTTCCATAGAAGAAGTCATTTGATCCTCATGAGAATTATTATTATTACCTGCATTTTCAGGATGAGAAATTGAGGCATGGAAAGGTCAAGGGACTGGCCCAAGATCACACAACTAAGTGGAAGAATTATAATGGAACCCTGAGCAGTTTAGCTCCAGACTCCATATCAGAGCCTCTACGCTAGTGCTCAGGTCTGCTTCACAGTGCTGCTAACACCCAGCAGTTATAGCACATTTCCATAGGCCAGGCCTTCTTCTCAGACCACAGCAGGCATCAGATCCACCTCAGATTCACCGGGAGGGCTTGTTAAACACAGATGGTTGGTCCTGCTCCCTGGGGTTCTGAGTACCTGATAAGAAGGGGTGGGCCTGATCATTTGCATTTCTAACAGTGCCCAGGTCAGGCTGCAGTGCTGGTCTGAAGGCCCCTGTGAGGACCATGGCCACCATTTCACACCTTTGCTCAACATCCAACACCTTGTCGCCATCTTCGCTCTTGACTGATGACCTGGCCTTCAACCTCCCTGAGAGAACAGAAGCCTTCAGAAGACAACTTGCACAAGTTCCCCATCATTCTTCCTCCCCTTCCTGCTGCCTTCCCTCCTGCTGTCCCAGACCAGCTGTCTCTCTACTGGGTTGCCCCCATCAGTATAGAAACCTGCTGTAACATTTCCCTAAGCAAAAGTTACTTCAAATCTCCCTCTTTGTTATTTCTTCACTTTCAACAAATGTTCAACAAAACTTCTCAAAAACAGTTTTTCACCTAGCATCTCTTTTTACTTTTTAACATTTTATTGTGTTAAAATATGTATAACACAGAGTATGAACCTTTTAAAAATGTATTTGTTCATGAACTATGAAGGCTGAGTCAGGTCAGATCATGACCTGAGCTGAAATCAAGAGTCAGATGCTTAAATTAGTCAGACTAAGCCACCCAGAATATGCCCTTTTAAAGATTTTAAGTGTGTGATCCAGCGGTGTTAATCACATCCACACTATTGGGTAACCATCATCACTGTTTCCAATTTTTTCCCACATATAGGAAATCTCAAAGACACAAGAAAGCTACCGGAGCTGATGACCAGATTCAGAAAAGGTCCAGCCTCCTGTTGTCACTTGAATCTTCCCCAACCATGCTTTACCTCTATTTCTCCTCCTAAATGGCTCTTTCCAAAATTTCCTCTGAGCTCCATTTTGCTAAAGCCAACAGTCAGCGCTTGGTCCTCATTCTATCTTTCCGGCTGCATCATGACATGGTTGATCATGTCTTCCTTTTTGTAACAGTGTCTCTACTTTATGCTGTGGACTCAATATTTGTACCCCCCTCAAATTCATGTGTTGAAACCTAATCCCCAATGTGATGGTACATGGAGGTGGGGCCTTTGGAATGTGATTAGGTCATGAGCGTGGAGCCCTCATGAACTTGAGATTATTGCCTTTCTGAAGGAGACCCCAGCGAACTCCTTGCCCCACCATGTGAGGACACAGCAGAAAGTCAGCTGTCTGTGAACCAAGAAGTGGGCTCTCACCAGACACCAAGTCTTCCAGCACCTTGATCTTGGAGTTTCCAGCTTCCAGAACTATGAGGTATACATTTCTATTTTTTATGACACAACCAATGTATGCTACTTGGTCATCGTTGTCTGAATGGACTAAGACACTTGGCTTCCCACACCACAATCCCTTGGTTCTCTCCTGCCTCTGTGGGAGGAGGGCACAGGCCACAAGCCAAAGAATGCCACCAGTCACAGAGGATAGAAGAGGCAAAAAGCAGGTTCTCCCAGAGCCTTCAGAGAGAACATGACTCCATTGGCAGCATTGAGACTTCTGGCTTCCAGAACTGTGAGAGAACCAGTTTCTGTTCTTTTGAGTCACCAAGATTGTGGTAATTTGTACAGCAGCCCTAGGAAACTAATAGAACTTCTAACAGACAACTTCAATCTGATGTGCCCAGAACAAGGTCTTCGGTACTTCCCACCCTGAGGCCTCAGCCTCTGAACTTGCCCCTCCCCCTGCCGCTGCCATTTCAGGAAAAGACAATCGCCAGCCTTTCAGTTGCTCAGGCCAAACTCTTCACTTTCTATCACACCCCATGTCCAAATCATCAGCAAACCCTGTTGGCTCTACCTTCAAAGATACTGCCAATCAGGTCACCCCTCTGACCTCCTTCCCTGCAACTCCCTGTGGCCGAGCCAAGATCACCTCTTGCTCAGGATTTTGCAACCATTTTCCATCTCCCTGATTTTGTCCTTGCTCCTTAGAGTCTATTCTCAACACAGTAGCTGGAGTGATGCTGTAAAAATCTAAGTTGGACTTTGCTATTCCTTCACTCAAAACCATCCAATGGTCCTCCAGCTCACACAATATAACAGCCAAGTCCTTACAAGGTCTTACAAGGGCCTACATGAGCTGGGCCCCTGTAACCTCTCTGCCAGCCACTCCCCCCGCTACCTCAACACTCCGCCCCTTGAACAAACCATGTTGCTTGCCACTTCAGGAACTTTTCACTGAGAATGCTGGGAGTCTAGAAGGGAAGCTGATAGAATTGCCAGGCTATTGGAGATGGCCATCCTACCTCTCCTGCTGCATCACGACATGGTTGATCATGTCTTCCTTTTTGTAACAGCATCTCTACTTTATGCTGTGGACTCAATATTTGTACCCCCCTCAAATTCATATGTTGTGCCATTGGAGATTTGAAGACATGAATTTAAAGTGAGACCAAATTGGGGCACCTGGGTGGCTCAGTAGGTTAAGCGTCTGACTTCGGCTTACGTCATGATCTCATGCTTCAGGAGTTAGAGCCTTGCTTTGGGCTCTGCACTGGTGGTGTGAGGCCTTCTTGAGATTCTCTCCATCTCTCCCTCTCTTTGTGCCTTCCTCACTTGTGCTTTCTCTCTCTCAAAATAAACTTAAAAAAACATTAAAAAAATAAAGTAAGACCAAATTTAAAAAATAATGATAATAAAGTGTGACCAATTGGTACAGTTTGTTCTCTTCAGCATTCAAATGGGAATAAGTGAATGGAGAAGGAAGAGGTTTGGGTGTGGCCAGATCAAGGTTTTGCTAGGGAAGAATAAGAGGAAGAGAAGATAAGGACATTAAGGTCATTTGTGTAAGGGAGTGATTATAATGTTGGACCATGAAATCTAAGCTGGATAGGAAGGAATTACGTTAGATAATGTAGAGAAAATACTTACTAGGAGACCTGGCACATTGTAAGGGGTAAGGCTCAGTAAGCAAGAGCTAGTATTTTCTTCTTTTTAAGTAAGCTTCACGGCCAGCATGGAGCTCAATGCAGGGCTTTAACCCTGAGCTCAAGACCTGAGATCAAGAGTCAGACACTTAACTGACCGACCCACTCAGGCTCCCCAGCAAGAACTAGTATTACCACAATAATTCATCTTAAGTATACTAAAACCTGAAAAAGACCTGGCAAAATTAACTACAGTACTATACTTTGCCCAAGTACTTGTGATTAAGCCTCAATCCCATAAATAAGAGATGGCTTTGAAGACAGAACAATAAAATCCAAGACAAAGATAATAATGAACAAATATATATGTATTTTGGGTATAAACAAATAAAAAATATATTTTTGAGTTTACCGTTGCCAGAGTGAGAAGTCATAATTGCTTTCAACACTAAGAATTTATAAGAAGCAGCATGCCAAAAGCACATCCAAACACATCCTTCACTTTAAATGAATAAAGCCTTGCTTACCCTGAAATAGTTCAGCCTGATGATATGGTGGTTTTCTCTTTGATGTATGCCTCATCTTACAAATCGTTACTGACTTGCTTTCAGTGAGACATTAATGCTGACACAGAGAGTGCTTTTCATCTGTTACCCATATCTGCCAAGTGCAAGCTGTGGTTGACTAATTGGAAACAGACAACCAAATGGAACAACGTTATCAATGTGCTCTGGGTGCCCAAGGCCATGGCTCATTTCCCTTCAAGTTTCACTGTTATTCAAAAATTTGGCTAAGGAATACATTTTATTTCTATGTTCACAACAGACAGAGATGTTAATAAGTAGGATGTCAAAGTCACATACATTTTAAAGGTTTAAGCATAGCAGCAAAATTCAGGGGTTGGGCCATGGAGCAAAAAAATCAACAGATGGTAGTTGTGGTAGGAGGCTCCATCTGCCAAGCCAAGGTCCCACTAATTTAGGATCAAGATGAACTCTCTTTGTCAACACTGTGGTAGAGGGAATGGTCCCAAAATTTTGTTTAAATTTTATTTTAAGTAATCTCTTTACCCAATGTGGGGCTCAAACTTACAACCCTGAGATCAAGCGTCTCATGCTTCACGGACTGAGCCAGCCAGGTGCCTCTGATCCCAAGATTTTTATGCTAAGCAGGAAGGTGAAGGGTTTCCAGTTACTAAAATAAGGGAGCTGGGGCCAGACACAATAGTTGTGCGTTCAAGTCTTTGATTTTATACTTCTGAATGTAGGAGCCTCAACTTTATTATCTGCAGAATGGGTGTAATAACTTTGAATTTTCTCAATTCTACCATTCATTACATTTTTTAATGTTTATTTATTAGAAAGAGAGAGAGTGTGGGGGCATGCACAGGGGGGTGGGGGGGAGGGGCAGAGAGAGAGGGAGAGAGAGAATCCCAAGCAGGCTCCGCACTGTCAGCGCAGAGCCTGATGCAGGGCAGGATCCCACAAACCATAAGATCATGACCTGAGTGGAGATCAAGAGTGGCTCGTTCAAGTGACTGAGCCACCTGGGCGTCCCTGCCCCCCAAATAAAAGCTTTAAATAAAGTAAGTAAGTAGGTAAGTAAGTAAGTGGAAATGAGAAGTTGTATGCAAGGCATTGAGGAGTGACTGGACCCCAGTAGAGAAAGGGTTGGAGGGAGGGGCAGCCGCAGCCTGCTAATGTCCCACTATCCAGGTCCATGCGCTGCTAGGATTTCATGCAACCTTCCGCAGAACCCAAGCTTGGCAGAGCACAGCCAGAGAAAGGAGAGGGGAAACATCCCTTCCCTGCTTCGTGGGGTTATTTATCTATAATTTGGTGTAACTAAGTTCAAGGATGGCATTTCTCTGGAGTTGGTTCCTACCCCACTCCCTTTCTTTTGTTGATCACTAGAGAACACTAGGGAAGCCTGCTTGAGAACACTGCCAGGTTTGGCCCGCCCAATCAGCACTCTGCTGGAGGACCTGGGAGCTGCATTTATTTCTTGTTTACATGTTCATCATTTATGTAACACCTTTGTTAAAAATGCTCCAGGTGGCTCTCCATCTCCATGGAAAAGCCAGTGTCAGGTCAGTGGTCCATGAGATCTGCTGCAATGTTATTTCCCTAACCCTCCATTCGTGCCACATGGCTTCTTGACCATCACACGGTGAATGTTGCTGTCTCAGGCCTTTGCATTTATTGTTCCTTCCTCCTAAACTGTTCCCCTCCCCCCATAGCACCCTCAGATATTCGCATGTCATCTTCTTTTTTTTTTTTAATTTTTTAAAATGTTTTATTTATTTCTAGGAGAGAGAGAGAGAGACAGCGTGAGCAGGGGAGGGCCAGAGAGAGAGGGAGTCACTGAAACAGGCTCCAGGCTCTGAGCTGGCAGTCAGCACAGAGCCCAACGCAGGGCTCGAACCCACGAACCACAAGATCATGACCTAAGCGAAAGTCGGATGCTCAACCGACTAAGCCACCCAGGCGCCCCTCGCATGTCATCTTCTAAAGGTCATTACTCAAATGTCACCTTTGCAGTAACACCTTTTCTGAACACCTTGCCAAAATTGCAACCCACCCCCAACCAGCTTCCTATTTTCTCCTTCACTTTACTTTCCCTCCATAGTACTTAGGGACAACCAACATGCTATTTTACCTATTTACCTGATTTATTGCCTATCTCTCTACTAGAACATAAATGCCATGAATGCAGGAATCTTTATTCTGTTTGTGGCTCTATCTGCTGTGTCTAGAATGAGGCTGGCACATACAGGTACTTAGTAAGTATTTATTTAAATAATTCATCTTTCTATGTTTAGCATCTTCCTCTTCTTCAAGGTACGACTATGAGGCCAAAGGGATGAATTTTTTTCTTTATAGTTCTTCACCTCAGTTTTTTTTTTTTTAATCTACACCTTTATTTATTTACTTTTCAGTTAGTTTAAATCCTTGAGGGGTACAGCATCACACGGATTCTGTGGCCAATGGCTTTAGCAGGAAGGTTGCTTCGGAATTTTGCACGAACCATGCCACTGTTCCCATGAGCACGAGTTACTTTTCCCCAGATTACTCTGGTTTTATTCGGTTTGCCACCAGGAGTCACTGTGTTGTTCTTTGCTTTGTACACATAAGCACATCTCTTGCCTAGATAGAACTCAGTTTCATCTCGGGCATAAACACCTTCAATTTTAAGAAGAGCTGTGTGCTCCCTCTGGTTCCTGAGACCCCGTTTATAGCCAGCAAAAATGGCTTTGGACCACAACCTTCCAGACATATTTGTCGTTTCAGGAGTCCTGATCCCAGCAGGCCTCCACGGGTTCAAAGATGGCGGAAAGAGCTTCACCTCAGTTTTTGTATGTATCAGTGGTGTATTTCTATTTATCACTGAGTAGTATTCCATGGTACGGCTGTATCATGGGTTGTTCAACCATTCACTCATTGAAGGACATCTGGGCCGTTTCCATTTGGGGGTTATTATGAATAAAGTTGCCATAAATAATTGTGTGAACACAAGTCTTCATTTCTCTGGGACAAATCCCTATGAGCACAATTGCTGGCTTGTATGGTAGTTGTATGTTTACTTTTTTTCTTTTCTTTTCTTTTCTTTTTTGAAGACAGAAAGTATGAGCAGGGGAGAGGGACAGAGAGAGAGGGAGAAGGAATCTTAAGCAGGCTCCACGCTCAGCACAGAGTCTGACACAGGGCTTGACCACCACCATGGGATCATGACCTGAGCCAAAATCAAGAGTTGGATGCTCAACCCACTGAGCCACCCAGGCACTCCTAAACAAAATACTTCTAAAGCATCCAACATACTATTTGCCACAGTATAATGCACAGTTCCTGAAAATGTGGACACGGAACTCAGGCTGTCTGGGTTTTTGTGTTGGCTGCAGTACTTTTCAGCGGTGTCTTGTGACTTCTTTTTGTACCATTTCTGCATCTTTAAGAATGAGTCCAACGAAAGCCTGTTTGGTAATATACAGTGTTTTGAGGGCTGAGGGAGACAGACATAAAAAATGCTCAGCAAAGTGTATGTCTGGCTCAGAGTAAACTTTAGCAAAATTCTGAAGACTGTTTTCTGCTATGATCTCATGGTTTTGAGATTGAGCCCCCAAATGGGTTCTGCATTGAATATGGCCTGATCGAGTTTCTCTCTATCCCTCTGCCCCACCCCTGCGAGTGTGTGTTTGCTCTTTTTTCTCTCTCAAAGCAAAATAAAAAAAGTGTTGGCTGCTTAACCGACTGAGTCCCCCAGGAGCCCCATATGTTGACTTTTCAAAAGACATTGTCAAGCTGTTTTCTAGAGGGACTGTCATTTTATATCTCTACCAACAATGTAAAAGTGATATAGTTTTTCTGCATCTTTGCCAGCATTTTGGTATCATCACTATTTTTAATTTTAGCCATTTTGATTGCTAGTGATACTGTGAGTTTAATTTGCACCTTCTCTAATAGCTAATGATCTTTTTTTTTTTAATGTTTTATTTATTTCTGAGAGAGAGACAGCGTGAGCAGGGGAGGGTCAGAGAGAGAGAGAGGAAGACGCAGAATCTGAAGCAGGCTCCAGGCTCTGAGCTGGCTGTCAGCACAGAGCCCAACATAGGGCTCGAACCCACAAACCGTGAGATCATGACCTGAGCTGAAGTTGGACACTTAACTGACTGAGCCACTCAGGCATCCCTAATAGCTAATGATCTTGAACATCTTGTTGTTGTATGCTTAGTTGCCATTTCTTATCTTTGGTGAAATGTCTCTTCATGTCTTCTGCCCGTAATCTGATTGGATTGCTTGCTTTTTTAGTATTGAATTTAAGGGTTTCTTCAATATAGTCAGAGTACTAGTCCTTTGTCATAATTGTGGTTTTCAATACTTTCTCCCACTCTATGGGTTGTTTTCCCATACTCTTAATGGGCTATTTCACAGAGTAAAAGCTTTTAGTGTTTCGTTTTCAATTCTTCCTTATATAGGTCAGTTTGGTGTCAAGTCTAAGGATTCTTTGACCAGCCAGATCCTAAAGATTTTCTCCTAAGCTTTTTACTAAAAGTTTGAAAGTTTAAAGTTTTCCACTTATATCTGTGATCAGTTTTGTGTCAATTTTTGTATAAGGCGGAGCCTGCATTTTAACAAGCTCCTCATTGAGAACTGCTGGGGAGAAATTTGTGGGATTTCAATAGTGAAGTGAAGGTAAATGTTTCACAACAGGCTCCAGATGGAGAGGGGCAATTTCTGTGGTATAAATACAACCTTCTTAGCTGACTTCAAGCTACCAATACTATACCACTGAACAAGGGGTTAGGAAGAGCTGCTCAGAAGCACACTAATATGTAGTATTTCCAAACTCACAACAAATACAGATAATAATAAAATGTAGTAGGAAGTGATGAGTTTTGATTATTTATTACCTTTGGGCTTTTTTAGTGTAATTTATTTAATTTTATAGCAAGACCTTGGGAAGTTCTAAGAGTTTACCCTACTTGTAAGCTAACAAATTGTCAGTTTCATGGATGCCTGCAAAAGACACGAGACTCCCAGCTCAGAAACAAAGGCCTTTATTACTCAGAAGTAGCTGCAGTAATCAGAGTGTCAGCATTATTTCACATTAGTTCCCTGAGCCCCGATTCCCATGGGGGGATGCAAAGGGCCAGCTGCCACTTACACTTGCTGTGGGTTGTACACAGGAGAGGAAGCCTGAGCTTAGGGACTTGAATCTTTCATGATAATTTATCATCTTTTATAATGCTCAGAGGTAGACATTTTTATTATTCTGAATGAAAGCAAATCTGCCCTTTCTTCTGGAGGTAAACACTAAATAAACAACTTTGAAAAGACTACCTGGAATGAAGTCAATGCCTCCACTTGTGATACCAGCTAAAATGAGAGAGACCCATGAAGAATTGGCTCCCAATGGTTTACATAATTTAATTTTAATAATGGCTGTTTTTACCAGCTCACAAAATTCCTGAAAATTTAACAATAGGTCCTCAGAAGCCAGTACTAAATTTGGCCCCGGCACACAAATGTGTTTTGAGGAAGAAAAAAGGAAGGGCAAAAAAGGCTAGATTCCTTCTGGGTTGATTTTACCAGCTAGGAGCCCAGAAGGCTGGAAATGAGGCCCCATCACTGGAGAAGCTGTTTTCATTGTTTGTTTCGTTTTTTTTCCAGAATGGTTATGATTATCATGGAAATATAATAATGGCAATTAAATATAAATAGTAACTATTCTTTATTGGCTTCTAAGTTCAGGTCATACATTTTGAGGCTTTTATTTCATTTAATCTTCATGATGACACTATGGAGTAAGAACTATCACTTATTGTCATTTAATAAATGAAAAACCCAAAACTCACAGGGGTGAAGGAAAAATGCTGGGCTGGAAGTGACCTTTTCGGGCAAACTCTAGTTCTGAGGAGTTGCAAATTCACAGTCCTAAGAGCAACATTTCCGCTCAGAACTCACTTCAACTGGCATTATTTGTGTTGCCCCTGCCTTCTCGCTGCCCTTCACAGAAGCAGGGCTCTGGGGTATGATGATGGCAGGGGCCAATAGTGCAGGTTTCTGGTGTCTATTTGCCAGTGAGGTCCAGTGTAACCTTGGGCAGATTGATTCATCTCTGCACCTCTGTATTCTCATCTGTCAAATGGGCTGTTGATACTGCTATGCCAATCTTGCAAAGTTATCCTGAAAATCAAAGATGCATCCAAATTGGCTGGGGATGGAGTTTAGGCTGCATGGCTTTGTACCATAAAATCTCTGGTCCCCTAAACTTCTTATTTATATTAAGAAGGGGGCACATGTGGTTGTCACGAGGCTGTCAGATTCTAAGTCTATAAATGAGATAATAGTTCCAAGAGGGCCTGGAAAAGCCATAAAGCAGCTTACAAATGTGAGGTAGTGGTTTTATTCCCTGCTGCCCCACCACTTTTATTTTTAAGTTTATTTATTTATTTCGGGTGGGGGCAGAGAGAGAGGCAGGGAGAATATCCCAATCCCAAACAGGTTCCATGTTGTCAAGGGCTCAATCTTATGACCATGAGATCACGGCCTGAGATCATGACCACCAGATCACAACACCAAGAGTTGGATGCTTAACTGACCAACCCACCTGGGTACCCCATGCCTTACCTGTTTTCAGCCTCCTGTGGTTGTGCAGTGTCTGAGCTCAGAGAGGGTCACGTGAGCATTTGTGATTTGAATCTTCAGATGACCAGTGATGTAGTTCAGGTGGGGCTGGCCTCTTTGGGGGCAGATGAAGGCTTACCCCAGATGTTAGAGAGGAGGCATCTGGGAGGAGCATGGCGGGGGGGAGGTGAAAGGGTGGGGGTGGGAAGTGTGTGGGCGACTCAGGCATGACCTGCCTCTAGGCCCCTCAAACCAGAATCTGTTCAGAGCTCTACCAAGTCTATCAGGTCAGGCCTGGGTGCTGGGCCCAGGGTTGCCAAGGGAATAGCTAGAGGAGGGTGTTCTAAGCCCAAGGACAGCAAATGCAGGGCCTAAATGGAGGAATGAATTTGGCAAGTTCAAGTAGCAGCAAACCAGCCTTGCTGGAGAGACAATGGGGAAGAGGTCATAACCTGCTCTAGGCAGCAGTACTTCCAGGAAGCCAAGGAACCCTCCGGGGCAGGTGAGGGATGTTCCCCAGTTCTTTTCACCACCCAGTTCTCAGGCATGGTCACCCTTGACCTTTGGGAGGCGTTGGCCTTGGGACAGATCCCCCTATCTTCCAAGGTTCCAGATGCTCTCAAAGGAGTAGACCAGTCCCCAGTAATAGGGCCAACAGTCAGCAACATCCAGCTCTGGCTGTGTGCTGAGAGCTCTTCCTCCTCTCCAGTTGTCTGCAGGCGGGGGCTGGGCCAGAGGGAAGGTGGCTGGCAAGGCTCAAGATGCAGCCTTGAACAGTTGGCTCTCGATGCCTAACCATTAGAGCCAATGCTGAGTCACCTAGGTCCCTTGGCCTCCATCTGTCAGTTCCAGAAACCCATTCACCTTGGGAGAAAAGCTTCTGGCAGCACAACTGGTGGATCATAAAATCACAGAACATCCAAGCTGGAAGGGAACTTGGAGGTCACTGAGTAAAGCCGGAGAGATGGCGGTAAGCTACAGCAGCCTCCCAAGTGGTTTCCCAGGCTGTAGGCAGTGGGGCTCAAACAAGCAGCACAATCTGTAAAACCACCTGGGGAGTTTACAAAAATTCCCAATGCCCAAGCTGCACTCCAGGTTGATTGTAACAGAATCTCTCTGGGAAGAGGATTCAAATTTTTAACGCCCCACCCAGGTGACTCCAATGTGCAACCAAGGTTGGGGACTAAGCATCTGGCCACTTGATGCTTTCTGGTGCTTCAGTCATTATGAGTGGTCCCTCTGCAATCAGACAGACTTGGATTCGAGCTCCTGCTCTGCAACTTGTTCCACTGAGTGACCACAACCAACTTTCTGTGCCTCTATTTCCTCATCTATAAGAAGTGCATCAAAATAACACACCTATCTGATACGCTGTTCTCAAGGCCAAATGTATTGCTCCATGAAAAGCACAGGGCACCGTGCTTCATGCCTTGTAAGAGCCCAATAAATGTGTTTATTGTTATTACTTTCCCAAAGTCAAGCATTCCATTAGAAAGCTCTTCTTTAGGTTAAGTTCAAATGTTCTTCTGGTGGCTGCAAGAGTGATATTCTCAAGCAAGTTCTCAAACCCAAGTTTGCTTCTATCACCCGCCCACTTAAAATCATTCTGTGGTTTTCCGTTATTCTCAGGGTCAAGACAAAAGTATTCAGTTTGACCCACCAAGTCTTCAAGATCTGGGCTCTTCCAGTCATCTCCTCATCTTACACCCTTTCCCCCTCACAGCATGGGGGAGGGGACTTTTTTAATTGCCTCCAGCTGCCAGGTTTTGTCACACCACAGGGCCTTTGCATGTGATGCTCTGCCCTGAAATGCTTTCTCCTCTTGGCTGCCCATGGCTAATTCACCTTGTAGCTCTTAGCTTTGTCTTCTTTCTACCAGTTCAAGTTCTCCTTGACCTGTCTTATCAGAACAAATCCTCACTTTGCAATTCTCATGGTATCATGTCACAGCTGACATTTCACATTTATTTGGTGGCCATTTGTCCAACATCTGTAGCTGTGCTAGACTCTAAGCTCTAAGAAGACAGAGACTATATCTGTATTTTGCTCATCCTGGTATTCCCAATGCCTAATTCAGTGCTTGGCACGTAGCTGAGGGTCAATAATTATTTGTTGAACAAATAAACTGGCCAAAAATGGCCACAAGACAAAGTGCAATAGTTGTTCAAGTATGCTTTCTAGAGCTTCTCAAAGCAGTCTGCACCCTTGACCCCAGGACCCCTTTGCAGAGGTGGGCTGACACTGTCGGGACTCCTATTCCCCTCTCCTCTCTATTCCTTATAGAAAGTGGCTCTTCCAGACACTCCGCACCCTGCCCTGGGCAGATTCTGGTTGTATGGTGCCTCAATGGGACAACCAGGGGACGGGGAGCTTTTCAGGAGTGATTTGCCCATACAGCTCTGCCAAGTGATGAGGCAGCTGAGAAGTGGTTCCAGATTTAATGCCCTCCTTAGCCTTTCACCTCCAAGGCCCTTGGTCTCCATGTAATTAAGCTCATACATTAAATGAGATTTATTTGATAAGAGAGCCCCAAGTGGAATATGGACTTTTTATGCCAGGAGGCCATTTTGGATAACTGTCAGCCCCAACTTGAAGATTGAAGACCACATGGGATAGGCATGAATAGGTGTTGCTAATTTACAAGGGCATCAGTGAAAATAAATCCTATAGATAAATCTTCCTTCTTGTTTTTAATCAGGACCAATCTGAGGGAAAAAATTATGAAGCAGATGAAGAATGTCTTTAAAAAAGCAATTTGGGGGCGCCTGGGTGGTTTAGTCGGTTAAGCATCCAACTTTCGCTTAGGTCATGATCTTGCGGTTCGTGGGTTCAAGCCCCGCGTCGGGCTCTGTGCTGACTGCCAGCTCAGAGCCTGGAGCCTGTTTCAGTCCGTGACTCTCTCTCTCTCTGACCCTCCCCTGCTCATGCTGTTTCTCTCTCTCTCCTAGAAATAAATAAAAAATATTTAAAAAATTAAAAAAAGTAAATAAAAATAAAAAAGCAATTTGGCCAGGGCCATCTTTGTGTCTTTTGTGAGAACATTTTTTTCTAGGCTCTGTCTCTGAAGCAGGGAGAGTAGGAGGGGCCAGGCCAGGAATTTCTCCTAGGTTCGTAGGAGCCGGGGAGCAAGGCACTGCCCTCAGGCACTGTGATTGAAGCGTTAGACCTTCCAACTCCTCCTCAGAGCTTTATATTTGTCCATCTGGTTCTAAGGAAGGCTGTGGAAGTGGCACCAGGAAAGGGGAAAATGAAAATGGAACACCCACCACTAAAGAGCAGAATTGGAGCCTTTCCTGCCTTAGTTTTTCCCTCAGCCCGGGAATTGGCAAAACTGGCTGTGCTGTAGAATGTTAACCGGCCAGACAACTCTCCCCTCCTGGGGCCCTGCAGGAACCCCCACCCACCCACCCCAGGGCAACTGCAAGGAGGCAGGGGGGGGGCAGGTACAGCTGTCTCATCCCCTCCCATGCCCCACCTGCCCTGGTTCTCACTCCCTGGCTCTGACTCCCCACCTGACCAAGGGACAACTAGTGTTGACCCGGCAAGTCCTCAGGAGATGTCTGCTGAATCCATCGTTAGACAGGATCCTGCTTTGCAGGACGTCATTGTCTGGGCCCCAGCCCCCCACCGCTCAGGCGCGCTTCCAGATCAGGACACTTCTCATTCCCTGGCTCCCCTCCTCCCAGGGGACACACAGGCGTCAGGGAGGGCCCACATGTGGGTCTGCTCGCAGCCAGGGTCCCTGAAGGTGCTCCCTCTGGATTCAGGTGCCCTTGTAGTCTGGGCCTTGCATTCACCAGCTAGGTGACCTTGGCACTGACCTACCATTTCTAAGGGCTCAAATTTCTCCATCTGTAAAGTGGGGATGATGATCCTCATAGCTGCTCACCTGGGTGTTGAGAAGCCGAAAAGAGACAATGCATGGAAGAGCCAGCACAAGGCTAGTAATGTGAGATAAAGTGTCTTATCTTCCAGCTCAGGAAACCTAGTACCAGCAGTTGGTTGAAACTTTTCAGTGGAAGAAGGACGAATACAGAAGTTCAGGACATGCTGACCTGATTCATCGAGCTGTTTAATTTATGTTTCATGAAATTCAGGCTCTTCTCCTAGCTCTGCTTCCGAGACAGAAACAGATGTTTAGTGCCAAAATGGATTCTGACACAATCCAATCCAACCCTTCTTTGTACAGATGGGAAAACTGAGGCCACTGGATGGGAAATGACTTGGCCAAAGCCACTCAAAGAATCAAGGCAGAGCTAGGACGGAAACCCAGATTTCTTGTTTCCCAGAAAAATGCTGTCTTCCTGTGCTATCCCAGCTGTCTGCAATTTTGAGTGTAGGTGAAATCCTTTAACTCAAAGTGTTAGGAAGGCACATGGCTCTTGTGTTTTTATTCCTTCTCTTTTCCCCAGTGGAAGGTCATGGCTGCATCATACCATGGGTCAGAATCTCTCTCTTTTTTTTTCCCTTTGGCTTCGAATCTAGAAAACAGCCTTAAGAGGGGAGAGGCTCTTCCAGCCTCTAAGCCTCAGGACTGGAGGTTTGTGTGGTAGACGTTCTCCCCCTAGTGGAATGAACAAAGATGACAGGCCAGACGTGAAGAAAAGAGAGTCTCCCCGTCCAGGGCCTGGTTGCCAGGCGTCTGATGCTGAAGCCTCCCTCACCTCACCCTAATCACAGCACCGTCATATCCCAGCTTTACTTAAAATTCTGATATTTTGTTCATTGTAGAGTTTTTTTTTTATAAATCTTGATTTATTAAAATATTACCTTAAAATACTATTTGTATTTGTTACTGAGGTTTTTGGCACCCCGTTAAATTTTGGGTCTGAGGTGAGTGTCTCATTTGCCCCCGGCCCCTAGCCATGGTCCTAATCCGGAAATCAGCCCTGGAAGACCCAGCAGACACATGACACGCAACCACCCTCACTTGTCAGAAGACCCGTGAGGTCCAGCTAGGGCCAAGGCCGGCTCGTTAGGGCAGCGTGGGCCTGCTGCTCTTTGCACCATGATAATCGGAGCTGCAGATCATCCAGCCTTTCTCCAAAAGGAGATGGTGACAAAGACTCTCTGTTGGCCCAAACACCACTCACACTATTTGGAGACTTCTTCTTCACTATGCCTGTCAACCTTAGCCTATGAAGACTTGAAGAAACATTAACAGAGTTTCTAATAGCTCAGGGTCAGGTCCCCAGGATGACCCTAAGCCCCCCTGAAAGTGGCTGACTGAGAAAACTGTAGGCAGCCAACAGAGTGTACTTTGGTCCAGCCAACACCCCTGTGTCCCAGTCTCTGTGAGAAGGTAGGCACCCAACTTCAATAAACGCCTCTTAGCAAACCCGGGTGGGTGTCACATGGACCAGCCCCCTTCTTCTATTTTGTAGTTTTTCACTTCCTTGACTCCACAGAGCCCCTCATCCCTATTCCCTCCATCCCCCTTTAAAGCACTTAGTTGCCTCTGTACAAATCCAAGTTGGGTTCAGTTCACGTTGGACGCTTTTCTCTATTGTGAGGTTATATTACTGATTAAAATCTGTCTTTACCACTTTAACTCACGTCAGCTTTCTTTATCTTTGACAATGGCTGCCTTTCAAAGTGCGTCTCTTATGAGAAAAGAATCTGGGTTCGAGGGCAATTTTATTGCATTCAGATGCACTGGGTTCTGGGTCTTTGTCAATGCCTATAAACATAACGGCCTAAAGACAGGCCCTGTGTATCTCAGTGTGCCTGGGAAGGCACCTACTTGGAACACCTTCCTCACTTGGGCCTCCATCCTGCTTCGTCTGCCTAAGGATTTCAGGTGGCTCGCCACCTCAGAAGTGGGTGGGATAAACCAGCCCTCATCCTCACCATCAGCAGGCTGCCAGCGACGCTCTGAACTGTGTCACCTGTGTCTGTCCCACACGCCACAATCCTGGTGCTTCTGTTGCACCACCTCCAGCCCCGGACCACATCTAAGCAAGGTCTCCACCTCTCTCTGCCCCATTCCTCACAAAGAATGCTAAGGTTCCCCCACATCATCTCCACGGCCCTCCCTGGGGGCTTCCCTGGCAGGGTGCCAGAGGGACATGTGTTAGGTCAGGCCCAGAAGGGGCGACCACAGGGCTTTGGGATGCTGCCCGTCTTACTCAGGCTGGATTTACTACTTAGTCTATACAGGGTTAAGTCAACTGCCTTCAAGTGACTAAATCCCTGGAGGAAGGAAGAGGAAGTGGCTAAAGATGCTCCTAAAAAGTTTTTTTATATATAGGAAAAGAAAAAAGAACTTATTATAGACAAAGATATCTTCCACCTTCCTTCCTACAGGGGTGATGGGCAGGACCGCAATCCACACACTAATCCACTTGGACCCCAAATCTCTTCCCGAGTTTCTTAAACCCACTCCAGTCTCCTACTTTTTGTGACCCAGAGAGAATGGAGTTATTTTAAGTAAAGCTCATTTTTTATGGAGGGGCCATCATTTCCAGGACCACCCCAGGCAGCCCTGCTGGGCCCACCTTTCCAGCTAGAGGTCACTCAGGGCAACCTGCCAGCTCCATCAGAAAGTTCTCTTCAGCAATTGACCTGTGGGGCTCTCTCAGCACCAGCCACTTCATACTATGGCTTCTTTTGTCCTTCAGATCCCTGTGCTTCGGAAACCGCTGAGGTGGAGGCAAGATTCATTTATACGCTACTCCTTCTTCTCAGGCACCCTTGCCTATCTCGGTGTATCTGCCTGATTGAGAAGTGAGCCTACAGGTGATTTGTAACCAACAGTAAAGTGCTTAAGTGTGAGACTGGCTTACTCATGCATTAAGCAGATTCACGGTTATCCCCATATTAATGTCAGCTCACTCTTGCATTTCTGTGAGATTTCCTGAGCAGAGTGAACTCTTTGCCACGGCCTGTGAGATAATGTATCATATCCAGACACGCACCTCATGCCTCCTGTCTCCTTTCTCACTTTACTCATCCCTCTGACCTTCAGTCAGTCCCTCAGATATTTTCAGCTCTTTCCTAATACAAGTTCTTTGCACCCACAACTCTTTCTTCCAGGAGGCCCCTTCCCCCAGACTTTTGCCTTGCTCTGTCTTCTGCTTCTGGACTCAGCTTAAAAATAACTTCTTCCTGGGGTACCTGGGTGGCTCAGTCAGTTGAGCATCTGACTCTTGGTTTTGGCTCAGATCATGATCTCACGGTTTGTGAGATTAAGCCCTGCATTGGGCCCCGCACCACCAGGGTGGAGACTGCTTGAGATTCTCTCTCTCTTCCTCTCTCTCTCAAACTAAATAAATAAACTTAAAAAAAAAATAACTTCTTCCTGGTGCTGACTGGGAGGGCACTTAAGAGAGCCTTGGGGGTGGGGGAGGGGTAAATATTCTGTTTGTGATCTACACGGGAGTCACAAGCTGTGTGCATGTGTAAAAACTCATTGAGCTGTCCACTTAAGATTTATAGACTTTATGTAAGTAAACCTAAAAAAGGAAAATCTAAAAAAAGTTTCAACTTCTTCCTTGTCTCATTATTATAGTAGTAGTAGCTCCTATTACTCTTGAACATGGGATTGTGCCTCCATCCTGGAACAATAATTATATTCTTTGATTGTTTATTTGTAAATTGTACCTCCTCCTAGAATGCAAGCCCTGCAAGGACAGAGCCTCTGTCTTTCCTGTTCACGGAGGCATCTTCCAGAGCATAGCATAGTGCCTGTCACACAGTGGACACTAAAAAATTTAGTGAATGGAGAGGTGGAAGGATGAATAAAAAAGCTTGGATTTAATGATGGAGGAAAAAATGGGCAGAGGAGGAATGTCCGAGGCTGGAAGTTCCCACTCCCACCCAGCAGAGAGTTGAGGGGTCTTATTCCGGAAGTCCAGGATCTCGTTACCTCCCTGGAGACCCAACACCTTCCTATCTACACCTCATTGGGGTTGTCCTGGTCGGCATAGATGAGGAAGCCTGTGAAGAGGCTATCGGTCCAGTAAGGGTCATAGAAAAGCCCGTTCTGCTCTGAGTAGAAGATCTGCAGCCAGACCTCATCACCTTGCTTCAGAGCCAGGATGGTGGAGCCCGAGGCCACATCATGGTTGCCTGTGTTGGCATCGAAGGTCCGGATGCGGTACTGGCCGTTGTGCACCAGGCCGATGGCCAGGTGCTTGTTGGCCAGGGTGATATCGTAGGTGAAGTAGTAGATCCCCGGCACGCCACAGACGAACTTGCCACTGGATGCATTGTAGTGGCCACCCTCGTTCATCAGGATCTTGTCAAACTTGATGGGCAGCCTCTCCCGTGGGTAGCTCTTGGTCACTGCCACCGAGAAGGCAGACTTGGCGTGGCCACTGCCGCAGCTGCAGGGGCCTGGGAGGCCCGGCTCCCCCTTCCTGCCCTTGGGCCCCTTCTTTCCTGGTGTGCCGTGCTTCCCCGGAGCACCACTGACCCCCTTGGGGCCGCGAGGACCGGCCCGCCCAATGGCCCCGGCTTTGCCCTTTGGTCCTGGCTTTCCCCGGTTACCTGTCCGGCCAGGTGGACCTGGAAGACAGAGCAGCTGGTGTTATGGAGGGGCCTTCACAGAGCTAGGCAGAGGCTGTGGGCCTTGGCTTTCCATCCTTGGAGCAGGAGCCTTTGGGTAATGGAAAGAGCAAGAAGGCTTTGGAGTTACATAGAAACGGGTGCAAATCCTGCTGGTATTACCTGGGGCTCTTCTCCCAGTCTTATCTGGAAAATGGGAATGGTGGTACTCACCCTCCAGAACCACTATGGACAAGGCAAAAAAGAATAACTTATAACAGCTCACCCCTTTCCTTCTCCCTGCCTTCTAGGGAAATGTCTGGTTTGTCTGCCAGACCAGTCCTTCAGTGGGCTGCACTGGTAATGGGTTGACAAAAGAATTGGAAGAAGCCTCTTGACTTCAACATATTGATCTTAGTAAGAGCCCTGCCCAGTACCCAAGGTCCCTGTATGTGCAAGAGTTTAAGTGCAGCATTGCTTACAATAGCAAAACTAGGGACAACTAAATGCCTATCCAAAGAGAAATGATTCATGGGGCACCTGGGTGGCTCAGTTGGTTGAGCATCTGACTTCGGCTCAGGTCATGATCTCACAGTTTGTGAGTTCAAGGCCCACATCAGGTTCTATGCTGTCAGCATGGAGCTTACTGTGGATCCTCTGTTCCACCCCCCCCCATCTCTGCCCTTCACCTGCTTGTGCATGCTCTCTCTCTCTCCCCAAAATAAATAAACATTAAAAAGAAATGGTCCCAAAATTATGGTCTACCCATACTGTGCAATTCTATACAGGAATTTTAAAAAATGAGGCAGATTTATGTGTATTGTATGAAAACTTCTCTAAAGTACCCTCTTAAGAGGAAAAAGTAGGTGGCAAGATCTTTTTTGTTGAAAGGAAACCACAAGACGAACTAGTTCTACAACTATTTAAGTGCATAAGAGAGTGGCTGGCCCATAGTAAACTCTCACTGAATATAGTTGGCATATCCTGCAGAACATTTCCCAAGTAACGTTTCCCTCTAGAATGCTCCTTGGTGTTTTATACCCAGATTTTATAACATGTTCATTTCTCTCAATACCCTATTTTTGGCCAATGATTATACAGGAAACACGTCTATTTATGTCCCCTAAATTCAATACAACATTTTAAACAAAACAAATGTGGGTAAAGATTTGAGTCACATCCAAATACAATTGTATAATAGGTACAATTAGTAAACTGGCAGAATTGGGTGTAGATGTTTGAAAAGCTTGCTGAATGTCAGTTGAGGGCCTGCTTCTGAAGGTTGCTCGTGCCAGAAGGCAACCTAGTATTATTGTAAGCAAATGACTCTTTGCTAGACACCAAATGAACTGGGTAATCAGAAAGTAATGCTGTAGGCATTTTCCATTCTAACAAGGTTCTTTGCTTCTTGTAGGTATATATGTAGGTATTTTACTACGTCTTAAAGTTTTGAATTAACATGTAATGCATTTAAATTTTTCCTATTTTAAGTAATTGGGAAATAGATTCTCAAATAGCATTTTCTCACTAAAATTTCTCATCTAATTTTTAGGAGCAGATTGCTTATGTTAAGTGCCTGGCAATGCCTGGTAATACTATACATATATATAAATTATGTAGAAAAAGGCCAAGAAGGATATACCTCTAACCAATTAATAGTAGTTACCTCTGGAAAGCGAGGAGAGAATGAAAAGGGTAGGAATTAAGGAGGTCTCTTGCTTTATTTGTATTGTTTGAATATATTACAATAAGAATGTATTTGTGTGTTATTTGTAATTAAAAAATTTTTAATGGTAAAAAAGTTAAAGTAAGATCACAAAGCTGTCCCATGAAAAAATAAAAATAAGCAAAAGTTACTGCTTTAATAGTGGGAGAAACGTAAGGAGGAATAAAGACTGATTCATTTTGGATTGGAGATTTGGGGGGAAACAAATAGATAAGAAAGCTTATCAGGAAGTTCTGCAGTGTGTTATGTGGTGTGCCTCCTTCTTGGTACCTTTTTGAGAAACTTCATGAAAAGCTGGTTTTACTTTTCAAGACCTTTGTGGAGATGGATTTGTATGTGTATGTCAGAGGGAGGTGGTTGGATAATACCCTGTACTGGTCCCAGAACGACCCAGCTTTACAGGTCAGGACTCTCCATCTCTTAACACTGTCTTCCTTGGTGTGTTGCCTTAATTCTCAGCAGAGACTCTCTGCATGAGCAGGTGAGATGGCCAAGCCTATATCCTCATGGGTGTGTTGCCTTAATTCTCAGCAGAGACTCTCTGCAAGGGCAGGTGAGATGGCCAAGCCTATATCCTCATGGGTGTGTTGCCTTAATTCTCAGCAGAGACTCTCTGCGTGGGCAGGAGAGATGACCAAGTCTATATCCTCATGGCTCGTGATCAAGGAGAAAAAGTCAATAGTAGAGATACCCTCTCACTAGGACCTGTAAGATGAATGTCAGGGAAAAATCTATCTGGCCCTGCTTGGAGTATTAGCCCAGACTGAAGCTACCACTGGGGTCAAGGAGTGGGATACCATGACATCCCGTGCCTGACACACTGTGACACCTCCTCAAGTCAAAGCCATTACCATTACTTACATAGCTATTCTTTGGGAAAGGAGGTGCTTTGGAGGAATTGATTTGGTGTGGTAGGAGAAGGTCTGGATTTGGAGGCAGCTACCGGCCTGTTACATGAGCTCAGCACATCAGTTAAAGAGAGACGACCGTTTATTCTATATCTACTCTGAGGCTGATGCTTCACACGTCATATTTTATCGTCATTACAACCCTGTGAGCTAGGCACTGTTATCATCTCTATTTTGGAGAGGAAGCAACTGAAGAATGAAGAGAGGTTAACTAATTCACCAAAACAGGTCCCCAAGTTTGTTTCCAGAGTTCAGGTCTTGCAGCCATGACATGCTGTTCTCAACTTAATCACCCTTGACTCTCAGTTTCCTCATCTGTTAACACGATATAAGAATACCTCCTTCATAGCATGGTATGGATGGTCAATGGAGCAACACACTCAAAAGTGCTTTGTCAATGTTAAAATGCCATGCAAATAAAAGTTACTTTGATTCCTCTTCTGCTTAAAACGTGTACTTAGGGATGTTGCTGATATTAAGGGTTCTGAGACAAAGAATGTCAAGGCTGGTCCTTGGATACCTGTACGATTTAGGAGGATTAGTCATGCTGAGATTCGCTCTGTGGATCAAGCCATGAAGAGGTAGACTTGAGCCCATTGGTAACCATTTCAAAATTTCCAGCCTTTGTGAAACTAAAACTAAAACACACAGAGAAGCAGAGCCTTGACAATAACTTTGAGTTCCTGGACCCAGACATTGCTGAAGCCTGGCTCTTAAACTTCACGGTTCCATGAGCCAATAAATTCCATTTGGGGCTATATATTGAGTTTCTATTACTTGCAACCAAAGGTGTTCTGAATCATATATCAGGAGACTCCCTTAAAGCAAATCAGCAAATCAATGGTGCAGCTGGGGAAGGAACACAAGATCTGATACCCACTGTCCTTTCAGGAGAATACACTGTTCTGTTTTTTAAAAAAGACATTAATTTGATTTATAATGAAATGGGATTCATACTGGGTTTCATAACTAAACTCCTTCTGTGCCAGAGGATGTTGAGCCTGGGCAGGAATAGGAGAGACAGGCACTGGGCCTCTTACCTTCCTCTCCGCTGTCCCCCCGGTCCCCGTCCTGGCCATCCTGGCCATCTTTTCCAGGAAAGCCCATTCTTCCCACCATTCCTGAGGGCCCTGGGGCTCCCGGGGGGCCAGGTGGGCCTTGGGGGCCAGGCAAGCTGCAGACAAGTTGAGGGGAGCCTTTTTGGAAGTCCCTGCGAGCGAAGGCACCAAGCAGCGGGTCAGCTGCACAAGGGAGAGCACAGAACAAGAGTACCCAAGGGATCATGGTGGTCACCTGTGGGAGGCAAAAGAGCTGTGAGTTGATTGGTGGTCAGTCAGAAGGGCAACCAGAAGGAGACAGCCGGAAGAGACTCTCTTCTCCATCACACACAAGTGGCTGCACAGTGTCCTCATGTCTTGGGGACATATTTGGATGCACTCAGTCATGGACCCAGAATATACTTTGGAGAGGTCTTGAGGGTGAGGCACTCATCATCACACTGCTGTCCTTCAGCGGAGCTGAAATAGAGGCAGGACCTAACGGCCCAGTAGTGCCAATTGGGAGGAGTGGTGGATGGAGAGAAACAAGCTAGGAATTCATTAAAATCCATGGCTCAAGTAGAAAGGGACAGAGCAGAAATAGTTTGAATTGTAGGTAATGTTTTGCAACTATGTTGCTTCTCCGGGGGTACTCGGGGTAGCACATCTCCAAGTGAGCACTGAGTCTCTGGTTCTGAGTCAAGGTGCCCTAGACCTAAGCAGCACCAGTGGGCCACAGTAGCAGCCTCTCTGCCCAGTGCTTCCTGTGCACCAGGCAAGGGCTAAGAGCTTTCGGTACATTACTCACCTCATAGCATCCTTGCCAGATAGGTACAGGTGAGGAAGTTGAGGCCCAGAGACATTAACAACAAGCCTAACTCCTGCAATCAGCAGGTGACATGGCTGGGGTTTGAACCAGACTGGGCAGATCCAGAGCTTGTGTCCTTTAGCAGCAGGCTATAATGCATCCTTTTTGTTTTTTAAGTTAAAAGAATTCATTGGAGGGGCACCTGGGTAGCTTAGTTGGTTAAATTTCCAACTTCAGCTCAGGTCATGATCTGAAAAAGGTTTTTTTATTTAAAGGTTTTTAAAAATTTTTTTTAAATTTTTATTTATTTTGAGAGAGAGAGAGAGAGAGAGAGAGAGCATGAGCAGGGGAGGGGCAGTGAGAAAGAAGGAGAGAGAGAGAATCCAAGCAGGCTCTGCATTGCCAGCCTGTGGGGCTCAAACTCACCAACCTGAGCCAAGATCAGAAGTCGGTCACTTAACTGACTGAGCCACCCAGGCCCCTCCCCCAAAAGTTTTTAATTAAGTAGGCAGCACACCCAACATGGAGGCTTGAACTCATAACCCTGAGATCAAGAGTTGCATGCTCTATTGACTGAGCCAGCCAGGCACCCCTTATTTATCAATTTTAGACATTATCTTCTGAATTTCATTTATGACAGATGAGGAATGTGTCCCCCTTCCATCACCCTAGCCCCTATTTCTTCTCCTTCATGTGGTTAAAATATAATTTTTGATAAAATAAAAATTTACTCTCTGGATTATTATGAGTATTGTTTATTGCTAAGCTAAGCACTGTCCTACAATTTGATTTCTTTTCTCGTACACTCTTTTCTTCCTGGACATATTAACTTTATTTTTTCACTTGCTTACTTCCCTATGCCACTATTTTCCACACTATCAGATATATCAGATCATTCGTTCCATTTATTTTCCTAAAGATACAAGTCCTGGAGCCCCCGTCCTCGTGTTCTGATCCTCACGCATGCTAACTAGCTGGCATTCTAGACTCTCCTTTATGATCATTGTGGTGATTGTCTTTGCCTCTCTCCTGGGTTGTAGCTCTTGTTTCATGAATCCTATGTCTTTCTCTCTTTGTTTAATTAAAAACAATTTTTTAAAAATCCCTCAGTCTGGTGGCACCTATCCTGTAAGAGCTTCCTGGAAAAGTGGTATGGGAAGTCATTTTTAAGGAATTGCAGGTATCCATATAGTTTGATTTTATATTGTGTCCTCAAGGCTGGTGACAGCGATAGCATGATCACCAGAGGCCAGAGTGTTATATGCTCGGAGGTGATGCACTCCCGGCCCCACACTGTGAAGATGCAGATGCTGAGGTCCAGAGCAGGACGTAGCAACTTGACCAAGATCTCTCAATAAATTGGCTCAGTCACTTTGCAATCAACAGCCTCTCTCTCAAGAAGGAACTTTCCAGGCATGATTTCTTGCCATGAGGATGAGCCCCAAAGTGTAGCCTGCTTTGTCACCTTAGGCAAGATCTTTTCCCTCTCTGGGTCTCAGTTTCCCACCTGAGCAATAAGGGGTTTGAACCAGGTCAGTGGTTCCACACTTCCGCGTAGTGGTCAGACTCACCTGGTGGGCTTGTTCAAACCTGGCTTGCTGGGCCTCGTCCCCAGGGGTCGAGGATTATGATTCAGTAGGTCTGGGCTGGGGCTAGGGGATTTGCATTACAAGTAAGCTGCTGCTGGTAGTTCAGGGGTCCACTCTGAGAATCACTAGACTAGATGGTCTCTCAGGTCCCTGCAACTCTGATGCTGAGCCTTTCAGACTTCAACCTGCCCTCTTGCAGATATGTAACCCTTCCTGGCTCCCCTGTGGCCGCACTGCTTTCGGCTACTTAACCAGAGCCTTCAAGCAATAGGTGCTGTGGTGCTGGCAGCCCCTCCCCCCTCATCCTGGGCCCTCAACCTCCTTTTCCTTCCAAACCTGCTTTGCCCTGGTCCTAGGAGCCTGTCCAGACATCAGCGGATAGAAGAGGAGAGAAAACCAGGCCTCTTCTGCCAGGGAGAGGAAAGGAGACCACAGCACTGTACTGCCCCAGACGCAGGGGCCTGTTCTAGTTGTGGCTCCAAGGCTTACCTTGTTATGGACCTCAGGTGGTTTCTCTACATAAGTGTCAGAATGGTGCTCTGGCCAGGCAGAGTTGACTTAGTACTAGAGGCTGTTTTCAATAACACTCTATCATATAATAATAAAATTATTATCTTTTCAATTTCCTTAATCCTGATTAAGTCAAGAAAATTATCTCAATCTGGTGAGAGTGTAACTTTAATGCCTCCCTAGCCCTTTCTAGTAGCCCTTTTTAACCAAGAGCACTGTCATCTGTAGCAGTGCACACCCATTCTTAAAGACTCTCAGGCAGGAACCCCCAAGTAGGACAGAGACCTTGGAAAGCCCCAGACAGGAGCATGGCACCAGGGGTCCTGGGGAAAAGCGTCTGCTGGGATGGAGGGAGGGCTTGTGGCCACATAGAGAAGGAGACCTGGACTGGGGCACAGGTGAGCTCTGGGCAACTCATCCTCCAGGGAGGGGGAAAAGCAAGACTTAGAGGGTGAATGTAAGAGAGTGTTACAATCGAGACTCCCACCTGGGCACTAGGACTCCTGAGAGGCTGCGTGCTAAATGGGCTGGTCAGGCTAAAGCGAAGAATCGACAAAGGAACAGTGTCAGAGCCCACTCCAGGACTCCTGGCTCTCTGGGTGGACTGAGGATTTTAAAATATGAGCTATGTCCCTGGGAGGGGGAGGGAGAGTGGCCATGCCTCTGAGGCCTGTGTGAGGAAGCTGGAAGGTGAGAGACTGGCTGGGCAAAAGGGGAAAGACAGCGTGGGATGGGGGCCGATTGCCTTCTCGCCTCCCCAAGAGATGGAAGACATTCCCCAGTGGGAGCCAGCCTGGGCCAGAGGGGTCTGGAGAGAAAGTGAGGGGCCCCAGCAGCAATAACCATGCAGGGCAGACACCAGAAAGCCAGAGGCCAAAGGCGAGGCCCGGGGATTGCCAGCAAAAGGAGAATGTGTGTGGCCCCCTTCAGGGCTGTTTACGGTCAGGGTCCAATATGGCAACCCCAAGGAGCCAGCAAAAGGTGTCCCTGAAAGAGGCAGATTCAATGTCTGCCCAGCCCAGAGAGGCAGAGCAGTTCAGTCCCTGTCGCTGCCAAGAAACATGGAAGAGCCTTCCTGCTTCTTGTCTCCTTACCTCTCCTTTCAGCCTGGAAAGGGGTGAGCTAAGAAAGGGAGCAGATGGCCCTGCCAGCTTCACGTCTTTGCTGAGGGATAAGAGACAGTGTCGCCTTTAATTGAAGATCGAAGATTGGATTATGTGGGAGTAGATTGCCAGGGCGAGGGGGGTCCCTCCCTGGCTACATTACAAAGGGGCAGAGGAGACAAAAACCAAGTTACAGTTTGATGTGCCTCTGGTGTCACACGTACTCAGCATGGTTGGTCTAAACGACAGCAGAGGTGGTTCGCAGACCTGGTGAACATGGTGGAAGTGTCATATGCATGATGTACTTAAAAAAAATTTTTTTTAATGTTTATTTTTGAGAGAGAGAGACAGAGACAGAGCGTGATCAGAGGAGGAGCAGAGAGAAAGGAGACACAGAATCCAAAGCAGGCTTCAGGCTCTGAGTTGTCAGGTTTGAATTCACAATCCAGGAGATCATGACCTGAGCTGAAGTTGGACGCTTAACCGACTGAGCCACCCAGGTGCCCCCTGCATGATGTACTTTTAGAGAACCGTGCCCCTGACACTCCCAGGCCTCAGGCATCCCCATCTCCTTCCCTGGTCTGCTTGATGAGAGTCTTGGAAAACTGTCATTGTTACTTGTGAGCTGTGACACATCTGGGAGCCCACAAGAGAAACCCAATTCTCAAAGCAGGTTTGTAATGGTTTGGAAAAGTTGCAAACATTTTGGACCAGGGAGAGGGAGGAAGGAAGTGGGTGGGAGCGAGTCTCCCAGGCAGATGAGAGTCATGCAAACAGCTAGAGAAAGACAGGCAGGAAGGAGAAACAGCTAGATGAGAGAGGAAGGAGAAGAAGCATGTTTCAGTTTGCAGCCCCTTTCTCTCTTCTGATGATCACTCTCAGCCATACAGGCCCAGAAAGAGGGAGTAGGGTCCTCGGTCCGGCCTACCTCTGCCTCTTTGGACAACAGGGGCTCTCGCTCAATGACAGCTGGCCCAGAGCAGACCCCAGTGGCTGGGTGGAGGAGCAGGGCTCTGGAACAGGCAGGGAGGAAGGGATTTCACAGAGCTGGAGGCTGGTGGTTCCCGCAGTCTGAGCCAGGAACTGTTTTGGAAATAAAGGCGGAGAAACTAGATTCTGGAGGGAGAGGAGAGACTCTGCCTCCAGTGCACCTCCAAGAAAAACAAGGCTCTAAAAATTCCTGCTTCCAGCCAGTGCCTCTACCCTCCTGAGTCTGGCCCAGAAGCCTACTCTCCACAGTGTGGTGGTGAGCAAATCTGGGGGCTAGGTGCTTGAAGGGGAGTCAGGGCCCCCAAAGAATCCAGATAAATTACCTCTTCCAGGCTCTTTTAAATAAATTTAGATTGGCAAACCTGGGGAAGGTCCCAAGGGACCCCTTTAGTTACAGACAGGGAAACTAAGGCAGAGGTAAACTGACTTTATTAGACAACTACAATGTTCCAGGCACTGTTTGAGGCTCTTTACATGAATTATTTTATTTGGAGTTTATAATAAAGTCTATGAAGGTGATAAACTTATTGTCCTATTTTTCAGAGGAAGAAACAGAGGCTCTGAGAAGTGAAATGATTTACCCAAAGCCACACAATTGGAGAATGGAGACTACAGTCTGAGGGGTTCTGAAGACTACACTTAAGCTACTACACCTTGCTCCCTCCCCCTGGTATTTTTGTTATGTTTTATACAAGAGGAAACTGAAGCTCAGAGTGGCTAATTTCCTCACATTTACACAACTAGTTCATGGCAGAAGTTATATTTGAACTTGGGTTTGGCTGACCCTAATGCCCAAATGCTTTCCATTATGTCAGCATTTCTTAGATTTTCCTCCTAAATATTCTGAATCACAGAAGAGACCTTGAAGCATTTGCCAAAGCCACACACAGCAATAGGGAGATTTCTTTCATATCTTATATATTTGCACACGCCTGCAAACACACACGTACACACACACACACGTGGATGTATAATACATGACTTTGAAAACGTAGAAGTGATGTTTTTTCTCCCTCAGGATACGTGAGGAAATCGATGCTTAAGGAAAACCTCCTGTCCTTTGAGAGGCCCACACTTGGCTTACTCAAGGTGATGGGTGGGGGTGGGGGCCCTGGGCCCCGCCGTCAACAAGTCCCCTTGGTGTTTTAATAGGGTATTCCCAGGAGCTGAACCAAAAGACCAGCACAAGGCACAGCCCCAACTCACTCCTTGCTTCATCCCAGCAGGAGCCTCCTCCCTGGTCTCTTGCGTCCCCCCCAACACGTACTCACCATGT
Organism: Hyaena hyaena; assembly: GCF_003009895.1. Classification (NCBI taxonomy): domain Eukaryota; kingdom Metazoa; phylum Chordata; class Mammalia; order Carnivora; family Hyaenidae; genus Hyaena; species Hyaena hyaena. The sequence continues at coordinate 1,678,547 of NW_024080887.1, forward strand.
GAAGCCAGAAGGACTGTTCAAAACCATAACTCAGTCACATCACTTCCTGGAGGGTCTTACCCCAGTTGTTGCTGGCTGCAAATAGCAAACATTGGAAACCCTGACGTGGCCCACAAGGCCCTAAATGACCCGGCCCTTGCGGCCACCTCCCCAGCTCCAGCTCCCCCTGTCTCTTCTGCTCCCCCTTGCCTAGCCCCCCCACCTCCTTCAGGCCAAGCTCTGCATTCTGCCAGCCTGGGAACCCCACCCTCTTGGCTCCCTGGCTCTTTATTCATTTTGTTTCAGCTGAAATGTCACTTCCTCCAAGGCCTTCCCTGACATGCCCTCTCAGACAGCTCTCCCCCTGGACTCCAGCTCCTTGTCTGCTCTTACAACAATGCATGTGTATTCATTGTATTTGCTTGCTAATCTGCTTACTGTGCCTGTTTTGTCTCTCCGTAAGTAGAAACTCCCGTGGCAGGAACCCCAGATGGCCCTGCTATATCCCCAGGTCTTCCAACTTCCTTGCAAACAGAGGGTGTTCAGGATGTTGCCTGATTAATGAGTGAGATCCACACTCTACCCTCAAGAAAATCCACAGCGAGGAGAAAACAAGGCAATGGCCTAAATCTAAAAGGAATCCTTCGAAATAAATAAGTTTTCTCCCTTTCTCGATTTTTCCAACCCAAACCATATCTAATTCTAATCTCTCATTCCTCTTGACTTCCTACAGCACAGGGAGCCCCCACCCTCACTCTGGGGAGGGAGCTTTCAGAACATTTTACATATAGCAGGTATTCCATAAGTATCTGTTCAATGGATCAGAGAGAAAAAAAAAATATTGGTTCTTCCTTACCTTTTTAAAAGCTATCTTAGTTCCTAAATTCTCCTTTCTGGTGGGAGCTGAGTAAGAAGGACGCATGACAGTCTTCCTGCTGTAGAGAAAAAGATATATTAGTAGGTCAACCCCCCGTAATGAAATCAAGTGGTACTAAACGTGGATGGAGTTCTAACGTCTGGTTTTAATTTGCCCAGTCCCTGGGCTTCTTATCTCTCGGTTAAGTTGCCAATGATTCATAAGTACACATGTTCTAGGAAAACTAGGAGCTAAAGTAGGGGACCTCCTTCTCCTTTCTGCCCTTGACCCCCAGGACATTGGCCCCTGGTTCACTCCCAAGGACCCACAGCCCAGACTGTGCCACGAGAAGGACCAGAAGTGGGGACATCGGTGTGCTGCTGACCACACCTGAGTGGGACACTGGCCTGGGCCTTCAGTGAGGCTGCTCAATTCTGAGTCATCTTGCCTGGGAGACAGGAAGATATATATTACACTTAAATAAATCTGGCCTGTTGGTTTTCAAGTTTTGACACACTGACAGGTAGTGGTGTTATTTAACTCTGTGATTAAGAGCAATGGGAAACCAGGGGCACTTGGGTGGCTCAGTCTGTTAAGTTTCCAACTTCCACTAAGGGAATGATTTCATGGTTTGTAGGTTCCAGCCCTGCATTGGGCTCTCTGCTCTCAACGAAGAGCCTGCTTTGGATCGTTTCCTGCACACACAAGCACATAATCTCTCTCAGAAACAGACATTAAAAAAAAAGAGCCATGGTAAACTCACTTTCTTCAACTATCTTTTTTTTTCTTAAACTTTTTTAATGTTTTATTTATTTCTGAGAGAGAGACAGACAGCATGAGCAGAGGAGGGTCAGAGAGAGAGGGAGACACAGAATCTGAAGCAGCCTCCAGGCTCTGAGCTAGCTGTCAGCACAGAGCCTGATGTGGGGCTCAGACCTACGAACCATGAGATCATGACCTGAGCCGAAGTCGGATGCTTAACCGGCTGAGCCACCCAGGCACCCCTACTTTCTTCAACTATCTAATGGAAGTAATAATATATCTGACTCCTGGAGTTTTTATAGGAGCAATGAGGCACCATACTCAAAACTTCAAGCCCAGTGTGAGGCTCAGTAACTGCTCAGTAGTTGGAGAGAACTCTGCCCCCACCCTGACCTCCTCCCTGTGAACCCTGCCCCCACCCTGACCTCCTCCCTGTGAACCCTGCCCCAACCCTGACCTCCTCCCTGTGAACTCTGCCCCGACCCTGACCTCCTCCCTGTGAACTCTGCCCCGACCCTGACCTCCTCCCTGTGAACTCTGCCCCCCCTCTGACCTCCTCCCTGTGAACTCTGACTGGACCCTAACCTTTTCCCTGTGAACCCTGCCCCCACCCTGACCTCCTCCCTGTGAACTCTGCCCCAACCCTGACCTTTTCCCTGTGAAGCCCACAAACAGTTGCCTGCCTCATCCTTCAACTTTCAGATCTACTACTGTCTCTTCAGAGAGACCTGCCTGGTTGCTGGACTAAAGTATTTTTCCACTCTTGGTTTGCTTTTCCTTCGAAAGCACTTGGACCAAGTTGTGATTACATATGTATTGGTTTCCTGACCCACTAGCTGTGTCTTCTCCTTGGTGTGGAAGGATCAGGAAAGCGAGGCCCTGCCTGTCTTGCTCTTTATTATGTTACCAGAGTCCAGCACTGTGTCTGCCATGCACTTAGGAAGTGCTCAGCTCAGAGTTGTTTCACAGCCCTGGACAAAGCACTCCTAATCAAGGGCAACAGGTGTAAGGAGTCTAAACGTCTAAACCAAACTGACTCCATGACAGGCTTTAAGTTTCCCCTCTAAACTAGAAGGCCTGAGTTCCGGCTTTCCCGAAACTACCAGGTAGTTACACATTGCCCAAGGCAGGAGTAACCACCCTTGCAACACCCAATCCAGAAAGGCCAGCGACCACCCTCCACATTGTTAAGGGAGATAGAAACTATAGATAGGACCCTGTTACCTAATGTTAAAGTTAACCTGTTAGTCGCCGAACAAGATCCTAGGCTCGCTCTGTGACTGGTTGAATTTAAAGGTACTCTAAATGTTGTAATTGGATCCCGCCAAAAGTAACGAATACTCTAGACAATGTATATGGTTAAACCCTCTGTCAATGATGTTGAATAATTATGATTGGATCACTGTTCCCATGTCACAACTCCTGTAACTCCCCCGTCTCAAACCCCATAAAAACCCTACTCTGCCCTTGTTCGGGGCTCTCAGCACAGATCCATACGCTGGTGAAGTCTGGGAGTCTGAGCTTAAGCCCGTAATAAAGCCCTTTGCTTTTGCATATGTGACTCGGACTCCTTGGTGGTCTTGGGATTTTGGGGAGATCGTGATCTGGGCATAACACAGGATCACAACTTTCATTTGCTTTGTGCAGATGACAAAGCCACACTTGGTCAATGAAGGAAATGTAGAGAGATGACCGGTCTTGGATTGGAAGATGTGGGTCCCAGCCCTAGTTTTGTAACTTACTGGTTATGTGACTATGGGAAAGTCATTTCCTCGTATTTGAGGTTCCATTTCCTCACCTATTAAATGGAGGTAATAACACTCACCCCACCTACCTTACAGGGCTGTTCTGAGAATCAAACAAGATAGCGAATGTTGAAAGCAAACATGATACAAAAATTAGAGCCTAAAGTTGTAATTGGCACCTCCTGCCCCTGAACAACGAGCAGTCCCAACCTCCCACTAGGAGCCCTTGGAGTGTCTGGGTGAGTTATGGTGGGGGAGTGTACTTGACTCTGACCCGGCCAGGGATTCTCCCAGACTTTGGGGTTAAAGGGGAAGGGCTGGTGGCTGGAATGGGGGGGGGGCTTGCTTGCTGCTGAAGCTCCCTGAAAATTCCCTTTGATGGGAGTGAGAATTCTACAATGAAAAACACCCCGTGCCCTCCCTGAATTCCAGGAAGCAAATTGGAAACAGCCCTCTCCAACTTCTCTGAAAAGCAGACGGACCGCCTGGAGGAGAAGGGCTGGTGGCAGCTCCTCACACAGTACTCACAGAAAAGTCCCCTTTCCTGGGATTTGGAAACACTCCAGCAACCAGAGCCTAACACAGAAGATTAAAAGGTATGGGGTCCACTTGCCAAGAAGCCCCAGAAACTATTTTATCTGTTTTCTTCCTCCTCCACTCCCTGTTTCTGTCCCAGTGTAGAAAAAGAGGTCCGAGGACAAAGTGTGACTGACAAAGATAGACCTCTGCTATACACACCCAAACCCATACAAACCAACCAACGTGGCAGGTGATGTGATGTGGTGGGCAGGGGGCCCATCCCCTCCCCTGAGCCCCCGGGCTGCTTCACATTGGGCCTCAGCTGCCTGTGCAATGAGGGCACAAAGCCATCAAGCTTTGGAGCTGCCCACAGTTGTTTTCTGCCATGGAGACCAAGGACTGCAGTGAGCTAGAAGAATGCAGCTGATGTGCCAGATGTGAGGGGAGGGAAGGAGGTCTGAGGGTGTTTGGAGCCCTGTATCCAGCTTGTCTGGAGGGCCAGCCTCCAAGTGGCAGGCCGGAGTGCCGGGGAGCGTGTTTGAGCAGGGCTGTCCAGTAGGAATATGATGTGCAGCTACCGTTCAAAATGGGTCTCATTGTCATGTTAAAAAGGTAAAAAGCAATGAAATTTATTTTAATATTTTATATAGCCTAATAGATCTCAAGTATCATCTCAACATGTAATTAATGTAAAAATTATTAATGAGGCATTCACATTCATAAACTGGCACGAAGTCTCGGAGACCCAGTGTGTATTTTACGCTTGCAGCACATCTGAATGCAGATTGGCCACATTCCAAGCGCTCAGCTATCATGTGGTGTGCACCAGCTCTAAACACAGCCGCTTGCGTTGAAATCCCATGAACTAGCTGTGGCACCTGTTACAAATTACTTATTCTATGTTTCTCAGCCTCATCCTCTCCAAAATAGGGAAAATAATAAGGTAGGACAATAACCTACCTTAGAAGGTTGTTATGAGGATAGAATGTTCTTAGAACAAGGCTTGGCATTCAATAAGGGATACAAGAGCATTAGCTATTATTATTATTTCTTATCCTTCTGAAGATCAAACAAGATAATGGATATTGAAGATAAAGCATGATACAAAAATTAAGACCTTGTTTAAAACTGTAATTGTCACTAACTGCAGCTGAACTCATGAAAAACAGTCCTAATCTCTGAGTCCTGTGGCATTTCAGGCAGGGCCCCTGCCTTCTTCTATTTCTCCATTTTCATTTAAGGTGGCTTGTGCTGTGTTTCTGTCAGTTGCCACCCAAAGAGAGGAGGCTTGCCCTTTGCTCCTGCCCTGGCATTGCATCCTGAGGGAAGGAGGGGGCTGTCTGCCATGCCCCCATGTCACTGAGCTACGTGCTGTGTTCATGCTCCATAACACAAGTTATGAATCAATGGCATAGTGCTCAGCTCATCAAGTGATAGGAGGCCAAATGGGGTATCATGTGCTTGGTACCATGGCTTGGCACATGGATGTCCAATAAATGGTGTCACTTATTCTTATCACTTTTGAGACCAGACACTGAGGTTCCGGAGATGAAAAGATGTGGCAGTCACTCTCATATGGCACATGGTCTGGTTATACTGAGGGCCCAGCCTGGTACACCTGTGTGACCATTATGGAAAGCAAGCCTTGAACCTCCTTTGTCTTTGAAGCAGGCTATCTCTCCAAAGAGCATCCAGGACCATGCAGAAGGCAAGAGAAGGAAATTTCAGGGCTAGATGGTTCCTTGGAATGGTATAGAAGGCGCCACACTTGAAGACCCAGGAACTAAGGTAGAGGAACAAATTCTGAACTCTGAAGGGCTAGGGAGAAAAGGCTATGTTTTCCTTGACCTCTCTGGGCTTGCTGGTCTCCATGGAGTCAGTCCCAGTCAGTCTCTGACTGGTATTTGGGGTAATTCTAAAGACCTGACACAGGGCTGGCCTTCAAGAAGCACAGAGCTGGTCTGGTGCTTAGGAGTCGTGTTATAGATATTTTTTTAACCCCTCTGGACCTCAATTTCCTTATCTGAAAAATGGAGAAAAACACACTGCATGGTCTTGTTTAAACCATTTGAATTTGGAAAAAGCATGGTAGAAAATATATTCCATTTTTATGTGTGAAATCTGAAATAACACAAAATCCTCAAATTAAAAGTTTGTCAGGAACCTTGCAAGGCAGTGTGGATTGTAAATTGTAAACCGTGCTTATGCTAGAACCACATGCAACATTATTCCAAACAGGAAAACATAAATAGCTGCCAGCCTTCAGCAGGTGAATTGTAAATTACACAAGTCTGAATTGTTTGAGGTCTTTAGGCATGTGTCTCTGAGTAATTAGCTTGCTCATACCTCTCTTATAGGATAATTGTGACTATCAAATGATATAATATAGTAACTAGGCAACAGTAAGCACTCCTTAATGGTAGTATTATTCTGATACAATGATAATAAGTGAAAACAATGTGAGATATGATATAACGATATTATGGGAGGTTAACTGAGCAGATCTTGGGCTTCTGCTTCCTCCTCTGTAAAATGTGATTATGGTGAGTTGAACAATTGTGAGCTTTGGGGTAAACAGCTGGAAGGCAGATTTTAACAGCGGATACGATTTTACAGCAAGGCACAAATGCAAAGGTCCAGGATTTTTGTATCTGTGACCTACTTTAAAGTTTATTTATTTTTGAGAGAGAGAGAGTGAGAGAGAGAAAACACACACACACACACACACACACACACACACGAGAGTACAAGTGGGGGAGGGGCAGAGAGAGAGGAAGACACAGAATCAGAAATGGGCTCCAGGGTCTGAGCTGTGAGCACAGAGCCCAACTGAAGGCTCAAACCCACGAACCATGAGATCATGACCTGCGCTAAGTCAGACGCTTAACCCACTGAGTCACCCAGCTGCCCCTAAGTGTAATCTACTTTAAACGAGGTTGTAAACTTAGAATTTACTCATTCAACAAACCGCTCTTTATTAACATTGCAATGTGCACTGACCTCTGGTTGAAAGGTATTAAAAAGCTAGGGAGGATGGGGGTCCTGAGTGACTCAGTCTATTGAGTGGCTTAGGTTATGGTTTCAGCTCAGGTCATGATCCCAGGTCCTGCTTGCATTTCTCTCTCTTCTGTCTCTGCCCCTCCGCACCCTCTCTCAAAATGGATAAATAAAACTTAAATAAGTAAATAAATAAATAAGCTAGGGAGAATGGCCCTGCCACTGAGGGAATGATAATCTAGACCCGAGGCTTATCAGTGGCCTTATGCAAACCAGTGACTACATGATGCTTTTATTTTTTTAAATTTTTTAATGTTTATTTATTTGAGAGACAGAGCATGAGTGGGGGAGGGGCAGAGAGAGAGAGGGAAACACAGAATCCCAAGCAGGCTTTAGGCTCTGAGCTGCCAGCACAGAGCCTGACACAGGGCTCAAACCCATGAACATGACCTGAGCCAAACTCAGACGCTTAACCAACTGAGCCACCTAGGCGTCCTGCTTTTTTTTTGTTTTTAATTTGAAATTGTTGCCAATGTAAAACGTGGGAGCTCTTATCTTAAACTCAAGATTTCTGGGCAAGCGCTCCAGAGTCTGGCTGGAGGCTGGTGCCTGCAAGGGAATGTGCTCTCATGGGCACCAGCTGCCCTGCCTTCTGCCTGAGCTCCAGGTCTACACCTGTGGCAAGAAATATTGGCACCTGGTCTGTGCCTCTCCGAACTGCACATCATGCCCCGTACCAAAAACCCACACCAGCTGTCCTGCAACCTCACCCTGAGGCACATCAACAAGGTCCTGGAGACAGGCTCAGACACACCCAGTGCCGGCAATACCAGAGAGCTCCGTGCGCAGTGTCAGGAGCAGCGTGTGGAGTGTGTGCCCGCCTCCCTGTCTCCTGCAGAAAAGGAGGAGGAAGGAAGACCAGATGGACAGTTCTGGGCCGCCTCACGCAGGAGAAGCCTTCTGGGAATCCTTGTCCAGCAATGATGGAAAAGGTGTGAGTGACAGTGAGGATAGAATGACAGACCTGTGCCCACCTGAGTTGTTCACCAGAAAGGACCTGGGAGGGACTGAACATGGGGACAGCACCAATGTCTTTTTGCCAGAGGAGGAGGGTGAGAAGCCGGGAACCGTGGGTAGAAGGGCCCTGGGGTCAGAGAAGAGATGGAAGTAGACAGGGACAGGGTCCTTAAGCATTGGGAAAAGAGCTGGGCTCGCAGAAGTTCAAAAGTTATCACCATAAACTTGGGGCACCTGATGGCTCAGTCAGTTTAAGCTCTGAGTCTTAGGCTCAGGTCATGATCTCACAATTCATGAGTTTGAACCGCATATCAAGATCTGTGCTACCAATGCGGAGTCTGCTTCAGATCTTCTGTCCCCCTCTCTCTGTCCCTCCTCTGCTTGTTCCCTCTCTCTCTCTCAAATAATTAAACATTTTAAAAATTATTTAAAAAGTCATCACCATAAACCTAAGAGCTTCAGCACTTTTAAACAGGTTAATGAAAGTTTATTGGAGAAAGCAAAAAATAAAAAATAAATCAAGATTTCTAGGTATTCTTGAGAATCTGGATTATTTCCTTGAAAAACATTTGGCAGGGCACCAGTTGGCCACCTCTTGAGATGAAGTGTTATGGGTTGGAATATGTCCCCCCAAATTCATATGTTGAAGTCCTGACCCCCAGAACCTCAGAATGGGGCTATATATTTGGGGATTGGGCCTTTAAAGAGATAAAGGAAAATAAAGTCCTATGGATGGGCCCTAATCACTATGACTGGCATCCTTATAAGGAGATTAGGACACAGCACACAGAGGTCTGACCGTGTGAGGGCACAGAGAGAAGGTGGCCATCTGCAAGTCAAGGAGAGAAGGCAGGGACCTCAGTCATGGACCTCAGAAGGAACCAAACTTGCCCTCACCTTTATCGTGGACTTCTAGCCTTTGGAATTCTGAGAATAACTGTCTACTGTTTAAGCCACCTGCTGTGGTATTTTGTGATGGCCGCCCTAGCAGACCACTACACAGGACCTACACTCTTCTGTGTCCACAGTCCTTACCACTCCCAAACGGCATGCATTCTGCTCACTTCTGTGTCATGCGCAGCCCCTACTGGCAGCTGAGCCAGCAACCTGTGACCTAGAGGCAAAGGGTGTTTTCCATGTACATTATGTGTTCTTATTCCAAAGCTTTGATGTACCTTTTGCCCTTTTACTCTCTTCACACTTCTGTAAGGCTAATACTATTATCCTCACTTGGCAGAAGAGAAAACAGGGCTCAGAAAAGTGAAGTCATTTTTTCCCAGTTAAAGCTGGGAGGCGATCCGCGCCTGCTGACTCAGGGACCAGGGCTCATGTCCCTCTACCATGCACTTGGGCATAGGACCCATGAGCCTAAAGCCTTAACTAACAGGGCAGATGTGTGTGTGTGTATGTGTGTGCATGCACGTGCATGTGTGTTATAGAGGTAAGCCATTCACAGCGATGCACAAATCCAAGGAGGATTATTTCCTTGAAAAAAGACTTGGCATAGAATTCCTTTCAAAAGTAAACCTAGAATAGAAATTGAACTGAAATCTGCTTTATGCAGGAGTTCATCTCACAGAGGCAAGCCTGGCTGGCAAGCCTCTGATGGGGGGAAGGGTGAGGGAAGCCGTGAGTGTGTACATGGTCTCTATCAGCTTATGCTGAACATTCAGGAGCAGATAGCACTAGAGACTGGCACTGTAGGAAAGAAGGTTCAGTCCCCTGTGTCCAATCAACTGATGAGGAGTAGCAAGATAGGGAAGAAGAGAGGGATTTGCAGAGAAAGCAGTCACTTCCTGGGGGAATCTGCTGACTATTTGATGGAGACAGAATAGCTTCAGAGATGACCCCAGACTTGTGAAAGATATCTCAATTTACTCGTACAATGACACACTGTGACACCATTATGAGAACAAAGTAAGTCCAGACGTGCAGATGGAAAGACGGTCAAGATACACAAAGTGAAAAAGGCAAGTTGCAGCATGGAATGTAAAGCATGATTCTCTTTGAGTTAAAAAAAAAAAAAAGGACACCCCCCCACACACACACACACAATTTCTGAAAGGACACCACTTCTTGATAAACAGGTTACCTCTCAGAATTAGGACCAAGCGTGTGGGCTTTTACTTTTCACTTTCTTTCTCTTTTTACTGTCTGAATTTCTTATGATGAGCGTTGTTAGTTTTATGTCATTTAAAACAAAAGGTCACCCTAATGTTTAAGGATCAGAAGACAGGCAAGTGTGGTGTCCCTGCTAGGAGACCGGGAGAGGTCAGACATTTGGAAAGACGCAAACTCAATGGTGCACTTGATGCGTCAGAATGAAGGGTAATAGTGATGTTCTCAGAAGTGCGAGGGGGCCGGGGAATTAGCAGTTGACAGTGGACTTAATGGATACAATTAGCAGATAACAGAATAAATCAGAAGAGAACTGTGCAGATGGGGGAGGAGACAGGGGGAGAGAGAGGAGAGCACAGACTTTGAACAATGCCAACCGAGCATCAGCCGTGAGTTGACATATATAGGATGTTGTTGCTATTGCTGCTGGTTCAGTGGAGTAGGAACAGGTCAGGGTAAGATCACAAGGTCTCTGGGAGATGTCGGATCTAAGAGGGGGAGATTTTGAAGGGTTCAGATAGGAGAGTCTTGAAGCCAAAGAGCAGAGGACGCTGAGGTTGTGTAAAGGTTCATGGAGCTGGGGCAGAGAAGTGTACTGGGAGACCGCTGGGGACAATTGCAGTCCTTCAGCTGAGAGATAATGTCCTGGAATAGGACCGCAGCAGTGGGTTAGAGAAATAAGAACAAAGTAAGACAAGGCTTGGAGACAAGTAGTTTGGGGAAAGAGGGAGGGTGAAGAGAGTTGTAAAGAATTGGGTGCAAATCTCAGCTTGCCATTTACTGCCTTTTGAACTCAGTCTGCCCATCTACATAATATATTTAATTAAAGAAGTGCTATCAGGAATAAATGAGATCATGCACTCCACACATAACAACTATGATTGTTAGCTCGGGGTATTGGACTCAGACTTACCAGGGTTCAAGTCCCTTTACCACTAGGTGTACAGTTACTAGCTGTACAGTCTTGAGCAAGTTGTTAAAGATCCCTGAGCCTGGTTCCTCTTTTGCAGATGGGGATAACCTGTCGTCATGGAAATGAAACAGCACACCAGAGGGATGGCAGAGCCTGGCACAAAATAGGCGCTCAATAAATGGTAGAGGTATTACTGTCAACAGGTAAGCCACTGAGCACAGAGCCTGGCATACAGTGAGTACTCAGTACATGTTAATTCATGTTATAATTCATAAGGCAGAGGTCAGGAGCCGGGAATCCCGGGGCTGCCTGGCCTGCAAAGAAGGGACGATTGCAGCACTCCACCTCCCACCCGAGGACATACTCCTGTCCACTCTCCAGCACCGGATCCTTCCCCTCCCACCTGCGCTTTCCGCCCCTGCGGGAGGGTGGCGGAGGTGCGGGTAGCTCTCGGTCACTCACCCTAGCGGTCTCGGCCACGTCCCGGGGCTTCCGGAGCCACGAAGCTCGAAGCTCTCTCGGCACTGCTCCGCGTCCCCGCCTCCTGCCGAGGCAGCTCGGCCAGCGCCCGCCTCAGGCATACTTTTCCCATCCCGTCATGGGCGGGAGCATTTCGTTCCTGGTCACGTGGGCCAGCCCGCAGCTAGGAGCTCTCCGTCTGGGAGCTGCACCGGTTTGGAAAAAATTTCAGCGCTGGTGACAACTTGAGTGTGTCAATGCATGTCTGTGTGTAGAATTTGTCAGTGTCTTTGACGGTTTACATGCACGAGAGTGATTGCTACTCAGCCGATTGCGGGGGAGTGGGTACTTGTGCATGTGTCTGAAGAGACATCTGTGTTGCTTGCACGTGAGCATTCATCTGGCTGTGGATCAGACGATGCGTGTGGGCATGACGGTTTATAGGAGCGTAAATTCCCCAGTGTACTGAATTTGCATGTAGTTGAGTGATTATGAATCGTGTGTGCAGGTTTAGTTGTATGTGTGTTCATTCAGAAACGCATGTGCCCAAACGTGCATCAGGGCTCCTGTACGTGAATATGCATGCACATGTCGAAGGTTGCAGCTCAATGTGTAACTGAAATGTACTTCATTTGCTGGGTTTACACATCAGTGGCTGGATATCTATGTGTTGGGTACATGTTTAAATGTGTGTCCAGATGTGCACAACCACGTATCAGTGTGTATGTGCATGATTTCTTTGTGGCACCTGTTTGTGCAGTGGCTCATTCTGTATGTTTATATGTACACATGCTTTGGTGTAGATTTTGTCCAGATGTGAGGGTGCACGTACATCATAGTGCCCCTGTGTCCCAGCCCTCATCTCCCTCCTCTTAGAAGCAAAGGCTCACTGGCTTCACAAACTCTATGGCCTGGCTTCAAATTGCTGAGTGTTCCAGAATAGGCAGAGTAATCCTGTTTAGGTTGCAAGTAGATACCTGAGGAAAGAAAAATCATAGACATTCAACTTTAGCTTCTTCCTGTTCTTCCCGCTGTTCTTTTCTACAAGCTACCACTATTTCACTCAGCTGTCAGAGCATCTGGTTAGCAGATGATATATGACCCACGTTCAGAATTTTAATGCAGGTATGCATTTGACCTCTGCCGATTCCACCACCTAAGTCAAGTCAGTTACTTGATAGACGGTGTTTTGTTTTCTGAAAAGTAGAGAGAAGGATTATATTATTGTATTGTCTTTCCCCTCAAAGTTGGGGCACTCACCCACGAAGGTGTGATAAGCCACTGAACTATGTAGAGAATTATTACTAATATTACATAAATATTGTCTGAGGATGAAAGTTAGTGGTCTCAACAGATATTCATTCAACAAACAGTTGGCAAGCATCTGTTATGTGTTACTCCCTGAGTTAGGTGCTGGAGATGTGGAAAGAAACCAAATAGGTTTTGTGCCTGTCCTCATGGAGCTTAGAGTCTAGTAGGGGTGACACAAGTGGCTACAAGTGAAATGAGTGTTACAGAAGAGGCAAACACCTGGGTGTTTAGGGGAAGTGTTTAGGGGAAGGCCTGGGTTGAGCTGTGAGGGAGAACTTAGACTTGTCTGGATGTACGAGAGGTATGAGGTATAAACGAAGGAAAGATGACCTGTGAAGTAGGGTCTAGTGTGTTGATTCATAGACGGGTGGAAACGGGACCTCTGTCCACCACTCCCTCTGAGTACCTTGGTCTGTTCCTAAGTATGTCAGGAATGGAAAAAGGTAAGGAAGCCTTCCTTCGAATGATGCATGGATGCCATTCTCAATCTGAAAGACTCTAGGGTAGAGTAGGAATCTCCATGTGTTACCCATGGGGCTCCATTGCCACAGAGGTTGAGATACCTGACATGCTCTTGTCAGTAAGGAAATGTTTAAAGAGAAGCACAGGAAAAGGCAGTGGTGCCACACTCAGTACCAGGGAAGCACTTAATGGATGTTTCCTGGCTGAATGAATGGGAGTGGACGTTCTTCCAACTTTTGGAGGAGACCTGGGACCTAGGAGCCTAGGCAGTGATGGCTTCATGTAGCAGGAAATCCAAAAAATTCATGAAATGACTGTTCCAGGAGCTACAGGAGCTGCCTCAAGCTAAAATGGCACTCAGAACTTCCTTCTCGAGCCTGCTTCTCTCTTAAATCAGTCTGCAAACATTTGTTACCTATGAGTGTGGGGACAAAGAGGTGAACTTCTGGTCTACAGGGAGAATGAATCAGAACACAAATTGGTCTAAGAGGCATAATGCAATAAGTGCTATAGAAGACATACAAAGTGTATGAAATGAGGATTTTCCCATTTGTTTGATTCAGTTCAATTAATTCCATAATGCCATTCATGTCTAGAGAACATGCTCAGCATATTGAAAAGATGAATGACATTGTGACATTTATGGCCATTCTGAGTGCTTACAAACCAGTAGGGGCAGCCTTGTGCCAGATGTGGTAGATTGGCTTGTTCGTTCCACATGTGTCCAAACCTTTCTTGGTGTGTCTTCCCGTACTATAGAGGCTAGAAAGCTAAAAACCCACTTCCTAACCTCTTTGCTGTTGGTGTTCCCATTGTAATTTAGCTTTAGCCAGTCCTGTGCACTTGTGCAAACCTGAATTCAAAATTGAGTTAAGAAAAACAATTGAGTCTGGTGGAGATGAGGCATCAGCCTGGGAGGGATCCATTGTGCTGGTGGTGAGCTAGAACGTGCAATATGGCCCTGGGGTTTGGGCAGTAACTCCTGGTCCCAGATTACACCTAAAACTGTGTATTTCTATAGCCAGAGACTGAGTTGGCGACTTCCTGAATGCTAGCTTCCATACTGTGGCAGGAATAGTAGTTTTCTTGGAGGGTCAGTATGGTGCGGTGTTCTGGGAATCATTCTTGGAGCACCAGGCCAGAACTTGCTCTGCAAGGATTCTGAATTCACTTGATTCTCTTTATTAATCTGTGTTTTCTTAAGATAGCTAGAATGGTCTTGTACCTTCACAAGAGCCCTGATACGGCATGCTGTGAACCACAGGTGCAGTGAGTGTCAGAGAAGGCACATGAGTGTGAGCAGAATAGCAGGGAGGAATGGGCCACCTTTCCTTACTCTTTCCATTTCACCTTTCCAATCCTATTAGGAACCTTCAATGCAATTAATTGATTGATTAAATATCAAACAATTACAGTGCACAAGGAACTCTGCTTTTTGTTGAGGTCATGGTAGTGCACAAAATAAGTGAGCTCCCTGCCTTGCTGGTACTTATGAGGAGATAGGTATTGAAGTAGCACTCAAACACATAATTCAGGGGCATCTGAGTGGCTCAGTTGGTTAAGTGTCTGACTCTTGATCTCAACTCAGGCCATGGTCTCACAGTTGATGAGATAGCGCCCTGCCTCAGACTGTGCCGATGGTGAGGAGCCTGCTTGGAATTCTCTCTCCCCTCTCTCTCTCTCTCTCTGCCTTCCTCCCTCTCTCAAAATAAATAAACATTAAAAAAATAAAAGAGAGTCATAAAAGAGAAAGAAGAGGGAACTGTGGGAGAGAATAGTGGTGCAGAGAATTTACTTTATTGGGGGGTCTGGGAAGATCTCTTGAATAGGTGACATCTAGGCTGAGTCACAAAGGATGAAAATGACCCAGCCATGTAAAGGTGGCAAAGGAGGAGTGAGAGAGGTGTGAGGAAGAAGGAACTGTAAGAGCTACACTAGCTGTCCCCAACCCTTTTTAATGCTTCTCTGTGTAATGGTCATAGGATAAAGCCTCAACCCTCTAGCCTTTCTGTAGCCTCACTAACTGGAAGCCTTTGTGATTTGACATCTTCCCAGACACTTCTATTTTTCCTATGTCAGGATTTCTCAATCTCTGCACTACTGACATTGAGGCTCAATAAGCCTTCCCTGGCAGGACTATCCTGTGCATTGTTGGATGTTTAGCAGGATCTTTGTTCTCTATGGATGATAACAACAATCCCTCTGCCTCCAAGTTGTGACAACCAAATACATCTCCAGACATTGCCAAATGTCCCAAGGAGGGTAAAATTGCCCTCCATTGAGAACTACTGTCCTATGGGTAGCTCTGCTTTGGTTAGAGTCATCCTTTTGTGGACTCCCAACTACTCCTTCAACTTTTATGTGTCTGTACCTCCACTTACACAGTTCCCTCTAACTAGAACCCTTCTTCTGCCTCTCCACAAAGCCTTACCCATATGTCTACTAGAGATTCATGGATTTTACCTGCCCATTATTCCTCTGTCCGTTGGGGAATTTTATTTGGGTGATTCTCATGTATATTGGGTGGTAGGGAAAAAGTGGTCCATCTTAGTACTCTGCCTGCCCTCTAGCTGCAGGGGCATGGGCATGTGGATCAGGTACCTCTTTCTTTTGTGCCCAGTAAAGAGTCCAAATGGTGGGCATGAGACTCAAGCAGAAATAATCAGAGACTTCCCATGTGATTTCCATAAAAGAGTACTGCTCTTCTTCTGAACTGTTAACTGTAAAGATACAGCCCTGGGTGGTGAGGAGCCTGCTTGGGATTCTCTCTCCCCTCTCTTCTCTCTGCTAGCTGCGCTAGCCTTTTTTTCTGTCATTTGGAGGGAGCCTGCTTGAGGGAGGAGTCAATGACATCAATATACAAATAGAAGCAGATGCAAGAACTGAAAGATGGGAGAAAGAGTGCTCTGACTACATTATTGGAAACCTTTGTCCAGATACTGGACAACATTCACATTCTCATATTCTCTCTCTTTCTTTAAGCTGGTATGAATTGTTCCCATGGTAAGTCATGGGAAGACTCCTATAGTACTATCCTTCAGTGCCTATTTCAAATCTCTTCTTCATGAAGGGCCTCTCAACACAGAACAGTCTGAAGAATATGCTGTCTTTGAATTCTTAACTAGTGGTTTGCTGGAGACAGCAGCCACTTCCGTGTTCCTCTTTCCAATTCTGAGTTAAGTGACATATCTGAAGTTTGCAATTGTCATAGTGGGAGTAATTATATGACAGAAATCAACAAAGACTAGAAATCAAGACTCTCTTCCTTCAACCCAGCCTCCAGCCTAATTACCAGCACACCACTGTCTAAATGCCTTCTCAACTGTACCACCCATTTGGGCATTAATCATATACTGATTTGTGACATCTCTTGCTTTTTGAATATGGTGAGTTTAGGGGGACAAGTGCCCCTGATCTGCACTGCATCTGGATCTTCAATAGATGAAAGGTCCTGAGGAATAATTTGGTTTTTGGTCTTCATTTCACACATGTGGACGAAGAGGGCAGAGTCCTTCAGTGACTTGGTAGTCAGCTGTGGAGTCAAGACAATGAAAGTCCACAATATTTTGACTTCCATCCATGATTAAAATGTAGATGTTTGTGGCCTTCCTTTTTGTCTTTTTTTCCACCCTTCCCTTTCTCCAATTTTGGTACAAAAGAGGGTTTAAAATGATTGATGAATCATTCCAAATAGCTAATGGCCATGACCTAGATTGTCAATGTTTACTTTCAACAAGGGGCTTTGGGACTACAGAGTTCTCTAGGATGAGATTATTCCTGATGGGGTCTTGCTAATGTGGCAGCACTGGGGAGAGACGTGCTGAAAGAGAGGACTTGATGCTATTACAGAAAGATCATGATGTTGGAGTGAATGCTGGCTGCCCTGGGTATTATGTCACTTAGAATCAAACAAGATGATAGCTGAACTGCAAGGAAACATTGTAGATCTATAAAAATTGAAAATACACAGTTTATTTTTGATGCAGCTGTTTTATTTCCACAATTTATCCTGGAAGTGTTGCAACTGTGTTTGAACTAATAAAAGACTGGAAACAATCTAAATGGCTAGCCATAGGGAACTTATTAAACAAACTAATTAAATAATTAAATAAATCATTATGCATACGTACACAGAGGCAGAGCTCTATGTACTATTATGGAATTATCTGCAAGATATGTTATTGAGAGAGAAAGATAAGGAGTAGATCAGTGTGTATAGTTTGCTATCAACCAAGTTAAAAAGGGGTGAGGAAAATGTACACAAACACACATGGATGTATGAGCATAATCTGTCTCAAGAAAGAGAGACAAGACATTGCGACCCAAGAAGTTGTCTCTGGAGAGGGGAACTGGGAAACACTGTTAAGAGGAAGAGTTCTTTTCCATAGTATGGAAAAATTTGACTCTTTTTTTTCTTAAATAAACATGAGGTGGAGCCCAATCTTTTTTTTTTTTTAAGTTATTTATTTATTTTGGGAGGGAGGGGAGGGTGTAGAGAGAGAGGGAGAGAGAGAGTGTCCCAAGCAGACCCTGCACTGTCAGTGTGGAGCCAGTTGCTGGGCTCAAACTCACGAAAAGTGAGATCATGACCTGAGCCAAAACCAATAATTGGATGCTTAACCAACTGAGCCACCTGGGCACCCCTGGAATAATTTGACTTAAAAAATTTTTTTTTAAGTTTAGTTTTGAGAAAGAGACAGAGTGTCAGTGGGGGGGCGGGGGGGGGCAGAGAGAGACACACACACACACAGAATCTGAAGCAGGCTCCAGGCTCTGAGCTGTCAGCACAGAGCCTGATGATGCAGGGCTCAAACTCATAAGCCATGAGATCATGACCTGAGCCGAAGTCAGATGCTTAGCCAACTGAGCCATCCAGGCGCCCCCAGAATAATTTGACTTTTATTTTTTTTATTAAAAAAATTTTTTTAATGTTTTATTTATTTCCGAGAGAGAGAGAAAGAGAGAGAGAGAGAGAGGAAGCAGGGGGAGGGTCAGAGAGAGAGGGTGATACAGAATCCGAAACAGACTCCAGGCTCTGAGCTGGCAGTCAGCACAGAGCCCGACGCGGGGCTCAAACCCATGAACCGTGAGATCATGACCTGAGCCGAAGTTGGACGCTTAACCAACTGAGCCACCCAGGCGCCCCAATAATTTGACTTTTAAACCATGGGAATCTAGTATTTATTGCATACCCCTCCCCTCAATAAAATTTAAAACAAAAGAATATATTGTGTTGCACTTCTTGGAAATTTTTCCTTTGCTCTGATGGATCTGGGGATGTGGCAGAGAGCTGAGAGAGTTAATAAAAGTGACCCTCCCCCTAAAGTTATATAATTTCTGTAAATAAAAAACATTTCACAGAGCATTCTGTTCTGTTCTTCAAGTTTGGGACTAGTCCTTCTCCCATCAAACAGCTGAAGGAATGGAGGCACAGAAGCAGCCCATCCCAAGCTTACACAGTGAGCGGGGACAGAGGTGCGATGAGCACGCAGCCCTCATCAGGCCCTAAGCTGCTGGGGCCACAGTCAGTGGGGCAAGCGCTTCCGCAAGCACAGCCATCACAGTCTTCACGGGAAGGAAAGGAACCGGAGAGTTCAGAGAGGCTTCTTTGGCCTAAGGTTTCCGGAGAGTTAAAGCCCCGAGCCTGCAAGTAGTCCCAGCGCAAATGAAGTCAGACCAAAATAGATACTACTTTATGTTCAACAGGAAATGACCCAGAAAAGATCCAACCACTTTCCAGATGTAACTCGAGGGACCTTGGTTGGAGAGACATTTTGGAGTCTAATGCAAAAAGCTCTTGATGACGTTTCTCAAGTCAGTGTGGGGACCAGAAACGAACAGACATTTGGATTTCAGGGGCGTGCCTTGCTAAGAAAGTCTAAGGTTTTACAGAATCAAGCTCTGAGACAGAGCAGCATGGGAATGAGTATAGAAACCAAGGCCTTGCCACGTTTTGCCAGAACAATTTGAGGAGGGATTATGAGAAATAATAGAAAGAAAAGCAGAAATCCCAGATTGAGGAAACAAGGCATGATTTAACTGCATAGGTGAGATTTGGCTAGTGTCTAGAAAGAAAATTTTAATCTATCTGTTATTGTGCAGTGAAAAGAGGCCAATTTCTCTAAATCTTGTATTTCAAAAGACTTTTACAGATTTCTTTGAAATAACACTCAGAAGACACTTAGCTCGAGATGTCTTATTCACTTAATTTATGATTGGCATAAAAATCCTTATGTGTGCTATTGCTTATGAAGAAAAAAGGTCTCTCTCCTCTCTCTCTCTCTCTCTCTCTCTCTCTCACACACACACACACACACACACACACACACACACACACACACACAGTTATTAAGTCTCTTAGCTTCACTCTGCTCTATGAGGCTGGGACTCTGCAAATGGTTTCTTCTTTGCGAGCTGACCTTTTGTTAGTCTGCCAACAGGAGGCACTAGAGGCAGACTGGGATTCTAGAGGAGTGGCCAGGAACTTGCTCTTTTCTGTTTTGCTTCCTGTTACTGTCAGTGTCACCCAAACAACAGTTCCTCACTCTGGCAATGACAGAATTCTTTCCAATGGGAGCAGCTGGTTCAAGTTTACATTTTTTCCACAATTTCAGAACCAGCCTCATTATACTTCTTCAGACATACTGGTAACAGCTGGCAGATGCCTTTCCTGTCCCTTTATCCAAGCTACCAAATTTTATTAATCCCAAGCTCTTCTTTCTTCCAGCCGTTGGGCTGGTAACTACCTTCGGTGTTTTTACTCCAGTATTCCTTTTGCTTTTCCAGTTGTCTAATGTCTGGGTAACAATTTTTTATACTAAATTCTCTCTGTGAAAGTAATCTGTAGATTTTGTGTCTCCTGACTGATACAGAAATTGGTACCAGAAGTCTCAGAAAACAGACCCTCAAAGATGGAATTTTTGCAGGTGTTTGGATTTGTCTTTAGACCTGAATGGGATACTGAGCTTCTTGTCATGGAAATGGGATGCCGGCAGCCTGTGACACGGAGTGGTACTGATTGATCCAATTACTGGCTGTAGACTATTGGGATGAACAACTCCCTGAAGCAGGTGCCTTGGGAGATCAAGCGGCGGCCGGGAATAATGAGGACTTCGAGCTTTGTGGGGTGGGATGCCTTCTTCTGAGAGCACAGGAGGGCTTACACAAAGAAAATGACATGCTCAGGTTTTTAAAGTCTCAGCTCAAGTCCTGGTTAGGGAGATTCTATGGCAGCCCTAAAAGTATCTCAAATCTTTTGTACTGCAAACTCAGACACAATATTTAATTGTGAGGGTTGAAGAATTTAAATGTAAATTGATTTCAGAGTCTACGTCTTCCAGTGAAAGCTGGGATGAGAATTGGGACAGTGTCTAATTCCATAACTTGGGGTGAGGACATCTGCATGAGCTTGGAGGAAGCTGAAAATCTTAACCCCTAAGTCATTCTGAGTCTTCCTTGTCTTCACCTTCCGTGTCTGAGATTAGGCTTCCTTTCCTTAAAGTCCGTGTAATAACCTCACCTGAGGCAGGTGCCTTTCAAGAAGATGCCTTCGCTCTTCAAGATCTATGCCAATGCTCCTTGTTGCCACTAGACCCATAACTAGGGTCAGATCCAGCATATTGCAAGGAAACAAGTTCAGAGTCTGATCCTGAAGGAAAGATTTTATCACTTAAGATAACTGCAAGATTTTTCTAATCTATATAGGCAGAAACCCAGTGAATATGTGTGGAATGGAAGTCTAAGAGCATTAGACCCAAGAAGACAGAATATAACAGTCAAATGACTGATATAGGTATACTCACCAGGGGTTCTCTAATGTGCTAACTTGCACTAAGATTTTGCTTATTTGGACTCAACAGTGACCTAAATATAAGAAGTTTCAAATCACAGAACTTTCTTGGCAAATGCAGAGAAAGAAATGAAAAGATTTAGGGTATGGTTCAAGAGGACCCAGCAGACACTCCTTCACTAAGGTATTGAGCAGTACATTAAAGAGGAGATTATCCATATTCTTGAAAATCTCTGTGGTGGTTGTTCTCTGTAAGCTGGTATAATGGTAGAAGATGCTCTCACCGGTTCAATGCTGTTCATTAATTTCACTGGGTTTGAAGGGATCTAGAAAAGCAGAGGCCAAATGGCAGTGTTCAAGTCATTAGAAATAAGGTGGATACACTTAACATAATACACAGCAGGGACAAAACAGCCATCAGAATGTTTTGACCACCAGGGATCATTGATAGTAGCTGTTGATGGTTACTTTTATGTGTCAATTTGGCTGGGAAAATGTTATTTGGGTGTTTCTGCAAGGGTATATTTGGATGAGATTAACATTTAAATTGGTGGACTTGGAGTAAAGTGGATTGTTCTCCAAAGTATGAGTGTGCCTCATCCAATTAGTTGAAGACCTGAATAGAATAAAAAGACCAAGTCTCCCAATCAAGAGAGCAATCTCTAGCAGACTGTCTTCAGACTGGATCCCTTTCCTGCCTGTCTGGCCTACTAGCCCACCCTGCCAATTTTGGACTTGCCAGCTTCTATATTATATGAGTCAGTTCCTTATAATAAATATCTTCCTATGTATATATATACGCACATCCTATTGGTTGTTTCTCTGGAGAACCCTAATACAGTAGCGAGTTGGTACAGAGACCTAGGAATGAAATAGATGGGAAGTCTACCAAATATTACTTAATCAGCACAATAGGAAAAACTCTAGGCCTGGTGCTCAGAAGTCTGACTAAAGTCATTACAGAGAGAGTCATAGCCTCTCCTCTGGTTTCCAGACCTAAGCCAGCTGTCAGACCCAGAGCCCCTTGACTGAAGGACATGCTGAATTCTCTTAAGAACTCAACACTGCCACTATGTATACTATAAACCTTCTTTCAAGACTTCCCCAGAGAGCTGCAGTCTTTAATGGGGTGAATCTTTAATGCAGACTGTATACTGCAAAAAAAAAGAAAATCCTCAAATCTGTTGGGGATTAATAAGCACTAGCTCTGAAATGGCAGTAATTTCTGGGACCCCAAACACTACAATGGTGCACCAGTCAACATGGGGGCTAACAGTCATCAGGTAATGAATGGGATACTGATCCAACTTAAAATTAAAGAGAGGCTAGTAGGTCTGTGAACCCAGTGGTTGTATCGCTAGTTCTTGAACATGTAAATTGCATTAGACATACTTCATTACTGGCAGAATCCCCAAATTTCCTCTCCGATCCATGTACTGATCCATGTACTGAGGGTTATTGTTGTAAAAATGACCAAGTAGGAAGGAGACCCTAGAAAGTTGCCTCCTTACCAAGGCAGTAAGCCAAAAGCAATAGCACATCCCTATAGGAAATTGCAGAGATTACTGCCATCACCACAGGCTTTGTATCTATCACATCTCCACTTAAATTCATGTTTGTCCTCTGCCAAAAGTTGATGGATCTGAGAATTACATGGATTACTATAAACTTACGCAGGTGATGACTCCAATTGCAGCTGCTGTTTCAGATGTGCTGTCTTTATGAGACAAAATCAACACAACCCATATGGCCCTTCATATACCATTAGTGATCTGGCAAATGTCCACCCCCTCCCCCCCATATCAATTTGCAATGATGACCAGAAGCAGCTTGTTGTTACTTGCAGAACCAAGAGATCACCTCTACAGTCTTTCTTTAGGACTACCTCAACCTACTGTCTGTTATAATATAATCTGCAGAGACTGGGATCATCCTGACATGTCACAGTATATCACACTGGTCCACTTCACTGATGAAATGCAGACTGGAGAGTGGGAGCTAAACCCCATAAAAATCCAGGGACTCGTGTGGCTTGGTGAAGTTTCTGATGTGCTGGTGGTCTGAAGCATGTTGCAATAGTTCTTTCGAGCTGAAACCCATGTGGCTGTACCTTCTATCACCTACCACTGCAACAGAGTCTTGAAGTTGGTGGGACTTTTGGCTTTTATAGGCAATACGTATCATATTTGAGTGTATCACTCTGACCCATTTACCTTAACACTGCCAGTTTTGGGTGGACTGGAAAAGGCTCTGTAGAAAGTCCATGTTGTAGTGCTAGCTACTTGGTCACTTGAAACTTAGGACCAGCAGATCCAAGGACACTTAATGTGGCAAGTAAGGGTTCTGTATGGAGCCTCAGGCAAATGCCAGTAGGAGAATCAAAGCATATACCTCTAGGATTTGGGAGCAAATCCACACCCTCTTTGAAGATAACTGATTTTGCTTTTGAGAACCAGTTCCATGGGAGCTGTGTGACCAAGCAAGCCATTAACTGGACTGTGCACAGCAGCAATCAATCATCAAGTAGAAATGGTATACAAGGGAGAGAGATCAGGCAGGTCTAGAAAGCACAAGCAAGTGCACAAAGCAAGGATTAACTCCTTTGACACCTCCTCCTGTTACAAGGCTTCCTTTTTCTCAGTCTCTAACTTTGGCTACATGAAGAGTTAATTATGACTAGCTGACTAATAAGAATTTTAGGTCTGGTTTGTAGTTTATTTTTGCCTAATAGGCTGGTGCCAACTGGTAGCTACGAAACTGCTGCATTACCACCTCAATTGAGTACGTTTCTGAAATACCCTAATGAAGGGGAATCTTCCTAAGGAGAATTCTGAGTACAATTGGTTGTCTACTATGTTTGCACCGAGCACTGTCCAGAAGTATGGATCTAAACTCTAGTATCCCAGGGCAGCTAACTAAGTATTTGATGACTATTCAGGACTTGGAAAGAACAGATTTGTAAAACAAGTGACAAGATCTGGGGTTGAGCTGTGTGGATGGATCTCTTAGAATAAGTAGAGAATTGAAGATTATTGTGCTCCAGTGAGTGTTCACCAAAGGACACTGTACATCTGTAAGAATGTACTTTCTAGACATACAACTACAGGGGACATAATTAACCATGAGCCCCAGCTGTTGTATTTTGAAATTCATCACCACACCTGGGCTGGTTTACACTTCCCTTGGGCTGCTTCCAGCAAATGACTGAGAGAAGCAGGAATACTAAGGTATATATGGGTCTCTTATAACAGCTGACCTTGGCTTGAGGACTTCTCAATGGCCTTGCTGAAGCTAAATAAAGACAGAGGAGACTCTCAATAATCAGGACAAGATGATGTACTTTGTATCTATTAGCCTCCTTTTCAGTCATCCTAAGGACAGCTCAATGGGCCCAAGTATAAGAGTGGCCATGCTGGCAAGGATGTTGGCTTATCAGCATCAGCAACATGGATGTCCCCTCACCAAGACTGACCTACTGAGTGCCTGACCTGCCAACAGCAGAGACCAGAGACCAACAATGAGCCCTGGTATGGGCACTAAGTTGCAGGTGTATTACATAGATCCCTTCTATCATGGAAGCGACAGCAATTTACTCTCACTGGAAAAGACACATTATCCAGGTATGGCTTTGCCTTTGGTAGTTCTGCCAGCCTTATTAACTGTCATGGAATAGCAAAGGAGTAGGTGCTGACCTATACACCCCCTTCAGGCAGCTTTTGTTGGCTTAGAAAAGTAGCTGTCAAAATATTCATATGCTCAAGTCAGTTTTAGAGAAAAAGCCATTTATGTTATTTTTCCTACCCGTTTCTCAATGCTCCACCATCGTTCTGTCTGCCAATTTTAAGCCATCAGAGGCACAGGAGAGGCATTTTTAATTTGAGCTACTAATCCTTTTTCTAGAGATGTTTAAAATCAGATATTTGGCAAAATCTATGATGCGGTTACATTTACTTTCAACTAATCATACACAGAGAGTGACATCTGCTGGTCATAAAGACTACATCTTCATCCTGATTCTTTGCAATTTACCAGTGACTTTAATTGTATAGTAAAAACATAAGAAAAATATCTCTTTCTTGGGAGAAAAACAAACCAACATATGACTTATAAGTGCCAACATGTGTATCTTTGTGGGATATTTTAAAAATTTATTTTTTAATTTTTTTAATGTTTATATTTTTGAGAGACAGAAAGAGAGCATGAGTGAGGGAAGGGCAGAGAGAGAGGAAGACACAGAATCCGAAGCAGCTCCAGGCTCTGAGCTGTAAGCACAGAGCCCAACAAGGGGCTTGAACCCACGAACCGTAAGATCGTGCCCTGAGCTAAAGACAGACGCTTAACCAACTGAGCCATCCAGATGCCCCTGTGGGAGATTAACTTAAAAATTAACTTAAAAATCTAAGTTTCTTCTTCATTTTAGCAGACACTGTAGTTTCTTTAATTTGATCAGGAGGAAATAAAATTGAATTTGAAAATAAATTAAAAACTCAGCTATTCCCTTTAAAATATCCTTTTTAGTTGGAGCACCCGAGTGGCTCAGTCAGTTAAGTGTCCAACTCTTGATTTTGGTTTAGCACATGATCTCATGGTTCGTGGGTTTGAGTCCTCCATCAGGCTCTAAGCTGATGGTGCAGAGACTCCTTGAAATTCTCTCTATCCTGTTCATTCTTCTCTTTCTCAAAATAGATAAATAAACTTTTAAAAAAACCTTTGAGTTTTTGTTTCAGAGCAGAAATTAATGAATTTGGTTCAAGAGAGAATTCTAGTGGACTTAATGAAATACTTGCCATCAAAGGTCATTGCTTCTGGCTTTGTGTTCTAGTTTTGCCTTTTTGTACTGCTAGTTTCAATGCTTCGTTACATGAGCTTGCTTCCATCCTTTTTCCTTCCTATTCTTAGATACACATACATATGAAACTTTATACATACTCTTCCAGATTTATTCCTGTATTAGCTTTGGAAATTCTTCCCACTGCTCTTAACGCTAGATTATACTAGAAAAAATTTATATTTTCTAACTACGTTTTTAGATGGACAGTATGCATTTATGTATGGAGGGTGATGAAGCTGAGTTTTATGTAGGAAATACAAACTTTAATTTGCAGGTGGCACCGAAGTTAGTCAGATTCCATTCCCCTTCAGGATTTTTTCTCCCAGCTTTTCACTATTCTAAAAATGTTGTAACTAGTTGCTTTATAAATAAAACTTTGTGGATATCCCCAATTCTTCCTAGGAGGTAAACTCCCAGAGGGGAAAAAATCCCCAAAGGGTTATGAATAATCAAAAAGGGAACTAAAATTAATAAAATTAATACAATAATAAAAAATTGGGAATAGTAGGGGAGATGAACATTTTATAAATTGAATAATTACCTAGTATCTAGAGGAGCCAATATATACCTTCTAAATTGGGGCACCTGTATGGCTCAGTCGGATAAGCGTCTGACTCTTAGTTTGGGCTCAGGTCATGATCTCATGGTTCGTGAGATGGAGCCCTGAGTACAGACCCTGCTTGCGATTCTCTCTCTTACTCTCTCTCTGCCTCTCCCTACTTGTGCGCGCTCTCTCTAAATAAATAAATAAACTTACAAAAAATAAAGCTGATAAATCAAAACTGGCATATGTTGGGGCACCTGGCTGCCTCAGTTAATGGAGCACACAATGCTTGGTCTTGGGGTTGTGAGTTTGAGCCTCATGTTGAGGGTAGAGTTTACTTAATAAAAAACCAAAACACAAAACACAAAATGTGTTTGGTGTAAACATATTACTTAGAAGGGTGGAAGCACAAAAAGTTAAAGCAGAGATGGTTATGGTAATCGGGCAGGCAAGGAACTGTGGCTTTTCATTATAGGACTCATTTTTAGCACACTACTTTGATAAGATAATAAACTTTTGAAATAAAAATGTAAATTTATTAAAAAGTATATTTTACCAAATGATTATCCAGAAGTATATTAACTTAAATTCCCATTGGAAATTTTTTGATAGCCCTGAATTACTACAGTGATTTCATGTCAATTTATTTATTTTTTATATTCCGGTCCACTCAGAAGTTTTGAACTATGTTAGAACATTATACATAGCATAAGATGTAAAGTAAGTAAGAAAAGTGGGGTAAAGGAAAAATAAGATGCGGCTAGAGGTTGAAAGAATCCATCAGAGCCATCTAGAAAGCTGGTTAAGAATGAAGGCCATTGAGCTTATCACAGACCTGCTAAATCAGAATCTCTAGGGTGAGGCTCTGGTATCTTCTTTTTAGCAGCCTCAATGACTTGGAGCCCTGATGTAATTGAAAAGAAGACAAAGAGTGACTAATAGGATATTAGAATATTTATTAATGTCATGATATTTAGAGCATGGGACTGGACATTGTAAAACTAACTCCAAAGAAAACATTTAAAAGTAAATCTTATGTAAATTAGAATCATCCCTTCTCCCACTATAACATTTCATACCCCTCTTCTGATCCCATTAACCTCCCCATAAAAACACTTACAGAGATGCAAGGCCTCAATCTCTCATTTGGTCCTTCAACCTTTACTCTTAAGATGTAGAGGCATGTTCTGGGAGATCTTCTCTTTTCTCTGGCTCCCTTCCTAGCCTAGTGTACCATTTAGCTGGATAGTCTAGTGCTTATGAGTCTTTATGTATCACATCAACAGGTTAAACAGATACTTAGAATTAAGAGAATTCTATGTATCAACTAGGCAGTGGTACTTAGTCTTTACTGCTGCTTGCGTTCTTATTCTCAGAACATTTTCACAGGACTTAATGTGAAAGTGAAAAGGTAAACAAGCTGCACTTTTTCATGGGATTTGGTATACCATAAATATAGAAGAAATAGAATTGCAGTTTAATTTTACAGTGAAATTAAGAATATATTAAAAATTATACATTAAAAATGTATCAGCTTACAGTGAATTCTGCTGTAGCTGTAGCTTTTGTTCAATGATGTCTGAGAAACGAGGAACTTTTTTTGAAATAGCCACACGGATGTCATCATTCATATTAAAGCAGCTTCTGGACTTTGTTTTAAAATGTAAAAGTGATGAAAATCCCAACTCACAAAGGTATGTAGTTGCAAATGGTACAAGGATTTGTAGAGCTGTCTTTGCCAGGCTTGGAAACACTGTGAACTGAGCACACCAGAAATCCTCAAGCTTCATGGTCTCAAATTCCATGAGGATTTGGCCACTAGCTCGTAATTCGGCAAGATCATTTTTCATCAAATAACCATCATCAACAAAATCCAGGTTAAAAAGAAATGGATCCAGTATCCATTTACTTGCCTCATCAAGATCTCCAACAGAAAAATATCCATGGAAGAAGTTGCTCAACTGTTGCAGATGCAGGGTTATTTCTGCTCCAATGCTGGCTGCTTCATTATCTGAAACAATGATTTCTTCAAGGAAAGGGAAGTTGGTAAAATTTCTTTTCTCAATTCGTTTTAGCCAAAATGGAAACTTTCTAACAAAAGCAGATAACTTTTCTCTAGCTGACACTGTGTTCATCCCAGTCCTTTGCATAGATGCACTAAGTTCATTTAGGTGTTTGAATAAATCTGCAAGGTATGCTAAGTGAACTTTAAACTCTTTATTTTCAAATCCATCAACTAAATTACTGCTTTGGTGGTGAAGGAACTGATTTATTTCTTCATACATTTCAAAAATATGAGTAAGTATTTGGCCTCGGGAAAGCCACCTCATTTCAGTATGGAAAAGGAGGACACTATACTCTATTCCAATTTCTTCAAAAAAAGCCTGAAAGAGGCGATGATTTGGAGCTCGTCCTTTGATGAAATTTATTACCCTCACCACAGTAAACAGAGCATCTCTCAGTTTTGTAGGTAAGGTCTTTGTGACAAGTTCATGAGGATTCAACAAGCAATGTGTAATCACAATATGAGGTACCTCTTTTTTTACACAAGCAGCAAATTCTGAATTTTCTCCTAGCATGGAAGAGGCACCATCAGTACAAATGGAGCCACATACATCAAGTGTGATCTTATGCTTCAAAAAGAAGTCTCTGAAGAGATTGAACACATCTTTACCTTTCATTGTTAACTGCAAAGGTTCACAGAACAGAAATTCTTCTATGATCTCTCTTTCTTTTATGTATCGTACAAATGCCATTAGCTGACTGCAGTCATCCATGTCAGTTGTCTCAGCAAGCTGAACACCCACTTTAAGAGGACTGGCTTTAATGTCTTCTAGAACTTGCTGTAAGATATCCTGGCTCATTTCATCAATTCTAGAATGGATTACATCATCTGATAAAGGTACCTGCTGAAGCTTCTTTTGTGCATCTGGTCCCAAAACTATTTGTGCTATTTCCAACGCACATGGTTTCACTAATTTTTCAGCTATTGTATGAGGATTCTTCTCCTTAGCACATAAATATGCAAACTGATATGATGCTTGTAATAAGGCATCCTCATGAGATGCAACTCCAAATGCTTTCAAGGTTTCACTCCCATCAGATGGTGTTGGCATATGCTTCAGGCTATTGAGATCATGCCCACCTACACCACCATGCTGTCTGTTAAAATGGTCAGACAATTTTGATGGTCTGAGGTCAGCATTTGAAAATATCGAGTTACACAATACACACTGTGGCCGTTGAGTTCCATCAACCTCCGATGTACAGGTGAACCAGTAACGAACATAGTCATCATCCCATTTGCGCTTCTTCGACATGGCACCCCAAAATTCTCAGTATTCCAGAGATGCTGCAGAATTTTGCTTTGGGAGTAAAATATAACCCACACATTAAAAATCAGTGGCTAACCGAATTAAAACAAAGCCACATCACATGCCATCCTGTCATGTGTACAATGTCAAGAAATATCCTGTAACATGTCAGTATCAAGTAAACCATGGCAGCATGGAAGTCCAACTTAAAGCTATTAGCTCACAGCTAGTACCACTTACCAGCAAGTTACGTATGGGAGATTTGGACTTATGTAAATTGGGAACACCCATAAATCCTCTATTGGTAAACTGAAGTTATGGCTTAATTTGTTCTCAATGATGTAGGTTCCAAACAAATCTGGTACATTTTGTATTCCCTGAAAGGGCATCTCACTACCACCCCCACCTTTCATTCTACGCCAAGGACATACGACACCAGCAGTTATGAACAAGGATATAGAGAAGGAAATAATTCACTAAATGCTCTAAGGGTACATTTTGACATACTGGCTAGTTCTTTTTAGCAGTTAAGGATTAAACAGGTCTGTAAAACTATTTGATGCTTGAGTGACTTTGACTCCAACTTAAGCAGAGAATTTCAAATGAGTCTTATTAAGCTGCCTTTGACACAGAAGTAGGATACAGATCTGGCTCGGAGCTTCCTTGCTTCCAAAGTTAACACACTACCAGTCCATGATTCGTGTTGTCCATGCACAAAAGGAAAACAAGTTGCTCAGGAGAAACACAACTATTCTTGTTACTGAGACTTCAGAAACCTGTCTCACAGAAGGACACCCTGAGTTACAATGGGAATTTCATGATGCTTTTTCACAGAACTACCCATCAGTAAAAGCAGTCAAGAAAGAAGCTGAAACAATGGAAGGAAAATAAGCAGTATTCCCACAATTAAAATTTGTTTCAATCTGAGGACAAGGATTAGAAAGTGGTGACTCCTCATTTAGTAAATGGAAAACTCAGCAAAGTCTTTTGTTAACATTCAGATTCATGGCCCCACCCCCAGAGATTCCCATTTTCTAGCTCTACAGTAGGGGCTCAGAATCTGTATTCTACATAAACATTTTAGATAATCCTTATGAAAAGTAACTAGGACAGTAATCTTTAATAACAGATACTCATCACAATCACTGGGAACCCTTTGAAATTATATATCTCCCTGCATACTTTAGAACTAATAAATCATCTTCTACAGAAGGACAAAAGACTAAATCTTGGGGCACCTGGCTGGCTCTGTCGGTATTGATCTTGGGGTTGTGAGATTTAGCTCCATGTTGGCCATAAAAATTACTTTAAAAAAAAGAAAAGACTATAAATCTTGTCCTGGTGATTCTAATACACATCATAGTGAGTAGTCACATTTAAAGGAATAAAGACAAGTCCTTTGGGCCAACCCCTACCTTGCACATATTCTAGGTTGCTAAGTAAATAGTCTAAATGCTTTAATAGGCATTTAAGTTTCTGAGTTGATAATAACCTCCAAAGAAAGTCAAAGGACCTGAAAAGAAAGCCAGGCCTTTTCTTTTTCTCCCTCGTTAGCAATGAGCAAGGTATAATCCACAGACAGGGTCAAATATACCTTAGAAAAGAGTTCTGGGGCACCTAGGCGGCTCAGTCAGTTGAGTGTCCAACTCTTGATTTCAGCTCAGGTCATGATCCTAGGAGGGTGGGATGAAGCCCCACATCGAATTCCTAACTGAGCATGGAGGCTGCTTAAGATTTTCTTTTTCTTTCTTTCTCTCTCCCCCTCTGCTCTTGTCCCCCATTCGCTCACCCTATCAATAAAATAATAAAAGAATAAAATAAATAGATATAAAAGAAAAGTTTTATCTCCCAGATAAACAAGTGACTCTCTTAAGTTTCCAAAGTCCGACACTACAGAATGTGGCTGAAATAACTTAACAGGGATACCTTTAAATCCAAATGCCCACTTTGGCCATAAAAAAACCTTCCAATAAGCCAAGAATATTAATTTAAAACACTAATTTTCTAGTGACTGTGCCACATTAACTAGCTTTAAAATGTACTTTTATGTAAACTAATAAGGTGACATGCCACATAGCTGTTTGTTATGAGTCAATTAAAAGTCGGAAGATGTCTGCCAATCAGCAATGACGATTTGAAGTTTAAAGGTTGATCTTAAGCTTTCTTTTGTCAAGTTATGAAGACTAGAGGACCAACTCTGTTTAGAACCTCTCCTAATTGATAATAAAATTATGACATCAGCATAAAAATGCTTATCTTTCTATATCCTCTTATGTATATTTACGATGTATATTTTGGGGAGCGGAAGAAGTGAGTGAAAAAGCTTTGCTTCAGTCTCATTAGATATTATTACAGGACCAGTTAAGAGTCTATTCCAATCCACCATGACTATGCTACTCAAGTATGTTTTGACTGAAAATGTACCTGTTTTGAACAAAAGAATTTTTAGAAAAATTCATTTGCAGCATGCCTCCCCTTTCCCCTCAAAAAGGGAGAATGGGTAGCAGGGATGTTCAAGATCCTGAAAGAGGAATCTACCGCCCAACGGGCTTCCTTTTGTTTTAGAAACCTCAGTTTTCATTTGCTCCTCTGTGGTATTTAGTAGTAATCACAATATCCTAAGATATGTAAACATTAAAAAGGCATCATCATAGTAAGAAATTACTGTTCTTTTAAACAGGTGTGATAATGCTATGCTTGTGTGAGAAAAAGTACTCATGTATTGGAGATACAGGCTTACTGGTTTACAAGGGAAATGATAAGACGTCTGGAATTTCCTTTGAAGTACCCTACTTCAGCGCGCGCGCCTACACACGCACGAACACAGTGGGGTCGAGACAGAAGACATTAAGATTGGCCTTGAGTTGGTAACTGTTGGAGCTAAATGATGGGTTCGCATCATTACACTATTCTCACTATTTTTGTGTTATGTGGGGAATTTTCCATAATAGTAAAATAAACAAAAAAACACATTACCTTATTAAGATAGACATAATTGGTTTTTTTTTTTTAATGCTTCTTTTGAGAGTTTGGGAGTTATCTCAAGATGCAGAGTGAAAGATGTGATCTAACAAAGTAAAAATGTTTTTGCAAGTTTATGAGGTATAAGGGTAGATATGAAAAGGTATCACAACAGTTCAAAGTGAACATTCATATCACAGAAATCTCTGGGAAATGCTAAACTATAGATTTCGGCACTGACAACACCCGAGTGCAATCGTAAACCCCAAATTCCAGAGCAAACACCACTCAACTTCTTTCTAGCCGTTGCCCATGCCAGTCCAAGGGAGGTGCGGGTGGCCGGGCGTCGGGATTCATCAGTACACCCAGCAGGTAAAGGCAACAGCCCGGAGAAACGGAAATATAGTAACTGAGCAAATGCCCCAGAGGCAAACGCTTAGGATCCTGGCTTTGTCACCTGGAGGCTGGGTCCCTTCCAAGCCTCGATTCCTCAAGTGGGATGACAATAGTACCTACCTTACAGGACTGTTGGGAGCTTTAATGATTAAGCATGCATGTAAAGCACACGCAGCTCGTAACTGGTAGGACCTGTTGGTGCATTATTAAGGACCGCGCGCTTGGGAAGCGGCCCGGCCGAGCTAGGGCGCCGGCGGCGAGCAAAGAAGACTCCGCTGGGTCTCCACCCGCCGGTCTCCGAGCCTGGGCGCAGGCCCAAGGGATGCTCGGGCTTCTTTCAGGCGCCCGTCTCCGACTCCAGGTCGCTCTCCGCTAGGGCTGGGGTCCAGCCGGTGGGCGCCGGAACCGGTCAGGGCGGCGGCTCCTCTGGTCCGGTCCCCGCGCAGGAAGCTTCGGGGCGCGGTGATAGAAGCGTCCACAGCGACCTCCACCCCTGCCGCGCCAGGGTTCCATCCGGGTTCTCCTTGTGGCTTCCCGCCCGCAGACGGAGCGAGGTGTCTCCCCGCACGCAGGCGCATTTAGCCACCGGCGGAGGGCTAGGCTGGCCTGAGTAGGGAGCATGCGTGTTAGCCCTCTCCATTTTTTTTTAATTGTGTAGGTGGAGCGGGTGTGTGTGTGTGTGTGTGTGTGTGTGTGTGTGTGTGTGTGTCAGAGAGGATGAATAGGTGGAACTGGTGTGTGTGTGTGTGTGTGTGTGTGTGTGTGTGCCAGAGAGGATGAATATAGAACCTAAGGAACGGAAGGTATGGTAGAGTACACGAAGTTCTTCAGAGCATTAAAATTGTGTTTGTGTCAGGCTTTGGGTTTGGATTGTAACACTCCAATAATTAGCATTTTCTATGTGTGATCAAGGGGGTAAGGGAAGGAAGCTCATTATACTTCCAAATTGAACATTCAGACAAGTATGAGGCTATAAATTCCATTAAGATACTCGGAGTGGAGATGAGCTTTTAGAGCATGTGACTTCTTGCCCACGCGGATCACTCCTTCCCATAAATTCAAGCATGTGGACGAATTTCCTCAGAATCATTCTAGAGAAAAGATCTTCAATTTTATATAAAATTCGTTTCAATAGCATATTAAAGTTATAAACCTGTATTAGATTTTTAGAGGAGAAATTCCAGAGTAGAAACTAGAAAACTGCTGAAACTCCAATATAGACCTCCTCCCTATTTGGGGGATATTTCCTTCCGGAATTGTTACAAACTTAGTGAAAGAACAGTTTAATCATCTTTCTATAGTCTGTCTTGGTAGAAGCATCCCGCAGGGCTGGGGAGAGGGATAGTATCAGAGAATGTGGGATAGATGCATTATTTTCAGGTGCAGGGCGAGCCTGGTAGAGTGAAGCCTGCTTGAATTTCTGTCAACAGGAGAAATTGCAAAAGACCAGTCTTTCTGGTCCAGAAAGCAGGGCCTTAAATAGTAGAGAAAGGAGTAGGCTTTAGAGTCCATAGATACTTGGCTTTATGTCCTGGCCCTAACATTTTTACTTTTCAGGACCTGAGCAAGCTACCTGGACTTATTAAGCCCATGGGCTTAGTGTAAAATAGGGGGATTATCCATTACTCCATTAAGTTCTTCTGCAGAGAGAATATGCAAAAATTACAGTACATAGTTCCAGCACTCAACAGGCAGATATTAAGTGAGATAGTAAAATCAGAGCTCACATAATGAATCCTGTTCCAGGTGTTATCTTTTTTCCAAAGTGAAGTAGAAATGAGAGGAATTCAGATATTATAGAATTCTTCCTAAAATCAATAAATTAGGTTTCACAGAAGAGGAAACAGAGACTCAGAAAAGTCAGGTGACACATTTTTTTAAAAATTTTTTTTTAATGTTTTATTTATTTTTAGGAGAGAGAGAGACAGCGCGAGCAGGGGAGGGTCAGAGAGAGAGGGAGACACAGAATCTGAAGCAGGCTCCAGGCTCTGAGCCGGCAGTCAGCACAGAGCCCAATGCGGGGCTCGAACCCACAAACCGCAAGATCATGACCCAAGCGAAAGTCGGACGCTTAACCGACTAAGCCACCCAGGCGCCCCAAGGTGACACATTTTTTGATTTAAAAAGATCCTGAAATTTGCTAACTCAGAATCAAAGAGGCTAAGCCCTCTGCCAGTCCCATAAACTACTTTTCTGCCAAGTATTTGAAATAATGCTACAAACCACTCAGTTTTCTAATTATATATTCTTTATTACCAAAAGATAAATAAAATACAAAATAGACATTGTCACTTTGTTGAACTACTTCATGTTAAGGTAGGAATATGAACACATAAGTCATTGACTTTCTTGAAATAGGTAAGAATTAGCTCTATTTGCATTGCTGTTTTAATTTCATACTAGTCTGAATCTACATACTATATTCAGACTACTTGACAATTTATTACTCTTACCAGCACAATTTCTGAGATGGTAACTTAAAGCCATATCCTAATCAGTTTTGGTGAGCTGTTAAAAAGCCAATGGACTTATATGTCAGAGGTTTGAAACAAGCTATTTTCATTGACCCCACTCTCACTGTCAGTACTATCTTCACAATGTTCTTTGAAGAGGCCTGAGGATCATGGTGGTCTCAGTTATTAATAGCCCTACAAACTATCCTTTTAATTCTTTGAAGAAAACTTCAACTTTAGGTTTTGCTTTTTGCAAATATTACAGACACCTGCTTGCTGTGGAGATTAGGTGTAATGGATATTCTACAATCTTTTAAAATTTAACATTCATGATTCTTACATAAAGGCAATCACAATTAAAACAGTATCACAAACCGTATTTTCTATGATAGAGGAAAGGATTTCTGTGTCTAAAGGCTCATGTCCAGAATGGTAAAAGACCATTCCAACATTGGCTCAATTTTTGTTATTCTGGGTGTAAGGTACAAGGAAATATTTTAAAAATTAGAATTTTATAACCAAGTAGAAAACAGAATTATTACTATACAGACTGACATGGGGGATAAAGTTATTCAAATGTTCTACAGGTTTCCTTTCAGTAACCCAAAGCCCAAGAGAGAATTTTTTAGTTTCAGACCAGGGAAACCTTAGAGGGCAAAAACAAATGATTCTCAAATAAGTACAATTAGAGTTATACTAATAATTTGAAAAAAATGAAACCCTGATTTTGAGAAAGTAAGTAATCTGTCTTCAAAATGCATGCTAACTAGATAAAGGGCCATATGAATTGTGGAAATAAAGTTTAAGCCTTAATAAATGTTGAGTAGAAGACATTCTTGTTAGGTAGAGAGTCAAAGCCTCTTTCCACAACACCTAATATAAAATTGGAAATAAAATCTTAATATTCACTTAATGTAATTCCTCTTTGTTTTTCTTCTTTGTTTCTTCGGTGTGCAAAGAAATGAATTTACTAAGAGACTTCTGGAAGCTTTATTAAAGTCAGGCAGCAAAAAGAGCAGTCAAGGGGTTTTCTACCTACAAATACAAATACAGATACAAAAGAATGTATCTATGTGTCTATCTTGGGTGACTGTCCATAACTAGTTACTACTGTCCAAGGAAAGAGGCCATGGGGTCATCTGGCCTCTGACGTTTCATTCTATAGGCTTCCATTTCCTCTTCAGTGGGTTCCCGAGTTTCATATATGCTATTGTAAGGCCGCTTCCTCTCATCAATCTGCATGATCTCCTTGACGTGAAGAAGGCGGGCTTCCTCTGCATTCAGTGCCTACAGTGAAAGAAAAAACATGAGTTTTTTCTCCACCAACAGTAGCAGAGTACCAAAAGACCCCACTGAATGTAAACCGCTATATCAAAAACCTAGCTTATATGAAAGAGCTTGAGAGTCAGCCCGTCTACTGTCAAGCTACAACTAATCACTATTTGGCTGACATTCTATCACATTTTCAATGTAAAAAATTTTTACTTAATAACAGAGATTCAGTGAGATTCATTTTATTAACATAAGTCCACAACTGATACTTCTGGTGGAAACTACAATTCTGACTTTTCCCAAGGACTTGCTGACACTTACAAAGTTTAGAGCTAGACGGCAATTCTTTCTGGATGTATGTCAAGAACTCTAAAATAACAGCTTTACAAAGCACGTTTCTTCTGCACATTAGTGATAATTTATCAAACATTCCAAGCAGCAGGCAATACTAAGACAAAAAAATCTCCATTTGCATTCTAGGCCTTATACAAGGTGGCCTGAGCAAATCACCCAGACCTGGGGCTCACTTCTTCATTTTTAAAATGAGCTTGGATATAGGACTAGATAATTTCTTAAGTTCGCTACAAATAAAGAATATTGTCATCACTCTGACTTCACAAAGTACCTTTTTCAATTTTTCATGTTTCTTTTCTTCATCATCACTATCTGAACTGCTCTTTCGATGCTTCTTTTTCTTCTTCTTTTTCTTCTTCTTATCTTCTTTTAGTTTTTCTTGATGTATCTGATAGGGAGGATTGAAATATAGGGTTATTAATGCAAAAACATTAAGTTCTAGTGCAAATTTTAAAGTCTGCCCTCCAGCACTTAAAATTTTTGGACACATGGGGTGCTGGGTGGCTCGATCAGTTAAGTGTCTGACTTCAGGTCAGATCATGATCTCACGATTTGTGAATTCGAGCCCCGCATTGGGCTCTCTGCTGTCATCAGAAAGCCCGCTTGGGATCCTCTGTTCCCCTCTCTCTGGCCCTCTCCCCTGTGCATGCACATTCTCTCAAAAATAAACATTGAGAAAAAAATTCAGGACAAATGATTATAGACTTACCTCCATGAGGGTCTGAGGTTTTTTCACAGATTCTTCTCCAGTTATATCATTTATAATACATTCCTCTGAATTCTGTGGGAAAATATAGCCATTTGACTTGAGTATCATAGTTACCCATCATTGAAGAAAAAGTTAAAATTTGAAACATGAGAAATATGTTTCACATAGGTTCTGACTTAAGAGCTTTGGTTGTTTTACACTTACAAGAACTAGAGGACAATTACTTACAGCAATCTCTTTCCCAGCTTCTCCAGTGCAATAGGAATACTTGAAAAAAGAGTGACAGCATTTGTATCCCCATCGGCCTTCTTTCCAGTAAGATCCCCAGATATGCTGCATGCAGAGAGACAGCTGTTACTTAAAAAGGAACCTGAAACTAAGGACTCTCATATACTGTTGATATAAGTATAAAATAATACAGTCCTTTAAAAGTTAATTTGGGAGGAAAATTTGGGAGGGATTCCAGGGCTAGCTAATAAGGAGAGGGTAGCCTGCTCTCAAGTGTGAGAAGCAGGCATTAAATTATAATGGTCTTACATTCTATTCCCAAAACTATAAAAAAAGAAAGAAAGAAAGAAAGAAAGAGGGTATCTGACTTCTCTTTAAAAATTAAGAAGGACTAGGAAATTCTGGGCCCACATTCCTACTTGGCAAGAATTGGCTGTTGCTGACCAGCGGATGCCCCTTTTAGAGAGGGTTTGTGTTCTCTAGTTTGTAAATTTTGCCTGACTCACTTCACTCATATATAATTTAGTGGACTGGCTCCTATAGTTCTGTTTTTGACCCAACTTAGAGAGACAACTGTAGTTTGCGTACTTCAAAGGTATAGCAAGGAAAATGTTTTATGATGTGATGCAGTATGAATTCCACTATATCACTTAGGTTTTTGTCAAAATATTTAACTTTAGGGTGCCTGGGTGGCTCAGTTGGTTAAGCTGGAGTGTCTGACTTCGGCTCAGGTCATTATCTCATGGCATGTGAGTTTGAGCCCTGCATCAGGCTCTGTGCTGATAGCTCAGAGCCTGGAGCCTGCTTTCGATTTTGTGTGTGTGTCTCTCTCTCTCTGCCCCTTCCTCACTCATGCTCTGTTTCTGTCTCAATAATAAATAAACATAAAAAAATTAAACAAAAATTAAGCTTTAATCAAGCCTTTAGATCTGAATTTGTTTATACGAAATACAGAGGATAGAGGAATAACTTGTATGGTATCACTAGGAACCAGTCAAAACAATGTGAGACAGTTTACAAAATAACTGGTCTGATCGTTTTAAGAGTCACTGTCCTGAAAAAGGGGAGTTACGACAGAGGGAGATAGAGAAAAAAAAAAGACGTTAACAACCAAAATAAACTTGATTGGATTACGACTCAAAACAAAAACAAAAACAAACCACCTATTTAAAGATATTTTGGTATAGGGGTGCCTGGGTGGCTTAGTCGGTTAAGCGTCCGACTTTCGCTTAGGTCATGATCTCGCGGTTCATGGGTTCAAGCCCCGCGTCGGGCTCTGTGCTGACTGCCAGCTCAGAGCCTGGAGCCTGTTTCAGTCTGTGACTCCCTCTCTCTCTGACCCTCCCCTGCTCACGCTGTCTCTCTCTCTCTCTCCTAGAAATAAATAAAAAAAATAAAACATTAAAGATATTTTGGTATATATTTGATGATGTGATTAAAAATTATAGATTAGATAATATTAAGGAGTCCATGTTAATTTTCTGAAGTGTGATAATGTAGAAGAATATCCTTAATTTTAGGAGATACATGATATAGTGCCTATGGGTGAAATATCGTAATATCTGTAATTTTCAAGTGTTTTAGTATGAAAAGTACAAATATATTTATATGTGTATGTATACATACAATATCAGCATACGTACACCCTTCCCTCTGCCCAGACAAAGCCTATATGGCAACATGCAACAAATTTCCGACTCTTAGGTGGTAGATATGTGGGTGAACATAATAGTATTCTTTTACATTTTTTGTACTTATGGAAAAATTTCATAAAATAAAATGAAAATGTAAGAAAAAAAACAAGCACAACAATGATTTGC
Source organism: Hyaena hyaena (assembly GCF_003009895.1). Lineage (NCBI taxonomy): Eukaryota > Metazoa > Chordata > Mammalia > Carnivora > Hyaenidae > Hyaena > Hyaena hyaena. The sequence continues at coordinate 1,718,356 of NW_024080887.1, forward strand.
TAATGAAGCTGTAATAAGAAAATATAACTCAGAAAAATGCTAACAAGGACACCAAATGGTTCTAGTTTAACACTTACTGTGTGATTGTGGATCTTCACATCCTCCTCATACTTGGAGCAAGCGACAGCCCTCTCCTGTCCTTTGATGACTGTTCCGTGTCTTGAGTACTCTACATAGTCTTCAGTCTGAGCTAAAAGCAATTCAGCTGGAGGGGCATCCAAGTGTTCTTGGCCACCATACTAAAAGAACATAGAACATTATTATTAAATACATTTTATAGCAAAGGTTTGCATTCAAATTTCTATTGATGAGTTTATTTCCAGTCAGAAACGTTAAAGGAATATTCTTCGTGGACTCTGTTATATAAAATACAGTGAAAAAGAAAAAGCCACATAATTTTTATAGGCAAATAAAATCACTATTTACGTGTTGAGTGTGGCAGATTACCAGATGGCCATCAATTCCTCTTAATCATGTCTACATGCCCATTTGCCACATGACTTTGCTATTCTTCTCCTCAAGAGATAGTCTGTTATTTCTCCATCCTTCGAATCTGGGCCTGGCCATGTTATTTGTTCAGGCCTTTGGGAAACTGGCAAATGTGATGCAAGCAAAGGTCTGGAAAGCACTTGTGCAGTGGGGCATACTTTTGTTGCTAGCCTCTGGTACCCCAAGAAAGTCATATGAAGCTGGACTCGCCTACCAAAGGATGACAGCCCACCCGGGGCAGACATGAGCTGTTCCAGATGAGGGCTCTTAGGATAATTAGCCTGCTGACTGCTAGAGACTAGAATGAAGCCATTCTAGATCATCCAGCTTCAGATGGGCAGGCCGAGACCAGGAGACCCAGCTGACATACAAAACTGTCAAAAACAACAAATGTTTATTTTAAACTGTAGTGTTTTTCTAGAGGTTTTTTTTTTTTCTGCTTAAGCTTCCTGATACAGCTCTACTGATAATATATGCACGTGATTTAGTCAATGTGAGGGTAGGACTGTTCCTAGCAAATTATATTCCAAATGTAAACTGAATGATTAGTAACTAGTCATTTCTCTTTAATGAACATTCTTTAAGCATTTTGGTCAAAAGTACCTTTTCCAGGATGCTTTCTTTCTGCTGTTCTTTAAAGTCTTCTTTTTTGACTTTGAAGGACTTGTACAACAGCTCTAGTTTTGTAGGATCGGCCTGCAGATGCACTTCAGATCCCTTGTCATAGGCTTCCCAAGCAAACACTACAAACATCAAACACATCTTAATGTCTTGTCAGCTCCACTTATTGCATGCTTCTTGAAAACAAATGTTTAAAAATGCTCTCAAATTTCTTTTGAGCTTATATAAAATACCTTGACTTAGAGCAAATACTTACACTGTGTCTGAGCCATTGAAATGGTGTCTCCTGTGTACCTAACGAAGTTATCCCCTGCATAGCTCACTCTGTAAATACAAATTTAAAAAGCAAATTGTTTCAGAAATTTCTTTAAGGAAAGTTCATTCTCTTCTGACCCAACCATAAATGATGTTCATTTTAACCCAGATACAGTTTTATGATTAAAAACTCTCCCCCAACCTCCGCCCTGTCTTGAAGTTTATACATTTAACTTGACACTTACTCATCTGGATTCTTTCCTGCATTGGCATAGGGATTCTCTCTCATCGCTCTAGTTTTGGGATCGTAGTAAGCAGAATTTGGATCTAAATTCCGCAAATACTAGAAGGGAAATATGGTTAAAGACTGCATTAATGTTTACTTCTGTTAAAAAAGATTTCAACAGACTAGGCAGAGGAGTCAATCATGATCAGTTGTGTGTACGCGTTTCTGGAGAACAAAAGAGAAAAAACAGAATGATACCTAATCTTGGAATGACTACCTATATCACCCATGTACTGTCCAGATCCCAGATGAGTAGACAAAATTTGGAGCAGGCAGACAGATTTTTCTTCAATGTGAATGTTAAGTTGGCAAGGCTTACTTTTGCAATATCTTCTCGAATCCTGAGATTCCGGACAGTAATTCGCCTCTTAGAGTCAAAGTTCTGTCCAGGCATGTCAATATCATCTGCATATTTATCTTCATCCTCATCTTCACTATTATGATCTTTTTCCTGAAGGAAGAGGAAAGAGGGAAAAACAAATTACAAGAAAAAAAGAGCAGCATCTAGTTCTTGCTTTCCTCTAATCAAACTCTTATTCACTTATATTCCTTAAAACTATTATTATTAGTTATTGTTATTAGCCATCAGAAATTGAAAAATTTAGTGTATGTCCAGATAAGGCAAATATTTATTACCGTTTGAGAATTTGGTTCCTCTTCTCCCCACTGGTGTTTTGGAGAATTCTGCATCAAGCAAGAAGAAAAAGAATTTGTAACTTTATTCCACTGAATCTACTGATTCACACTTTATTATTATTATTTTTTTAAAATATTTATTTAGTTTTGAGACAGATAAAGAGAGAACAAGCAAGCATAAGCAGGGGAGGGGTACAGAGGGAGACACAGCATCCAAAGCAGGCTCCAAGCTCCAAGCTATTAGCACAGAGCAGGGCTTGAACTCATGAAGTATGAGACCTGAGCCAAAGTTGCATGCTCAACTGACTGAGCCACCCAGGTGCACCTATTGATTCACACGTTAAATACATAGGTAAAATAATATAATTTAAATCTAACTGAACAAATCCTCATATTTCTCATTGTAATGAACATTAAGTTCTGAATACAAGTATGTCATTATGAAATTTTATCATAGAGTCTACAAAGCCAGTAAATTTCTAGAGAATTTTCAATGATACAGGATTATAATCAAACAAGGTAAGAAGAACATCAAGATGATCAATGTAATCAATATATATTCATTTCTTATATGTTAACCTTTAGACATACCATTTTTGCTAAACCTTACTAGTTTTCTATCAAGTCCAAAAAGAAAATGTTACAGGATCATGTAATAAGGATCTTTAGAGCCGAAACAGCTTTTGTAAAATTTAGGTAATGAAGGAATCTACTCAGATGACACCATATTGTAATTTAAGGAGAGTCTAAGATCCTTGGCACAAAGATACTCTTTCTTCATTAGTAATTGGTCATGATTTTCTCTAATTTCACAAAATATCTATACCAAAGTAGTCAGTGTTTTATTCTGTCCCTTTAAAAAGCTTCAAAGGTTAAAAAGGGTACCTTATTGCATTAGTGGGGGAATATGGAAATATATGTGTGTGAATCAATCAGTCTATCCATTCTCCCTATATAAATAGAATGATAGACAGAGATAGATACACATAGAATATATTGGTGAGAGCATAAATTTGTACAGCTTTCCTGAATGGCCTCTGAGTGATATGACATCAAAATTTTAAATAAAAGTACTCATTGTGTCAACAACTATACATTAAAGAATTTACTTTAAGGGAATAATACTTCAATTAAATAAAGAGATATGTACAAGAATGTGACTTACAGTGTTGTATATAGTTATCAAAGAGTTGGGTAAAAATCAAATTAGTAATTGACAACTGGGTATATACATTGCTGCACTCAATGAACACTAAACATTCATTAAATGTGATTCTATCTGGGACACCTGGGTGACTCAGTCAGGCGTCCAACTCTTGGTTTCAGCTGGGGTCATGATCTCATGGTTGTTAAGATTGAGCCCCATGTCTGGCTCCACACTGGGCGTGGAGCCTGCTTAGGATTCTCTTTCCCTCTTTCTCTGCCCTTTCCCTGCTCATGCTTGCGCTCTCAAAAAAAATATATGATTCTATTCAACGTGCAGGATAAAACCATATAATTTACTGCCCCTTCCCTTTTTTTTTGCTGTTAAAAAGGGAGAAAGAGGGGCGCCTGGGTGGCTTAGTCGGTTAAGCGTCCGACTTTCGCTTAGGTCATGATCTCGCGGTTCGTGGGTTCGAGCCTCGCGTCGGGCTCTGTGCTGACTGCCAGCTCAGAGCCTGGAGCCTATTTCAGAGTCTGTGTCTCCCTCTCTCTCTGACCCTCCCCTGCTCATGCTGTCTCTCTCTCTCTCCTAGAAATAAATAAAAACATTAAAAAAAAATTTAAAAAAAAAAAGGGAGAAAGAGATGGGAATAACATTATATATTTGTTTTTCTTTGTATTTATGTAAGAAACTTTGAAAGGATACACAAGAAAAATAAAACAGATTAGAGGGAGGGTTGAGGTTTTGAGATAGAGTAGATGCAGGCAAGGATGGGAGACTTTTTACTGCCTATCTTCTTAAATTGCTTGGAGTTTTGAACCATGTGAATTTATATAAAAATAAATAGGTCTGTCTTTGTTTAATTACACAGAAAACATGACCTCATGTTTGCTCCTATTGTTTAACTGAAAGAAGTGATAAGTATGCAAAGATGAAATCCACATAAAAAACAAGTTGTATTATCATTATACATGTGTAGAGATGTACCAGGGGGAGGTGGAATGGGACCTAGAAAGGTCTACTTCAAATGTTTGTAGTTAACATAGGAGATACTGATTTTTTTCCTTATAATTTTTCCAAATCTTTTTCAATGCATATGTGTTATTTTCAGAATCAGACATTTTTTAAATAAAGATTTCATTTTTTAAGTAATTTCTACACCCAATGTGGGATTTGAACTCACAAGCCTGAGATCAAGAGTTGCAAGCTCTAATGGCTAAGGCAGCCAGGCTCCCCAGATACATGTGTTCTTTTTAATTTTTTTCATTTATTTTATTTTTTATTTTAGAGAAAGAGAGAGAGAGAGAATCTTAAGCAGGCTCCAATACTCAGTTTGGAGTGCAGAGCCCAGTGTGGGGCTCGATCCCACAACCCTGGGATTGTGACCTAAGCTGAAAATCAAGAGTCAGACACTCAACCAACTGAGCACCTAGGTGACCTTTTTTTTTTTTTTAATATATTCTTAAAGTTTATTTAGAGAGAGAGAGAGTGCACGTGAGCAGGGGAGGGGCAGAGAGAGAAGAAGAAGAATACCAAGTCCTGACACAGGCCTTGATCCCATGATCTGTGAGATCATGACCTGAGCCAAAATCAAGAGTTGGATGCTTAACTGACTAAGCCATCCAGGGGCCCCTGTTTTTAAAAAAAATTTTTTTTTTTCTTGGAGTACCTACCTACAAGTTGCCAGTTCAACAAAAAAAATTTATAATGCTGTATAGAAATCTATTTGAATGCTGTTCAATCTCTATAGTAGACGATTCTACTATATGTAGTTAATATTAATATCCAAGTACTAAAGTGGGCAAAAATCATCAGTCCCCTGTATACATTTAAGTATGCTTACTGGGAAGATAAATTCTACTATGTTTATGATAAACAGAAAATATATTGAACAAGAGAAACAGCCTGTTTTCCTTTTTCCAGAGTTGGTGTTAACAACAGTTACCAATTATCAAGTATTTTCTTACTATGTGATATGAATGCTAAACCTCCTGAGGGGTACATGTTATCTCAATTTGAGATGACAAACTGAAGCTCAGAAAAGTAAATTAATTTTTCTACGATCATCTAGCTGGCCAAAGACAGAGCTGGATTTTAGCATCTATCTGTTAACCCGGGCTATGAGCCTGCCTGCTAAATGGCCTCAAGGACTGTTCACTTGGTGCTTACTTAGGTCTGTTTCTAATTCATACTTGCCAAGAATCCCTTTTAGGAATTTAAATTCCAAATGTTTAGTTTATTATTTATGTGTGCCATAAATTTGTTAAAAAGAAAACTTTTAATATTCACAATATACATTAACTATCAAGTTGTCATAAGTAAAAAATTGGCTATATCTTTTTACTATAAAAATTCTTAGTAAGCTATAAAATTATTATAGTCATTATGGAAAATGTAGAAAATACTAGTAAAAATACAAAGAAAAATTTACTAATTCTACATTGAATGAGAATTAGTATTCTGATCTTTTTTCCTATGTGATATTACAGTATTTTTTCAGGTGTTATTTAAATGTAAGTGGTATCCACTGTAGTTACAAAGTATTGACAAAAGCAACTTTAAGAGCCATGCCCCATTCTATCATGCAGATGCAGGAGAGTCTACTTTACCAATTCCCTGTTCCTGTTTAAGCTATTTCAATTTCGTGCTATCTTAAAAAGTGCTACAATGAATATATTTGCATATATGATTTTTTTTTCTGATTACTAGAAAATTCTTTAGGATGAAAGCATCTTCTAATTTAATTCCAGAAAATGTATATAAATATTTTATGGCAACATTCTTTCCAAAATGATTGTGTCAAGGTATATTCCCGTGAATGGTATGAGTGCCAGTTTTACTCTTTCCTCTGAATAGCACTTCTCTGTCCCTAAAATCTTGGTTTGGTTTTGTTTTGTTATGTTTATTTTGTTTCTGTAAGACACAGAGAGAGAGAGAGAGCAGGGGAGGGGGAGAGAGAGGGGGAGCCAGAGGATCTGAAGCAGGCTCCATGCTGACAGCAGATAGACAGATGCAGGGCTTGAACTCATGAACCGTGAGATCATGACCAGAGCTGAAGCTGGATGCTTAACTAACTGAGCCACTTAGGCGCGCCCCTCCCCCCAACCCCAACCCCGACCCCGCTAAAATCTTTACTAATTGGAGAGATAAAATGAATTGTTTTAATTTTCATTTTTTGTTTACTAAGAGTTTGAATTTTTTTTTATTGATCATTTTTATTACTTACAGCCTGTTCCACTAATTTCCCTGAGGCTAATTCTTCTTGGAGTTTCTGGGCTTTCAGTGTTCGTTTTGCCTAATAAAAAAGGAAACACTTGAAATTAACTTTACAACATTCAAATGAACATTTAGTTTTTTTAGATTTAAAATCAACAAATTTATTGTGTTCAGAAAGGTCACTAAACAAGGTCATCTCTAGGAGATTTCTTATAGCTCCAGATCAGGAGTTTGTAACTTCTGTTTGAAACAGGCATTAATGTAAACTGAGCCAAACAGCAACAGTGACTAAACTGCAGAGCACAAGCTCTGTCCAGAAGGGGCAGCTGTCACCTGACTCCAGGTGACTGACCCTTGCCAGGCAGACCAAGGATTACCATATCATTGTTCGAGAACAGATGAAACTTACATTATGCGATATCCCATAATTTTTAAATGTAAACTCTACTTAAAAGAAAAAAAGGGCAGTATGACTATGGACTTTAAGGAATGGGGATGAGTAGGTAAAATCATAACAGAAAAAAACTGAGGTTGAATTAAAATAAAATTCAATTTTCTGAAATGAGTTATCCTATTCCCCTCTCACCTCTCTCAAATGCTATGTGAGACAACTGTAAAAACAGGTCCATGGGCAAGATGCAGTGGGGCTGGGGTGTGTGTGGAAGGGACAAGAGTTTATAACTTTAAAAAGCCAAAAGCTTTAGATACTAATCTGTTCTCATGCTTCAAATATCTTCTGCAACCTCAGGAAGCTAAAAACAATATAAGAATCAAATAAGAAGACACTGCTGCCAGTAGGGCTAGCCCACTTTATCTTTACTATTCCATTAGGTCTACTACTGCTATTATAAAAATGCCACCATTTTTATATTGCTTGAAGACTAGAAAAATAGAGTTGCTAAATCAGTGATAACAGCAAAATGTACATTCTTTAAGCAGTGTGGGAAAGCAGGGAACTTTGCTCACCAGATCAACTTTGGCGTATTCTTCTACGATTTTCATGTGTTCCTCTGGATTGTAGCCATTCCACCGGTCCCTCTTCCCATCATAGTCAAACATCAGCTGGGGCTGCACATGCTCATCTGGAGCTATATTAGTACCTGTAAATTTTGCTCCAACTCGCCTGGGTCTCTGGGAAATAAAATAAAATAAAATCTTTCCCTCAGCTCCTATAGCCCAGAGGAAAATTTTAGATGATCTTTACAAAGCAAGTGTAAACACACCATGGGTGTTTATGGTCTGCTCAATTTTCAGTTACTCTCCCAGCAGTAAATTTTGAAGGGGCTAATCTAATTTCACTCAAATTAAATTTTTATTTAACTTATGCCAAAATTTAGGTAATTTTAGAAAAACAGAATTAGCTATCTGACAAAAAATGAAAGAGACTTTCTGACAAATTTCTCAAATTCTCAAAGGTGAGCTTACCTCAAAGCAATCTTTCTTTTTGTGTGTCATGGCCCCACAATTTTCACATGCTCCCTTGCGGTACTTAGTAGTTATGGAATTCTATAAATGGATATAAAGAAAAACAAAATATTCTAATTACCTGAATAAATTAGAAATAATTTTGGCTCTCACTACTATATCATCTAATGAAGTGATTTACTTATTAAGAGAAAAACAACTTAGAGTCTCTATACTTTATAAATGAGAAAATTTAAATACTTTAGCAATATATTAAAACTTATAAAAGAAAACACAGACTAAAATAGTATGTATTGTGAATTTTAATTCCAGGTAAAAGACTGTATAATCTGTTTCAATTTAATTTAGTATCCAAGGTTCTTACATTAAGTTCTTAATAAAATCTCCATTTCCACAAGGATATACATAAAAGTTGCCCACATACCTCTTTTACACCCCTCTTGTACCATTCTCCAGATGAGCTGTATTGTTTCTGTTTCTCTGGTTGTGGTCTCTGGTGCTTTAAAGTAGGTCTTTTTGATGGATCAATATACCATGGCACTGAAGAAATATACTGAGGTATATGAGGATTGATGTCTCTGTAATTAAAAAAAATATATGTATATATTTTTTTCTTAAATAGTTTATTGTCAAGTGGGTTTCCAATAATACCCAGTGCTCATTCCAACAAGCGCCCTCCTCCATGCCCATCACCCCCCTTCCCCTCTCCCCCATGCCCATCAGCCCTCAGTTTGTTCTCAGCATTCAAGAGTCTCTCATGGTTTGCCTCCCTTCCTCTCCCCAACTATTTTTCCCCTTCTTTTCCCCCATGGTCTTCTGTTAAGTTCCTCCTAATCCACCTATATGTGCAAACATATGGTATCTGTCCTTCTCTGCCTGACTTATTTCGCTCAGCATAACACCCTCAAGGTCCATCCATGTTGCTACACATGGCCAGATTTCATTCTTTCTCATTGACATGTAGTATTCCATTGTATAGATAAACCACATCTTATTGATCCATTCGTCAGTTGATGGACACTTAGGCTCTTTCCATGTTTTGGCTATTGTTGAGAATGCTGCTATGAACATTGGGGTAAATGTGCCCCTAGGCATCAGCACTCCTGTATCCCTTGGGTAAATTCCTAGCAGTGCTATTGCTGGGTCCTAGGGGAGTTCTATTGTTAATTTTTGGAGGAACCTCCATACTTTTCCAGAGGGGCTGCACCACTTTACATTCCCACCAACAATGTAGGAGGGTGCCCATTTCTCCACATCCTTGCCAGCATCTAGAATCTCCTGATTTGTTCATTTTAGCCACTCTGACAAGCGTGAGGTAGTATCTCAGTGTGGTTTTGATTTGTATTTGATTTGATTTGTATTTGATGAGGGATGCTGAGCATCGTTTCATGTGTCTGTTGGCCATCTGGATGTCCTCTTTGGAGACGTGTCTGTTCATGTCTTTTCCCTATTTCTTCACTAGATTATTTGTTTTTCGGGTGTGGGGTTTGGTGAGTTCTTTATAGATTTTGGATACTAGCCCTTTATCTCATATGTCATTTACAACTATCTTTTCCCATTCCATAAGTTGTCTATTAGCTTTATGGACTGTTTGCCGTGCAAAAGCTTTTAATCTTGATGAGGTCCCAATAGGTCATTTTTGCTCTTGATTCCCTTGCCTTTGGGGATGTGTCAAGTAAGAAATTGCTGCAGTTGAGGTCAAGGAGGTTATTTCCTGCTTCTTCCTCTAGGGTTTTGATGGTTTCCTGTCTCACATTCAGGTCCTTTATCCATTTTGAGTTTATTTTTTGTATGGTGTGAGACAGTGATCTAGTTTCATTCTTCTGCATGCTGCTGTCCAGTTCTCCCAGCACCATCTGTTAAGGAGGCTGTCTTTTTTCCATTGGATACTCTTTCCTGCTTTGTCAAAGATTAGTTGGCCATACATTTGTAGGTCCAATTCTGAGTTCTCTATTCCATTCCACTGGTCGATGTGTCTGTTTTTGTGCCATATATACATTGTTTAAAGAATAAAATTTGAGGGGTGCCTGGGTGGCTCAGTTAGTTAAGTGTCCAACTCTTGATTTTGGCTCAGGTCATGATCTCACGCATGGTTCATGAGATCGAGCCTTGCACAGGGCTCTGCGCTGACAACGTGGAGCTTCCTCTGGGTTCTCTTCTTCTCTCTCTGCCCCTTCCCACTTATGCTCACTCACACTCTCTCTCAATAATAAATAAAAATTAAAAAAGAAGAAAATATGAAAATAATTGATATTACAATTACAAAGGTAAACTTTTATAGACTCTTAATATCAGAGATAACGCAGCAGGAGGGAGAGGGAAGACAATATGCTCGATTATCTCTATAATATAGTAAAAATAAATTAAAAATAAGCAAAGTAATTTATAATTTATTTTAGAGTGAAAAAATTTCCTATATAGAAACTAAGAATAGTGATATAACTGAGTTGGGGAGATAGATACGGAAGACTGGGGTGTATGTTAGTAAATATATCTTATGAAAGAAGTAAGAAGCTAGCTAATAATGTCTAGAATTGATTAAAACAATAAAGTAGGTACATTTTTTTAAATGTACCTTCTTTAAAAATTTTTAACATTTATTTATTTTTCTTTAAAAAAAAAATTTTTTTTTAAATGTCTATTTTGAGAGCCAGAGAGCGAGCAGGGGAGGGGCAGAGAGAGAAGGAGACACAGAATCTGAAGCAGGCTCCAGGCTCTAGGCTGCCAGCACAGAGCCCAACGTGGGGCTCGAACCCACTGACTATGAGATCATGACCTGAGCCAAAGTCAGACGCTTTGCCGACTGAGCCACCCAGGCGCCCCTATTTATTATTTTTGAGAGACAGACAGAGACAGAGCAGGAGTGGAGCAGGGTTAGAGAGAGACAGAATGTGAAGCAGGCTCTAGGCTCTGAGCTGTCAGCACAGAGCCCAATACGGGGCTCGAACTCACAACCCGTGAGATCATGACCTGAGCTAAAGTCGGATCCTTAACTGACTGAGACACCCAGGTGCCCCAATGTAGGTATATTATTTAGAGATATGGAGGTATCAACTGGAAAAACTCAAAATAGAAAGATTTTTAAGTAGTCACTTTTGCAGCTGGAACGAGGAGTGGGAGGGATTGAAAGGGATGACTGTTGTTCATTTTAAGTCCTTCAGTATTTTTTTTATTATTAAACCTTACATATATGAATTTGATAAAATAATAAAAACAGAAAGGATGTAAATGGTAAAGATAGCTTCCTGTTAAAGCAAAGGATGAGAAATTACTAATTACTATGTGGACATAAATTTCAATTTTTAAAAAATGTTTATTTATTTACTTTGAGAGAGAGAGTGAGCATGTACACATGTGCACAGAGGAAAGGCAGAGACGGAGAGGGAGAGAGACAATCCCAAGCATGCTCTATGTGTTCAGTGTAGAGCTGGATGTGGGGCTTGATCTCATAAACCGAGACCATGACCTGAATGGAAACCAGGAGTTGGATGCTTAACTGACTGAGCCACCCAAGCACTCCATAAATCTGAATTCTGAATAAACAGATGATGCGGAAAATAAAGAACTTACTTTCCTTCCTCATCAACTTCTGCAGGAGCATTACCCAGTTTTCGCTGTTCTTCTAACTCCTTCTTCTTTCTCCAGTCCTCTCTGGTCATCTTCTTTGGTTCCTCCAGGCTCATTTCTTTGGACCCCGAGAGGGGGGCCGCATTAACTGCATCTACAGCTGCAGCTGACATGGTTATCTGGACTCCTCTATGAAAAGAATGAAACATATATTAATATAAACTAGGCCTTCACGAGCTCATCAGTAAAAGTATTAAAAGCACATCCTAATAATACATACTACAGTCTGGCTTATATTTCATAAGTTCTTATAGTACCTGTAAGGGAAGGGTCTCTTTCCCCTCCACAAAGTCTCTATATAATATTTGCAGTTCCTCCCTCAACTCTAATTTATAAATGCAGAGAAACATACAGAAATATACTTAAAACTTCATTAGACTCTCTCATTAACATTCCTGAGTTTCTCTTTTTACTTCTATGTCTCAAAATTTTCTAGCACATTAACCCTACATGACTAAACAATGTCCTGTCTGTCTTCCTTAAAGATGAAATGCCTTGGGGCACCTGGGTGGCTCAGTCGGCTAAGTGTCTGACTTCTGCTCAGGTCATGATCTCATGGTTCGTGAGTTCAAGCCCCACATTGGACTCTGTGAGGACAGCTCAGGGCCTGGAGCCTACTTCAGATTCTGTGTCTCCCCCTCTCTCTGACCCTCCCCTGCTTGCATTCTGTCTCTCTCTCTCTAAAATAAACAAACATTTAAAAAAAGAAATAAAAAATAAACTGTTAGAGGAAAAAAATTAACTTAAAAAAAAAGATGAAATGCATTAAGAATTATCTATAGCCACTGACTCTATTTTCTTAGCTTCTACTTCCCTTCTTAGTCACTCTAATTTAGTTTCCAACCCCTACCTCTCTAAAAAGTTACTACTGAGTTATCAATGATCAATGTACTAAGTCCACTATACATTTTTCAGGTCTGTTCCTTCCCTTCTCAAAATATTCTTATCCTTGGCCTAACTAACACTATATTCTCCTGCTTTTTCTTGAATCTCTCTTGCTGCTCCTGTCTTCTTTGCAGATTTATCTAGTTCTGCCTAGTTATTTAGTTTTGGATTCTACACGGTTCAGTTCTAGAGTCTCTTTCATTACTCTGGACTCTATCGGTAGACTAGGTCATCTATTTCTAAGGCTCTGATAGCCACGATAATCACTGCTGGCTCTCTAACTTACTTCTCCTCTTTAGATCTTTTATCTGAGCTTCATATACATATATTCCAATTGCTTACTTCATAGCATCTTCACTTAGAGGTCTTAGTGACACCTAAACTCAACAAATCTGTTTAAAAAATTTTTTTAAATGTTTATCTATTTTTGAGACAGAGAGAGACAGAGTGTGAGCAAGTGAGGGGCAGAGGGAGAAGGAGACACAGAATCTGAAACAGGCTCCACGCTCTGAACTGCCAGCACAGAGCCCGATGCGGACTCGAAGCCACCAACAGGGAGATCATGACCTGAGCCGAAGTCGGATGCTTAACTGCCTGAGCCACCCAGGCACCCCAAAACTCAACGAATCTTAATTGAAATTTATGATCTCCTCCATGAAATCTCATTTCCATTCACTGTTTCCTCTCTCAATGAAAAATACCACTCATCCCTTTACATATGTGTTCCAGCTAATCTCCACATCTATTTCGTCACTAAGTATTGTTATTTTCACGTTCTGAATAGCATTAAAGTATATCTACTTCTCTCTATTCTCAATGCTACTGTTTCAGTGTTAAGTCATTACTTCTCCTTATTGGTCTTCTGTCATTCTCTCCAGTCAGTTCTCCACACTGCAGTGTTATTTTTTCAAAATACGTAGTTAATCATATCATGTCCTACTACACAAGCTTAACACCCTTCAATGAGGCACTGTCCAAGAGAAATATAATGTCAGCCTCATACATCATTTTAAGCATTCCAGTAGTCATATTAAAACATAAAAACAAATGTGTCTTCTAACCTAAAAGAGAATAAAATAAGTCTTTAAAATCTGACACATTTTATAAGGTATTCAGACTAGCCATATTTCAAGAGCTCAAGAGCCACAAGTAGCTAACAGCTGGACAGTGAAGCTCCAACAACATCCGATCATTCTTACTCTAAAAACTACTGAAGACGCACTCCTGGTCTGGCTAGGTACAAGTTCAGTGTCTGAGGCCTAGGACGGCGGCTGCTTTCTCGGTCTCCAATCCCCGTTCCCTCCTCAACCTGGCGTTCATCACTTCCGTAAGGATATATATAAGAGTTAGGAGCCATTGGCCTATTTTCCAGACTTTTCCAGCTTCACTTCTTCCTGATCCCCAAATTTCCACATTTACTCACCCAGTCCGGCCACAGCGGACGCCAAGGGCTTCCGACAGAGACGAAAGCAATCCGTCAATGTTTACTTCCTGTTGTTCCGCCCTCTCCCAGCAGCCACTTCGGTAGTTTCCGGAGGAGCGACAGCCTGCGCACTAACATCTTGGAGAGGGGAGGAGGAAACTCAGGCGCCCACGCGACGTTGTTATCGCGAGATCTCGAGTGCTTTCCCCCCCCCCCCCCCCCCCCCCCCCCCCCGTCGGGACTGTGAAAGGGGGTTAAGTTTCAGCAGTTGTTTCCCTGTTAACGTACGTTTGAATTATTGTTTCTTTTAGAATCGCAGAATCTTAGGACGTTGGGAAAAAAAAAGTCCGGAGGACAGGCAGCAGCTTAAGTTTCTCTACAGAGGTATAAAATGAATGGGAAAGTTCGTGACGTATTAAGAGAAAAAAAACTGTTAAAATTAGTATTAATTAGCCGCGTAGTGTGTGACATGGGGACGTGGTGAAGAAAAAGTGTCTTTATGTCCTCGAATTTAATCATACAGAGTGAAAAAGACACTTAAAATAGTAATTTCAAATAATTTACAGTTGTAAAAAGTCGCTGTGAAAGGAATAGCAGATGCTATGAAAACATAAGGGACTATTAGTTAATTGTGACTTTCTGCACCCAAGTGATCTTGTGTTTTATCATTAGAAAAAAATACTACAAGACAATTTCTGTTTCGGGAAATCAATAGTATCTGATATCTCAGCCCTCCTTTTAAAGTACACATATGAAATGAGATAAAAATACCAAAATAAGCAGTAATTTTGGTAGTAGAATTTCCTGTGTTTTCTTTCTTTGTGCTGTTGTCTTTTTTTCCTCAAAGAAACGTATTGCTTTTATTTTTTTAATTTTTAAGAAACGTTTATTTTTGAGCGAGCGAGAAAGAGAGAGATAATGAGCAGAGGCGGGGCAGAGAGGGGGACACAGTATCTGAAGTAGGCTCCAGGTTCTGAGCTGTCAACACACAGCCCCACAGAAGAGCTGGAACCCACCAATAGCGAGATCATAACCTCAATCGATGTCAAAAGCTTTTCCCACTGAGCCACTCAGGCGCTCCAACATGTATTGCTCTTAAAAGTAAAGGTGAAAATAGTTAACATCCTTGCTTCAATAGAAGCCAATCATAATCTATTTTTTTCCTTATTAAAACTTTGCAGTGCCTAGAGTTTAGAACATAAATACTAATTTTGATTTTATAGGGCAATAGGTGAAGGGATAGAAAAGGTCAGAGAATGGCCTGAAAGTAAGTAGTCTCTGAATCATCTACGTTTTATTTTTATCCTTTTAAACAAATTATTGCAATTTGCTTGGAAGTATGAGGCCTGTTAAAAACCACTAGACACAAGACACATGGCTGGCTCAGTCGGTAGAGCATGCAACTCTTGATACAGGGGTTGTGAGTTTGAGCCTCATTTTGGGTGTAGAGATTTAATTACCATTAAATCTTATGGGGGAAACAAACCCACCAGGCACAAGTCAGGGAGCACATCTCCCAGAGGAATCATAAAATATGCTGGATAAGAGGGAAGGGTATTTTGAAAGGTTTGGGTTCCTTCCGGAGGATTTGGAGGAGCGTGTAGAGAAGCAAGGGTCAGTACTAGATAGGTTACTGTTTGCAAATCACAATTGGAGTTAACTGGGATTGATTAGGATCTAGGTGCTGTTATAAGGTGAGGGTGATTTACTAATTGGGTAACTCCAAAATAGTAGGGAGTCTGGGGTATCGTTGGTGACAAGACACCAATCACTCAGAGGGGGTGGTTTATAGCATTTTACTGCATGACCTTGAGAGACCATGCTTCCTGTTGTAAGGGGAAGACTTACCCTGGGGACATGTAAATCTTGCACCCAAAGACCTTAGGAAGTAAAGAATCCCCACTTTGAAGCTTTAGTGCTGTACAGATTGGTTTCAAAGTGAACACTTTTGTGTGCTGATGATGTAATATGGAGCTGAAACATTTAGAAGGAGGTACAGGGTGAAAATAAGGGATGGAGTAGGAATAAAGAAAAAGAACAGGGAAGGGGCAATAAAGGTATGAATGTGTGTGGTTTTTTTCCTCCTTTTTACCTTCTTTAGTTAGGATCATTTTTCTTGATGCCTAGCCCACTGTCTAGCATTTAACCAACATTCAATAAATATTTATTGAACGAATCAATCCTTCAGTTCTGGTCCTGAAATGTCAGGGGAAAAGGGCCAATGAACTGACATATATTGAGAACCGCATCTGTGCCAGGTATAGTGTGAAAACTTTTGAAAATAACATAGCCTCAACTACTCTCTCCCAACTTACTGCCAAGTTAGAATGTATCTAGTGACCTGTGGGGAGTAGGGATTGGATGACACTGGTCAGCTTTGGTCTTTTGAATTCTTTCCTTTACCTTGTATGTGTTCAATCTGTTTCCATTTACTTATAGAAATAGGAAAAGGTCATTAATTTTCCAAGCATAACTTCTCTCCGTAATTTGGAAATTAAAATTCCTTTTCTGTATTTTTATTATTCCCCAGAACTTTTTCTCATCTTTCTGCCCTCCCCCCACCAGGCCTTTCTAGGCAGCTTTGATGAATGTATTGTTGAGATGTTAGAGATTTAAAATGAATTCTAGTAACAGATAGAATTATCTAGTAAAAGTCTGAATTATGTACTCCTTAGGATCATCATTTTGTTCATAAGCCAGGTTCCTGACGCTGCATCCTAGCCTGAAACGTTGAGGGTTGTTCTGCGATTAGGGAATAATCAGTCCATTCTTCATCACAAACCTAAAGGAATGACACAAACATTGCTGTTTGATCTGTATTTACATTGTTTCTTAATTTTTAATTCTGCTCTGCAGTTGTTCTTTAGAGGGAATAAGTTGTTTTTCCACTCGACTATGGGTTTTTTTTTCATATATCTAGTTGAAATACAAGTGTATGTATCCATAGTTCCTCAGTTATTTTTCTAATGACTGCAATGCCTTTCCGCCAGTGCTGCCTCTTCTTTTATATTTGATCTGGTCAATTTACTCTTTGGACAAATAATTAATTAAAGACTTTAGGAAAGTAGTTCTGTTGGCACTTTGCCTTGAATTTTTGAATCTCACAATCATTTAAAAACTTCCTGGACATCCTAGTGTCTCAGGAAAAAAAACCCAAATCTCTGTATCTTGATATCATGAAAATCATTTACTTCTTGGAATAGAAGACCATATTCACTCCCTTTCTATCTCTGTAAGGAGCAAGTTAAAAACACCTACAAGTAAAGCTGTCAGCCGATTTGATTTTTTTTCTTCCCAGGAAGCAAGCTACTGACTTCCCGTTAAAAGCTTTCCAGAACCGCACCGGGAGTTTAGTTCTTCGCATTGGTTCTTCCTGGGAGCCTCCGCCCCACCCACGGTACCGCCTCCCGGACAACCAATCGGGGCGTGAGTTGTGGTTTAAACACCGGGTCTGGCGCGGCCGCTGCAGGCTGCGTCTTGGAAGAGTTTGGCAGTTGGTCCTCACGTGGGTGAACCAAGAGGTCGCGAGTGTTGGGCCCGCGGGTCCCGCGCGGAAGTGGGTGAGCTGGGGGCCGGGGCTCCGCGAGGTGGTCTGTAGCGCCAAGCTAGGTTGAGCCGCGGCCGGGGACTGCGGGCGCCCTCCTCCAGTCCTCGGCAGTTCGGTTCTGAGGAGTACGGGCACTTGCCAGCCCCAAACCGCCGACTCTTCTGGAATTAAGAGCCTCGGACCCAGGCTTCAAGAGTTAAGAGCATTAAATGCCTGTTGGCTCAAGAACGGGGTTCGCTGTCTCCTTAGTTCTAGTTTTCGCGTGGACGTGCCCAGGGCAGAAAGTTTGGTCTTTGCTACCTACACCTTCGCTTCTCTCATCTTCCGTAACCTCCAGGGTCTAATATGTATTTCGCACCCGCAGCTGATCCAGAATGGCTACCCTGATCTTTGTTGATAAGGAGAATGGAGAACCAGGCACCCGTGTGGTTCCCAAGGATGGGCAGAAGCTGCGGTCCAAGCCTCGTAAGTAGACGGGCAGTAGTCACAGCCACAGGTACTGTGAACCAATTGTGGGCGTGGCTTGGAGTCCGGGAGCGTACTTTGTTGGCACCTGGAGTCAAGTACTGCAGAATGCTACTATTGTGATTTGCTTGTTTTGGGTCTCTCCCCCCCCCCCCCCCCCCCCCCCCCCCGTTTTTTTTTTTAAACTCTTTACATGAAAAAGAGTATCTCAATTAAGTATCTTAAGAGACGATTTAAGAGAGCACAAAACTGAAGTACTGTTAGGCATATGGCCAAGCCACTGTCAAAAATGGGGGTTGAGTCTGGGGATGAGAGTTAGGCCAAGTTTATACTCACAGTCAGCCTTAAACTTGGGCAGGTTTTCCTTGCCTGAATAAACTTATGGTAAGATTTTTTTCTTCAGCAGTCAAAGCTTTAGATGGAAGATCTCAGGTTTCAACACCATGTGTAGGCAAAATGTTTGATGCTCAAGGAGCCTTACCTAAAGTTACCAGAAAGGCTTTAGGAACTGTCAACAGAGCCACAGAAAATTCAGTAAAGACAAACGGACCCCTCAAACAGAAGCAGCCAAACTTCTCTGCCAAAAAGGTAAGTGTTGGCTACAAAGTGGTTGTCTATAAACACTTTAGCACTTTTGACTTTTAAAATGACTATTGGCACCTTACCTTTCTTTCTTGTGAATAGAAGGAAATATATAGGCTACCAAACACCGATTAGCAGGGGAGAATCCTATTCTCTTTGTGGACTTCTCTGTGCCTCAAGATGAGAAGTCTCACAAGCAGCTGGTGAATGTTTTTGCCTCACCTGCTCTTAACTAGAGTCGAAGCAGATTGGTTTGTGGTGGTATCTACTTACAGACACAGAAAGTACTAAGAGGGAGGGAGCTTTGCAGGAGGTCACATAGCAATACAATATGTGCTGCCACCCTCCTCCTGGCCTCCTAGAGCAAGCACCAGGTACTCTACTTTGCTAACATGTTGACCTTTGTGTGTGTGCACAAGTTGCAAGTCCATGCATCCCAGACTAAGTAAACTTTGCTGTGAAAGATAACTTCAGCATGTAGATTAATACTTTATTCGAATAATGGTCTTAATGTATAGTAGGAAGAACACTAATACTTTAGATCAAAATGAAACTTGTAGTGTGCTTTAGGACACGGTGTCTTTTTTATTTTTATTTTTTTTTAATGTTTGTTTATTTTTGAGAGAGAGCAGGGGAGGGGCACAGGGTGAGAGGGAAACAGAATCCCAAGCAAGCTCTGTACTGCTAGCACAGAGCCTGATGTGGGACTTGACCTCACAAACTATGAGATCATGACCTGAGCCGAAATCAAGAGTCAGACGCTTAACCAACTGAGCCACCCAGGTGGCCCCAAGTGTTTTTTTGTTTTTTTGTTTTTTTTTTTTTACAAACTAAGCTGAGCAAGAAATGTTATAGTCAAGTATTGCAAGGCTATGGCAAAAATAATGAGAATGTGACATAGTACTGAAATGTGGGAAACCCTACTTTAAAGTTTTCCTCTAGGGGTGCCTGGGTGGCTCAGTCGGTTAAGTATCTGACTCTTGGTTTTGGCTCAAGTCATGATCTTGGGGCTTCTTGGGTCAGTTCAAGCCCCACATCGGGCTCTGCGCTGGCAGTGTGGCTGTCTCTCAACATCCCCCCCCCCACCCCGTCTCTCTCAAACTTAAAAAAAAATATTTCCTCTAGGCATACACATATGACGTAAGGTTAAATCAAGAATATGTAGGCTTCTGCTTTGACCTATTGTAGACTGCCTATCTGCCAAAGTTAGACTAGGGAATTATCCAGGCTTTTAAAGTCCTTGACTGTCTTTTGCTGGCTCTTACTCCGTGTGTATTTCACTTAACATTAACTAAGCAAATAAATAAGGTGACACTGATGGAAACACAAATGGAAAGCACACTTCCGATAGCCAAACATGACTTCTATGATTAGTTTCCTTTTGCGTGACTCATGCTCATTTTCTGTGTCAGGTTGAGTGATTGAGTTGATTAGCTCTGAATTAACGTTCTATTCTTGGTAACTTAGGCTGAGAGGTACTGATACTTAAATAACAGACTTAATTCTTCAGCTACGCTACTAGAATTGCTGAATTGCATTTGTATGTGATTAATGAGAACTAAGGATTACAGTTGTTTAGAAGTCTGTGAAAGTGGTGAAGCAGTCACATATCTTAAAGACTTATGATCTTTTGTACTAATCTGTTGACAAGGCTTCCACTCTAATTCATATTTTCTTGGGTGGTTTTAGGTAACTGAGAAGACTGTCAAAGCAAAAAGCACTGTTCCAGCCTCGGATGACACCTATCCTGAAATAGAAAAATTCTTTCCCTTCAATCCTTTAGGTACTATTTTTTTGGTATTACAAAGATGCTTGGGTCTTGAGTTTCTCTTAGAATCCAATTCAGCTCTAATTTAATATGAATAGACCTGTGACCCCAAATTGTAATAAGACTGTCTGAATCTGGTCTTTGCACAAATGTATTTGATGGTGGATTTTTTTGTAAGGAATCTCTTAGGCCCGAAGGGGAATTGGTGCAAGGATGTGGAGCACATTGTTCCCGACCTCAAAAACTTCCCACATAAGGGCAATAAGATGTATTCATTAATAGTGAACAAGTCTAAAGTGGACATTATTCCTGGCAAGGCTTTTAGAAAGTGGGCTTTATGTCAAGTTGAACAGTGGTGAAAAAATCTACATAGTCTGTGAAAACATGTGCGTTTCTACTCCTTCAACCTGCTATGTGAATCAAGTATTTTCTGTTATAGAGCTATCTTTTCAAGCTTTGACTTAATCCCATTTGAGGAGAGGCTACTGCATCCAGACTTTGGGTGCAGTGGTTAACAAGATAGGCCCCACCCCGAGGAGCCCATGAGTGGGAGGGAAAGTCAAACCCCAAACAAATCGTCTCACTGTAAGTGACCAAGGAGAAAAACCGGTCCCTTAGTGGGACTGAGTCTCACCTGGAAAAGTGGGGAAGCTTTCTCTGGATATGACAGGAAGTTGAGTTTTAAAGGCTATCTGGGGATAGCCAGGTGAAGAAGGGGAGGGGCAGGGCAAGACCACAGCACAGAGTGTGTGCAGAGATCTGAGGCAGAGCCAAAGGTTGGAGGGGTTCTGGGAAATGAAGACAGAGGGAAGGACAACACAGATGAAACTCGGGGAAGGTCACACAGGACCTTCTAGATTACGGAGCTGGAACTTTCACCCTTTTGTCCAAAGGGCATTTAGTCATCCTGTACATCCAGCTTGTCTTTTGCTTTTATATAATACAGTTCTGTAGTTAGTGTTCTTGAAATTCTGTGAGTTTGTGAGTATAGCTGGAGGGTAAACTTGAAGGATTACTGAGTCTCAAAGGTAGGTGATTAAGTTTTGATGCAGTGTAAATGCTTCCATGCTAATGGTTACCATTCAGCCATTAAAGAAAATAATGAGGTGGGGCACCCGGGTGGGTCAGTCAGTTAAGCATCTGACTTAGGCTCAGGTCATGATCATGGGTTTGAGCCCCGCGTCTGGCTCTGTGCTGACAGCTAGCTCAGAGCCTGGAGCCTGCTTCAGATTCTGTATTTCCCTCTCTCTCTGACCCTCCCCTGCTCACCCTGTGAGCAGTATTTATTTCTCTCTCAGAAATAAATAAAAAACATTTTTTTTTTTTTTATATTTTTATTTATTTCTAGGAGAGAGAGAGACAGCGTGAGCAGGGGAGGGTCAGAGAGAGAGGGAGACACAGACTCTGAAATAGGCTCCAGGCTCCGAGCTGGCAGTCAGCACAGAGCCCGACGCGGGGCTCGAAACCACGAACCGCGAGATCATGACCTAAGCGAAAGTCGGACGCTTAACCGACTAAGCCACCCAGGCGCCCCATAAAAAACATTTTTAAAAAATGATGAGGTACATCAGGGAAATACAAATCAAAACCACACTGAGATACCACCTCACGCCAGTCAGAGTGGCTAAAATGAGCAAATCAGAGAACTCTAGATGCTGGCGAGGATGTGGAGAAACGGGCACCCTCCTACACTGTTGGTGGGAATGTAAACTGGTACAGCCCCTCTGGAAAACAGTGTGGAGGTTCCTCAGGAAACTAACAATAGAACTCCCTTATGACCCAGCAATAGCACTGCTAGGAATTTACCCAAGGGATACAGAAATGCTGAGGCATAGGAGCACATGTACCCCAATGTTCATAGCAGCACTCTCCACAATAGCTAAAACATGGAAAGAGCCTAAGTGTCCATCAACAGACGAATGGATCAAGAAGATGTGGTTTATCTATACAATGGAATACTACATGGCAGTGAGAAACATGAAATCTGGCCATGTGTAGCAACATGGATGGACCTTGAGGGTGTTATGCTGAGCGAAATAAGTCAGGCAGAGAAGGACAAATATCATATGTTTGCACGTAGAGGAGGATTAGGAGGAACTTGACGGAGGAACAAGGGGGAGAAGAAGGGCGGAAATGGGGGAAAGGGAGAGAGGCAAACCATGAGAGACTCTTAAATGCTGACAAAAACTGAGGACTGATGGATGTGGGGGGGAGGGGGGGATGGGCATGGAGGAGGGCACTTTGGGGATGAGCACTGAGTGTTATGTGGAAACTAATTTGACAATAAACTATTTGTAAAAAAAAAAAAAAAATGATGAGGTAGATTTATGCATGTTGATCAAGAAGGATGACTACAATAGGCTGTGTTTGAGGAAAGAGCTGCTAAATTGTCCTCGAAAATAGCATAAATTACCAAACCCACCTCCAGAGGTTGAGGGTGCCTGTTTCCCCTTCAATCTCTAATGGCAAATGTTTAAACACTCTTAGCCTTACCTTATCAAAAAGGCCGTGGGTATCTCATGGTTTTTAATTGGGGTGCATGTCTGTGTAGTGAGCCAATATTTGATTATTGGCCTTCTATAGTATTTTTAACTTCCTGTTTGTATCTCTGTTTTCCTTTGATAATGATGTTCTCAGCAGCTTTTGTGGATAAAAGAAATTAGCTCTATTAGATTGCAGACTTTTTTCCTCTGGAGTCTTGTCTGCTTATGGTTTCCTTTATAATTCAGTGGTTTTAAATTAAGTAGTCCCCTATCACTCAGTTCCTTTTTAACTTCTGGGTTTTAGCAGTCTTGGAAAGAGTAGGGTAATTCCTAGTAATTAGGCTTTAAAGAACTTTCACACTTGAGAACATAATGCTTCTCTCCCATCTTTGTTCTTTTGAGGAAATGCTAACCCCCTTGAAAAAAGGAAAGAATCTAAATTTTATTTTTGTTACTGTCAAGAAAAATCTATTGTACTTTTTTAATTAAAAAGTTTTTTAGGGACACCTGGGTGGCTTAGTTGGTTAAGCATCTGACTTGCTTTTTGGCTTGGGTTATGATCTGGTTGGTCCTGGGATTTGAGTCTCCATGTCCAGCATGGAGTCACCTTGGGATTCTGTCCCTCCCTCTCCCTCTGCCCCTCCCTCACTCGTGCTCTCCCTGCACCCCCCATCCCTATCCCCCCATCCCTGTCCCCCGCTCTGTCCCTCTCTGGCCCCCTCCCCCGTTCCTCTCTGGGCCTCCTCTCTGTCTCTGCCCCCCCTCAAAAAATTACTTTAAAATTAAAAAAAATTTTTTTAATCTCCATGCCCAACATGGGGTCAAACTCATGACCCTGAGATCAAGAGTTGCATGTTCTACGAACTGAGCCAGCCAGGTGCCCTAAGAAAAATCTTTTTAAAATAATTCTAAGAAGTAAGGCATTTGGATTATAAGGAGTGTTAAACACAGTGGTTCTTGATTTTTTTTTTTTTTTTTAAGGTCTTTGACCACTCTTAAAAAAGTTAGTGAAGACCCCAAAGAACTTTTGTGTATTGTTTAAATTTCCTGTATTAGGAATTAAAATTGATTAAAAAAAAAATCCTCAAAAAACCCCCATTATATTAATGTAAGTAACTTTTTTTTAAACATAAAATAACTTTTCTAAAACATCTAGAAGAATGGCATGGTTTTATATTTTTGAAAACTTGCTTAATTTGGCTTAACATACAACACCTATATTCCAAGTTTGCATTCAACCTGTCACATCTCCTGTTTTGATTGAAGTACATGGAAAAAAAATCTGGCCTCCTACAGATATGTAGTTAGGACAAGGAGGAGCATTTAATAGTCTTTTTAGATAAGTGTGGAGAGTTCTTTCATACCACACTAAAACCCAACAAGTGGCAATTTCTGAATGTATGGTTGCAATGTGTAATCTGAAACCCTGTCAGTGAACATTTGTGCTCTAAAAATAAAATCCATTTATTTTATTTTCAATTTAAATTTAAATGCAAAAATAAAAGATACATTTAATCACACATTGATCGTTTAGAAATAATGATTCATGGGGAAATGTAGATCATCCAAACATTGAAGTGTTTCATTATGCAGTGTCAAATATACACTCATTAATGTCACCACTGATCTCATCAGAAAAGTGTAAGTATTAGGAAGTTGTCAAAGCTAATGATTACAGATAAGTTTTCAAAATTCTAGTTTGTTTTTTCCTTGAAGTTGTGGGTTTTATCGTTTGCAACAGATACTATTTTCCTTGAGGTGATGGATTTCTTTGATTCCTCTGAGGAAATGTGCTACAAATATCTAAGTCTGAGTAACCACACTTTGTCTTTCTGTTATTTCAACCAGTGTTCCAGGAAAAAGTCCTCCAGTTTAGCTTGCAAACCAAATAATCACGCAGATTTTTTTTTTCTTTGAGCTCACCGTGGTACTTGAGTATGCAGCAGAAGTGCTTTATGGAGTACTTCTCACTTCATCATACAGATACTAAAAGACATGTTCTTAAGGGTTTAGAGCTGACAAAATTAATACTTCTTACTGCATATGGTAAAGTGAGTGATATGTGAAGCTGCAAGCCAATGATATTGAGGAATATAAGGACTACAAAATACAGTTTATTGTCATTACCTTGATTTGTGGCACAGCAAGCAATTCCATCCATCATTGCTTTTATACCATCATTGCAAATGTCAACACAGTAGTAGAAGGCGTTACTGTTATTAACATATTTTTACTTCGTGGACTCACTAAATGGGTCTCAGATCCCCAGGGGTCCACTGAGCACCCTGAGAACCACTGTTCTGATAAAGTGCTTTGTCTCTGTGGCAGATTTTGAGAGTTTTGACCTGCCTGAAGAGCACCAGATTGCACACCTCCCCTTGAATGGAGTGCCTCTCATGATCCTTGATGAGGAGAGGGAACTTGAAAAGCTGTTACACCTGGGGCCCCCTTCACCTCTGAAGATGCCCTCTCAACCATGGGAGTCTAGTAAGTGAACAAGTGTCTTTCTAGAAGAGCTGCAAATTACTTGTCAGAATACTTTCATTATCGTGGGGGCAGAGTTGTATGGAAGGTTAGCCTACAAGTAATTTCTGTCTTTCAAACTTTAGGGATAGGGTTTCAGAATAATGAAAACTGCTCTCAATTGGTGCTGTTTTTAGTCTCAAATGTCCAGATAAAATAAAGTCATTCTGGAATCTAGACAGTCTTAGATACAGAAAGGAAGATTAAATTTAGTGTATAACTTCTTAGGTTATAACTTGAACTGTAATAAACTTGCTTGGAATGAGAGTTCCAAGTTCCATCCAAAGCTAATCTAGGACCAAGAGCCCTGAGCACAGTAGCATAGAATGGCAAAACTTTACTGACAAGGTTTGAGGCTTCGCTCAAACTGATGATCAAAACCCATCAGTATGTTTTCTATTCGTTCTGATGGGATAACGTATATTATTTTGTAAGTTAATGATATGGTTGGCTCTTACTTGGGTCCTTAAAAACAATAGAGTTTCAGTTATGTCTAAGATATATTTCCTAATGAAGATTAGTTCTGGGATCTTAGCCACATTCAAAGAAGTGTGTATGTGCATGTCTAACTGGGCTGTGTGTGTGTGTGCGTACACACATGCGTGCATGTCTAACTGGGGTGGGGGTAGGGATTCATTAGACAAAGGGGAAAATAAGAATTTAGGAGCAAAACTGACAACTAACATCTTTGTTGAGATGGATGGTGACTAAAGAGTTTGCAGATATTGAATAAGAAATTCCTGTTTTCTAGATCTTTTGCAGTCTCCAAGTGTTCTGTCGACCCTGGATGTTGAATTGCCACCTGTTTGCTATGACTTAGATATTTAAATTTCTTAGCACTCAATTGTTTGTATGTTTTGTATTAATAAAGCAATTCTTTAATAGACTCTTCCTAATATTGTAGTTGGTTTTCTGTGGAATTTACTTAAAACGGTATGAAAATTAGTGGAAGTGTTGGGCAAGGGTCTGTCACCTGACAATAGAAGTACATCTGATTTGAAAAGCTTACCTTAAAACCTTTGGGTTTGTTTTAATAGCTGATTTTAGAAGCTGCAACTGTTCTCCCTGAAACATATACCCCTAAATGTGTACTTTATTGCCTTTCTGTGGCTATTAACTAGTGACAGTTATTAGATCTCTTAATTAGAAGAGCCACTTCCAGCTCATTAAATATCTATTGCTAAGCATTCTTTATTGCTGGTTCTGTTTGGCTTCTAATGACTTTAATACTCACTATTTAGTAATCAGAATTTGAAAGGCTCTAAATCTTGCGAGATCTTCAATTAGGTTCTTTGAAGATTGCAGCAGATAATTTACAGATGGTAATATCCACTCTTCACCTGTAGGAAACTCCGTTTAGTTGCTTACACTATATTGTGATCTGTTTGAAGTGTTTAATAAGTATCATCGTGTTTGTTTATGACCTGATTTTTCAGTTGAGGACCATGAAGCTTAGAAGTTCATTGATAAACTAGAGGCATAAAGAGCTGTTAATTTGATTCCAAATCTGTGATTGGAATCAAAATATCAGAGATTACAAACAATTGCTCATGGATTTTCTTTTTCGGAGGAATGGGAGGGATGATCCAAAAAAAGTGTTGCCCCCATTTAAAATTCCAAAGTTTTACCTACCTTTGGTTTTTGGAGCTTCTCTTGGAAAAGCAGACAGTTGGCCCTTATTTCCAGTACTGAGACTGGCAGCGAAGTGCAGGCTGCCTTTAGGTAGAGTGTGGGCTTTCTGTACTACAGACGCTTGGTGAGATGGCCTGAAGGGAGAACTCAAGTGTTCCTTCTGTCTCTGATCACTTACTTGCCTGGTTCATATAGGCAATTAAATTGATCTTACTTAATACCAACTTATATAGGACACCTTTCCCCTGAAATGTCTATAACCTACATAATCAAGTTAGAATTTGAACCTTTTCTTTTTCATCATTATTGCTGGTATCCTATACAATTTGCTTAAAACTGAAAACTAGTGGGAGTGTTTAACAGACAAAAGTCTGTAATCTGATAATTTTTTTTTTTTAGTTTTTTTTTTTTTTAATGTTTATTTCTAGGAGAGAGAGAGAGAGAGATAGCGTGAGCAGGGGAGGGTCAGAGAGAGAGGGAGTCACAGACTGAAACAGGCTCCAGGCCCTGAGCTGGCAGTCAGCACACAGCCCGATGCAGGGCTCGAACCCACGAACCAGGAGATCATGACCTAAGCGAAAGTCGGACGCTTAACTGACTACGCCACCCAGGCGCCCCAATCTGATCATTGTTTGATTGAAAAAGTTACTGTAGGTGTGCCTGGGTGGCTCAGTTGGTTGAGCATCTGACTTCAGCTCAGGTCATGATCTTATAGTTTGTTGGTTCAAGCCCCATGTCGGGCTCTGTGCTGACAGCTCAGAGCCTGGAGCCTGCTTTGGATTCTGTGTCTCTCTTCCTCTCTCCTTCTGACCCTCCCCCATTCATGCTCTGTCTCTCTCTGTCTCTGTCTCTCTCTCTCTCAAAAATAAACATTAAAAAAATTTAAAAACATGATTAAAACTTGTACTTTTTAAATATAAGTGAATCAATCCGACTCTCTGGAATTAGACTTTTTTATATTTACTTGTTTCTTAATGTTTTTTTTTTTTTAAATGTTTTATTTATTTCTAGGAGAGAGAGAGAGAGACAGCGTGAACAGGGGAGGGTCAGAGAAAGAGGGAGTCACAGACTGAAACAGGCCCCAGGCTCTGAGCTGGCAGTCAGCACAGAGCCCGACGCGGGGCTCGAACCCACGAACCGTGAGATCATGACCTAAGCGAAAGTCGGACGCTTAACCGACTAAGCCACCCAGGTGCCCCATTAATGTTTTTTTTTAATGTTTGTTTTTGAAAAAGCATGAGTAGGGGAGGGGCAGAGAGAGAGGAAGACACAGGATTTCAAGCAGGCTCCAGGCTGTGAGCTGTCAGCACAAAGCCCAATGTGGGGCTCGAACCCATGGACTGCTAGATCATGACCTGAGAGCTGAAGTCGGACACTTAACCAACTGAGCCCCCAAGATGCTCCTAGAAAGACTTTTAAAAGAGCATAAAATAGGGGCGCCTGAGTGGCTTAGTCGGTTAAGCGTCCGACTTTTGCTTAGGTCATGATCTCCCGGTTCATGGGTTCAAGCCCCGCGTCGGGCTCTGTGCTGACTGCCAGCTCAGGGCCTGGAGCCTGTTTCGGAGTCTGTGTCTCCCTCTCTCTCTGACCCTCTCCTGCTCACGCTGTCTCTCTCTCTCCTAGAAATAAATAAAACATTTAAAAAATAAATAAAAGCATAAAATAAGACCACTAGGACACATGGCTTTAAGGGAGAGTATTGGATCTGGCATCCACAGATATAGCAGGCCTATCCCTGCTAGGGACCAAGGCTGTGATGGCTAAGTAACATGTTTCCCTTGCCCTCAGGAGCCTGTTGTCCATTGGGGGAGACTGGCATGAAACACTATCACGATCTAGGAAAGTGAACATAGGGGCAAGAAGAACCAGTTGCTGGGGAGTGCTTGCCAGCCCAGTTTCTGGAAGGGCAGGGAAGGCTTCCTGAGGAGGAACATGCAATGAACACTTGATGGAAGAGAAGTGTTCTGGGCTGAGGGAACAGCTTTTGCAAGTGCCAGGGGGCAGGAGAACACAGCCTATTAAATGAAAACTCCCCCTCCCCCGCCTTTTTTCCTTCTCCTACTTGAGGTTTGGGCAAGGAGTGTAGTTGGTAACGAGTCTAGAGAGCTAAGCCAGGGCCACATGGCTTTGTAGACTGTAGAAGGGGGTTTAGCATCTGAAAAGGTTTTAAAGAGGGAAGTTGACAGGGCCAGGTTTGTGTTTCAGAACTTCAGTCTGGAGGTGGGGAGACCAGTTTTAGAGTCTGCAGTAGGTGATTAAATGGTCTTGAAGTGATGGCAGAGAACAGTAAGGCTTCAAGAGGAATTGATATTGACGGGTGGCAAATGGTGGGGAGAGGCACAGGACAGCATCAACAATGTATGGGAACATCCCTCACTTGAGGGTCCCCGGATGTGTTCACAAAGATGTTTATTGCTGCTTAGTATATAATGGGAAAATATACAGATATACATTGGGATGAAATGTATTCATTAAAAAGGATCTATGTATGTGGATGTGGAACTTTTTCAGTGTCACGAGTGGGTTATATTTAGGATCATCATTTAGTATTACTTTTTTTTTTAAGTTTATTTTGAGAGAGAGAGAGAGAGAGTGTGTGTGTACTCACACATAGCAGGGAAGGGGCAGAGAGAGAGAGAGGGAGACAAAGAATCCCTAGCAGGCTCTGGCTGTCAGCACAGAGCCTGATGCAGGGCTTGATCCCACAAATCATGAGCTCATGACCTAAGCTGAAATCAAGTGTTGGATGTCTGACTGACAGCTACTCGGCTGCCAAAGATCACTTTTATTTAAATACACATGGGATAGAAAAGCATAGTGACAAGAAGTAAAAAGTGAGATCCTGGCTCAGCAACTTAGTCTGTGACCTTGAGCATGTTGTTTAATCTCCCTGAACTTCTGGTTTTGTTTTTTTTTTTCATTCACGAGACCCATGATTGAATTTATCTTGAAAGGTTGTCAGGAGTACGTGAGCTAACACATGAACACTCAAAATGGGCTTGACACATAGTAAGCCTTTTAGTTACTATTATGGTTAGGTTTATTTGTGAGTATAAAAATGTCCATAAAGCTGATCATTCATTCCTTACCAGAGTTAACCTTGCATGTGTCTATGGGAGACTAGCATTGTTTACACTTCTAAAAATTTGTATATTAATAGGATTACACCACTTAAAGAGAAAATGTGGGCTGCTTGGGTGGCTTGGTTGGTCGGACATCTGACTGGCTCAGGTCATGATCTTGCCATTTGTGAGTTTGAGCCCCACATTGCTCTCACTGCTGTCAGTATGGAGCCTGCTTGGGATCCTCCCCCCGACCCCCCAGCCCCTCATTTACTCATGCTTGCTTGCTCTCAAAAATAAATATTAGGAAAAAAATGCTCTTCTCTCTGGAGGCTGGAAAGGTTAATTTTTTTTTTTTTAAGAAAAATATCTATTCCGTTTGTCTTTATAACAGTTAAATGAATCCCTATCTTCTTGCTCACAGACTTCATTGTGGGGTTGGGGACATCAGGTTTGGGCCTTACATTGAGCCCCTAAGGTTCTGGGAAGCCTGAATACCCAGTTTGTGTCTTGGGTTGGGCTCGTCCAGCTGATTTTGAAACAGCCTGAAAGGAGGCTGGGGTGGGACATGGTGCTTTGGTATGGGAGCCCTTAGCTGAAGATCATTCCTGGAGAAAATGACCCAGTGCCTGTACGGGTTCAGGATCAACCAACTTTGTGTGTTGACCTGGACACATGGCATTGCCTGGCAGGTTTACACAAATCTCCATTCTCCCCTTGTGAGGTTCCTACATCTCCACTCTTTAAGCTTGTCTGTTCCTGCTTCCACCCCTGCCCTGCCTCTCAGGTGCCGAGCCTCCCCCCTCGTAACAGACGTGGGATCCCTCAGTCAGGAATGTCTTCTTGCTGCCATTCGTTTTACAAGCCCCCTGCATCTTGCAACAGAGGTGTTCCTCCTGTCATCCCTCCACATCTGCTCTGGGTCACCTCCCCTCTTTGGTTATCTCCCCCCACCCATTCTCACACATGTTTGCTTTTTGGTGGAGCCTCCAGATTCTATAGTCTCCCTTCTATACTAAAAACCCTTCTTTGTCTCCACGTCTTTCTTTAGTGTCCGATTGTAAGGCTCACTCTTGGCCTCTCTTCTCTACAAACTCCATGTGATCTTTCGTATTCCTGTGGTTTGAAATCCCACCTCTGTACTGCATTGGTGTCTCTAACCCAGGTCTCTCCCCTGAACTCTCTCTAGTTGCTTACGAGATCTCAAATCTAATCTGTCTAAACTGGAGCTCTGGTTTTCTCCCTCTGCGATCTGCCTCTTGCTAGCATTCTCTATCTCAATAAATGGCGTTTACTCCTGTTACAAACCTGGGAGCTATCTTTGTTACCTCCATCTCTTCCCACATCCATCCCCATAGCCAGCCTGAAGATTCTGCTTCTAGTTTATATTCCTAGTTTGTTCATTTCTTTTCACCCCTTAAATGCAAACTATGATTTCCTTTGATGACCACAGCCCTCTCACTGCCCATTCTCACACAGAATGCTTGAGCATTCTGCTTCTTACCCATTCTTCACCATTGCCAGAGTGATGTTTTAAATGCAACTCTAATTGTCCCCCATTTAAAGTCTTCTAGTAGATTCTCATTGTACGTTGGGGGACATGTGAACTCACCTCCTTGGCCCGGGAGGCTTTGCATGATCTAGGCCCCGCCTGGCGCTTCTTATTCCCTGTTGAGGCTCCCTCCCCTGCCCTTTAGGTCCCAAAGCCCCATTCCTGCCCCTGGCATGGCCCCTGCAGGCAGCATGAGTCCCTGTTGCCTCCTGCATTGCATCTGCTCTACTTCCTCTGCCTATTGCTGATTCCACATGGGGCACAGTCAGTGCTCTGGAGTTGAAGAACTGCTTGCTTCCCTGCATCTTCTGTGTCCCCTGGTCCTACTTACTTCCTTGCTCTGATCCATCCATCACCTGAGCAGCCACCCAGTTCTGCCACTTCCATCACTTAAATATTCCATAAGGGCTCAGGTCTTTCCAGTGCTGGTGTTCTTCCTTTTCAGGCCACCATTTCTCCCCTGGGATGTTCTAGCAGCTTTTTTTTTTTTTTTTAAAAGACACATTTATTCAGCGTCATGATCAGACTATTACATTTAGCAATCAACAGCATGGGTGCAAAAAAAAAATCTACATTAAAACCCTTTGTTGGAATGCTTTACACTTTCCACAGAACAGAAACTAAAATAACCTGTTATACAATTAGTCACAAATACAGTCCTCGAGTTTTTTGCCCATACACATGAGTATTGTCTAAAACATGTCTTCTTTGTAGCAGCTAGGCCCTGCCACCACTGTGCTTGGTTGAGTTCACAAATCTGTTGTAACCTGTAGCTTCCCTGTCACTTCTCTGGCTCTCCTCTCCTGCTAAGCTTTGTTTCCTGGCAGTAATTAAAACCTTCTGCCACTGCCATAGCTACTGCTGCTGCTGGAACCGCCATAGCCACCTTGGTTTCATGGTTTGGCAAAGTATTGGCCTCCACCACCATAGGGGCCAGAGCTTCTGCCTCCAAAATTTCCTCCTTTCATGGGTCCAAAATTTGAAGACTGATTGTTGTAATTGCCAAAATCATTATAGCTTCCACCACCTCCAAAGTTGCTTCCATCATTACCAAATCCGTTATAGCCATCCCCACTGCCACCATATCCACCACCACCTCGACTGCCACCAAAGCCACCACGCCCACTGAAGTTTCCTCCACGACCAAAGTTGTCATTCCCACCAAAACCACCTCCACGACCACCACCGAAGTTTCCAGAACCACTTCGACCTCTTTGGCTGGAGGAAGCACTAGCCATCTCTTGTTTAGACAGAGCCTTCCTTACTTCACAGTTGTGGCCGTTCACAGTATGGTATTTTTGAATAACAATCTTGTCTACAGAGTCATGGTCATCAAACGTTACAAAAGCAAAGCCTCTCTTTTTGCCACTGCCTCGGTCAGTCATGATTTCGATCACTTCAATTTTCCCATACTGTTCAAAATAATCTCTTAGATGATGTTCTTCAGTGTCTTCTTTAATGCCACCAACAAAAATCTTTTTCACAGTTAGGTGGGCACCAGGTCTTTGAGAATCTTCTCTCGAGACAGCCCTCTTTGGTTCTACAACTCCTCCATCCACCTTGTGTGGCCTTGCATTCATGGCCGCATCCACCTCCTCCACAGTGGCATAGGTGACAAACCCAAAGCCTCTGGAGCGCTTGGTGTTTGGATCTCTCATTACCACACAGTCCGTAAGCGTTCCCCATTGCTCAAAATGGCTCCTCAGACTCTCATCGGTTGTTTCAAAGCTCAAACCTCCGATGAAAAGCTTCCGCAGCTGTTCAGGCTCTTTGGGAGACTCTGACTTAGACATGACGGCGGTGGGAGGGGAGACTTTATCGATGCTTACTCGGCGGCGTCCACGGGCAGAAAAAGCTTTTTTTTTTTTTTTAATAAAATATTTTTAAAAATGTTTTATTTATTTTTTGAGAAAGAGACAGCGTGAGCAGGAGAGGGTCAGAGAAAGAGGGAGACACAGAATCAGAAGAAGGCTCCAGGCTCTGAGCTAGCTGTCAGCACAGAGCCCGATGCAGGGCTCGACCCCACGAACTGTTAGATCATGACCCGAGCTGAAGTTGGACGCTTAACCGACTGAGCCACCCAGGTGCCCCTGTAGCAGCTTTTTATACCTACTTTAATATGATTTCCCCAAAGCCCTTCTCCAGGCGGTAGCCAGGGTGAGTTTTCCCATTCGGCAAATGTGATGGTATCATTTCCTTTTCATTTCAGATGGAGTTTTCAACTCTAGAAGCTTGATTTTGTGTGTGTATGTTTTAATTTTACATGTTTCTGCCTAACTTGTTGAACATACGGAATAGTTACCTCTGTTTTAATGTCCTTGTCTGCTGATTCTCACATCTGTCTCAGTCCTGGGTCAGTTTCAGTTGTTTTGGTCCCTGCCCTGCTCCCCGCCCCTTACAGGCTGTGTTTCCCTACAGCTTACTATCCCTGCCAATTTTTATTTTTTAAATTTTTTTAATTAAAAACTTTTTCATTAATGTTTATTTGAGGGGGAGAGAGAGAAAATCCAAAGCAGGCTCCAAGCTCTGAGCTTTCAGCATAGAGCCGGACGCAGGGCTCAAAACCACAAACACCGAGATCACGACCTGAGGAGAAATCAAGAGTCAGATGCTTGATGGGTTGGGCCACCTAGGCGCCCTGCCTGGAAATTTTTAAAAAACAGTTTTAGGGGCGCCTGGGTGGCTTAGTTGGTTAAGTGTCTGA
Organism: Hyaena hyaena; assembly: GCF_003009895.1. Lineage (NCBI taxonomy): Eukaryota > Metazoa > Chordata > Mammalia > Carnivora > Hyaenidae > Hyaena > Hyaena hyaena. Next base: position 1,752,681 of record NW_024080887.1, read on the forward strand.
CTCTCGCTTGGGTCATGATCTCACGGTTCGTGGGTTGGAGCCCCGCGTCGGGCTCTGTGCTGACTACCAGCTCAGAGTCTGGAGCCTATATCAGTCTGTGACTCCCTCTCTCTCTGACCCTCCCCTGCTCACGCTGTCTCTCTCTCTCTGTCTCCTAGAAATAAATAAAACATTTAAAAAATAAAATAAAATATAAAACAGTTTTAGTTGCTATTATGAATGGGTTTTTTCTTGAATTTTTGTTTATTTTTTAAATGTTTATTTTTGAGAAAGAGAGCGAGCATATGTGCACAAGCAAGCAGGGGAGGGACAGAGAGAGGGAGACAGAGGATCTGAAGCAGGCTCTGCACTGACAGCAGAGAGCCTGATGTGGGGCTTAAACTAATAGACCATGAGATCATGACCTGAGCTGAAGTCCAACACTTAACCGACTTGAGCCACCCAGGCGCCCTTATGCCTGGAAATTTTTATTGGATGCCAGACATGAATTTTACCTTTTTGTGTGTGTGTGCTGGGTATTTTTATTTTTCAGTAAATATTTTTTTAACATTTTGTTTGCTATTTTCTTTAAAGATTTATTTTAGAAAGCACGTGTGAATGGTGGAAAGGGGCTGACGGAGAGAGAGAATCTTGAGCAGGCTTAACTTGCTTTTAAGTTTGTTAGGCAACATGAGGACTAATTTCCCTCTACTCCTGAAGTAATACTTTCTTTAAAAGAAAAATATATATTCTTCCATTTATCTTTACAATAGTCAAATGAATCCCTATCTTTTTTTTTTTTAAGTGTTTGTTTTTGAGAGAGAGACAAAGAGACAGAGACTGAGCACAAGCCGAGGAGCGGGGGTAGGACACAGAATCCAAAGTAGGCTCCTACTACTCTGTCAGCACAGAGCCTGACGCGGGTCTCGAACCCATGAATTGTGAGATCATGACCTGAGCCAAAGTCAGATGCTTAACCAGCTTAGCCACCCAGGTTTCCCAAATGAATCCCTATCTTACAGATGAGGAAACAGGCTCCTAAAATTTAAGTGACACAGCTGATAGGTTGTTGGAGTCTGGGATCAAACTCATGTCTGTCTAGCCCCAACATCCAGGCTTTTTGTTTTGTTTTGTTGTGTTTCTTCCCAGCTTTGAGATATTATTGACATACAACCTTGTATAAGGTGCTGATTTGGTAAATGTAGCTAATACTTTCATTATATCATATAATTACCATTTTTGTGGTAAGACCTAGTTTTAGCAACTTACAAATATATAATACAATATTATTAACCATAATCACCATGCTATTCATTAGATCCCCAGAGGATCTACTCATCTTCTGATTGGAAGTTTGTCCCCTTTGACCAGCAGCTCCCTGTTTCCTTCACGACACAGCTGCTCACAACCACCACTCTATTCTCTGTTTCTATGAATTTGGCTTTTTTTAGATTTCATGTGTAATGGAGGTTATATGGTATTTGTGTTTGATTTGTTTCACTTAGCCTAATGCCCTCAAGGTTTATCCGTGTGATACACATGGTAGGATTTCCTTCTTTCTCATGCCTGCATAGTGTTACAGTGTGTGTGTGTGTGTGTGTGTGTGTGTGTGTGTGTGTGTGTACGTACTTTGTCCATTTGTCTGTAAATGAGCACCTAAATTGTTTCCGCATCTTGGCTATTGTGAATAGTGCTGCAACAAACACGGGAGTGAAGGTATCTCTTCCAGATGCTGTGTTCACATTCTTTGGGTGTTACATACCCAGAAGCAGGATTGCGAAGTCATGTGGTAGTTTTATTTTAAATGTTTCGACGAATGAGGTAAGACTCCTCTGTCCACAGTTCCTGGATCATGAGGTTTTCCAGTCTGGCCACCGGGAACAGACACACTTCCCAGCTTTGTGTGAGCTCTGGTGCTTTTCCCTCTAGCCCTCAGGAGGTTTTCTCACGAACAAGCAAGCACAGAAGTCCTAGAGGGGACTCAGTTCTGGGATTCTTTCTAAGCAGCACTCTCCTCCCCAGTGCTCTGGCCGGCTGCCTTGCTGCCATGGTCTTCCTTCCTTTCTGTCTCTCTAGTTCAAGGACTTGGCTTGGCTCTTCTTTTTCTTCCCTCCTCTGGCCTAGAAACTCTTAGACCAGTGAGCTGGGCAATCATAGCGGGGCTCACCTCATTTATTTCCCATTTCTCAGGGACTGCTGTCCTTTGTTGCCTGATACCTAATCTCTTGGAAACCATCTTTCCTATATTGTTTTCAGTGACTGGCAGGAGGATAGATTGGTTCTAGTTACTCTGTCTTGGTTGGAATTGAAAATTCCCTCCAGGTGTCATTTACATTTTGTTTTTTGCTAAGGTAAATTTCATATGACAGAATCCACCGTTTAAAATTTTCAACCATTTTGAAGTGTACAATTCAGTGGCTTCTAATACATTCACAGTGTTGTACAACCATGGCCACTAACTATTTTCAGAACACTTCCATCCTTCCCCTAAAGAAACCTGTACCCATTAAGCAGTCATTACTTGTTGCATTAAAAAAAACCTTTTTCTTTTTTAACATTTATTTATTTTTGAGAGACAGAGCATGAGCGGGGAGGGGCAGAGAGAGAAGGAGACACAGAATCCGAAGCAGGCTGTCAGCACAGAACCCAATGTGGGGCTTGAACTAACAAACCACGAGATCCTGACCTGAGCTGAAGTCAGATGCTCAACAACTGAGCCTTCCAGATGCCCCTCCTCACTGCATTTTTAAGTGATGACCAGCTGCCCTCAGGATAATGCCCATGTGTTTCCCCAGAATGTGGTGGTGGTTTTGAGGGAGACAAAGTGTGAGTTCTCTTCTGATGTGCTGGCTCACTCCTATCCATCTTTTTGCTCTACACTGAGCTACTTCCCTGACAACGCCAGGTTGGGCTGCTTCCCTCTTATTTGCTCAGCTAGCTGCAGACGCTTAAACTTCTCACACTTAACAGGCTAGTCTGTGTCTGTCTGGTTAGCTGTGTCTTCTGCTACACCAGGAGCTGGCTCAGGTCTGCCCTGTTTCTCTTATATTCTTGTGCCTGGTGCATGCTAGGTGCTCAGGTGTTTGCTGAAATGAATGACTATGTCATCCGTACCTGGGGACCCAGGTTCTAGAGGCCAAATGATGACACCATGCCCACTGTTACCATTTTGCAGAGGCAGGGCCAGGGAGTTTGCCTTTGTCCCAGGTTTCCCCAGAGAGAGTAGTGGGGGGTAGAGCACAAGCCTGGGGGACCGGCTTCCTACCCTCCAACCTGCTAGGCAGCTCCAGTCCTGTTTGTGTTCTTATCATGGCACTGCCTGCCTGTGTGCAGAGAAGGTTCGTGTAGACAGGGTGGGCACGGGAACTGGCTTTCCTTTTTGACTGCTACCGACGGTGTTTTGTTGGCTTCTCCTCCCTGCTGGGTGGTGGGTGATGCTTAACAGCATTTTACTGGATTCTATAGCTTTCTTGTTACTTCTGGTTAAAATTAATTTTTGACTTGGAATGTAAGCCTCAGTCCTGATCATTTTAAAACTTCAGTATCTGATGAATAGACACTTTTCCAAATAGGACATCCAGATGGCCAACAGACACATGTAACGATACTCCAAATCACTCATCATCAGGGAAATACAATCAAAAGCACACTGAGATACCACCTCACGCCGATCAGAGTGTCTAAAATGAACAAATCAGGAGACTGAAGATGCTGGCGATGATGTGGAGAAATGGGCACCCTCTTATACTGTTGGTGGGAATGCAAACTGGTACAGTTGCTCTGGAAAACAGTGTAGAGGTTCTTCAAAAAATTAACGATACAACTCCTCTATGACTCAGCAATAGCATTGCTAGGAATTTACCCAAGGGATACAGGGTGCTGATGCATAGGGGCACTTGTACCCCAATGATCATAGCAGCACTTTCAGCAGTAGCCAAATCATGGAAAAAGCCTAAATGTCCATCAATTGACGAATGGATAAAAAAAGATATGGTTTGTATATGCAATGAATTACTACTTGCCAATGGGAAAGAATGAAATCCCGCCATTTGCAGCAACATGGATGGAACTGGAGGGTATTATGCTAAGTGCAATAAGTCAGTCAGAGAAAGACAGATATCATGTTTTCACTCCTATGTGGAGCTTGAGAAACTTTAACAGAAGACCATGGGGGAGGGGAAGGTGAAAAATAGTTTCAAACAGAGAGAGAGGGAAGCAAACCACAAGAGACTCTTAAATACAGAGAACAAACTGAAGGTTGATGGTGGTTGGGGGAAAGGGGAAAGTGGGTGATGGGCAATGAGAAGGGCACTTTTTGGGATGAGCACTGGGTGTTGTGTGGAAGCCAATATGACAATAAACTATAAGCTATATATAATATAAACTATATTTAAAAAAACTGGAGTCTTAGGGTGCCTGAGTAGCTTAGTCGGTTAAGCATCCAACTCTTGATTTCAGCTCAGGTCATGATCTCATAGTCTGTGGTTTGAGCTGCATTGGGCTCTGCCCTGACTGCATGGAGCCTGCTTGTGATTCTCTGTACCTCCCTTCTCTCTGCTCCAACCCTGCTCACTCTCTCTATCTCAAAAAATAAATAAACATTAAAAAACAAAACAAAACAAAAACCTCAGTCTCAAATTCACTGCAAGCTCTTCTCTCCTGCACAGGCTAGAGCTGGAACCAAAGCACCAAAGCATGTGTGGTGAGCACTCCTCCCATCTTCCCTGCACATGTTGGGCACATGTGGGCCTCCTGCAGCCAGGAGGCCAGCCAGGGAGGCCAGCCAGGAGGAGAAGAGACAGGCCATGTGTTGGTTATGGGCAATGTCCTGGCTTTGGTCTACATGTGGGGCTCTGTGCAATGCTGGTAGCATCCACTCTGTGTATGCGTGTGTGTGAGAACATGTATTTCCGTATGGAGAGGGAACTCCCGCCCCTCTGAAAAGAATGGCAGCCCTGCCTCTTCCATGGCGCTCCTGGGTGGGCCCTCCTATTGCTTTGTCCAGGGCTCCCTCTCTTAATAACCACCAAGGTCCTTTTTGTACCCTTTGAGGGCCACAGAGGACAGGATGGGGTGAAGGTTTCCTGGATATACCACGTCCAAGGATCTTCAGACCCTGCAGTCTGGGGCTACTCTAGCAGGTGAGAAGTCTCTGCACCAGGAGCAGGCAACAGTGTTAAAGGTCAAGTTCTCACATGCCAATGATCCTCCCTTTCAGTTTTTTTGAAGGCTGAAAAGGAACCATAGCCTCAGGAGCCCAGAATGCTCCCCTAAGAGCCCTTCTTGGCTCTGTAGATGGCACCAGGTTGGCCTACAATTTTTGCAGCTCAACAGGCACACATCTGGGGGACAAAATGCCATTCTCCCTGCCTTGCAGATCCTAGTCCTCAGGTGTGGTTCATTTGGAGCTACTCTTGGCCGTAGGAGGGGGAGGAACCCTTCTTTCCCATGGTGAACTTGGCTTTTCCCTGCACACACACAAGGCTGACCACCTCCTCTCTTAGGCCTCATTTGTCTCCTGATGGCTGGTTATGCATCCCTCAGCAAGCACAGAACTGCCTTTAGGACATGCTGTACTTGTGACTTTTGGAGACCTTAGCCACATGAGCTCAAGCAACAGATCTTCCATTCCTCTGCTCCAGACAAAGTAAGCGTCTGCTAAGGGGATACTTATCTTTGCAGTCTTCAAGTCCACAGCCTTGCCTGGGATAGACAGTTCGTGGGATTGAATTACAGCAGGAAGTATGGCAGCAAAGTGGCTGCCTGTTTCCCTGTACGCACAGGATCCCTGGAGGATCTGTGACTACACTCCTTATGAAGAGGCCTCTTTTCCCGTAAGAAGAGGCTGGACTGACAAGCCACTTCTCTTCTCTGAGCACACAGTGGAACAGACTGCAGGCCCAGCCTTCCTTTGGTGCCTGAGGAGTGGGAGGGTTTCCATGGTAATGGCACGTATCATTCCTCCCCTCCATCTTGCAGGGCCACTGCAGAGGTAGGAGCTGCCTGCCATTGGTATGCGGTTCAGAGCCCAGGCCACAGCTGGCTTCTGGTTTCCTGCACAATTGCACTGACACTGGAAGGGACAGCCTGTCAGAGGCCTATGGGCAACCAACCTGAAGGTATTGGGCAGAGACGTGGTTAAGAAGCAGCTCCGTCTTCCTAGAAAGATCAAAAACTAGTTGAGCACAATGTTCTGCATTCCTAGGTTGAAAACTGGGCATGTAACTAGAGCAGTAAGACAAGTTGTCCTTCAGTCCTGCATTTTAGGCAGAGGCCGAGGGCTGAGGATGGTGTGGAGAGATGCTGAAGGGGACAGTCGAGTCAAGAGAGGGAATGTGGGTACTTTGTCCAAAATTTTATGTATAAGATGACTTAATAAGCTCTTATTTTTGTTGTTCCAAATCTGCACAGTCCAATTCCCTTCATTTGTGCAGAAAATTAAAAAAAAGTTTTTTATGTTTATTTATTACTGAGACAGAGAGAAACAGCATGAATAGGGGAGGGGCAGAGAGGGAGACACAATCTGAAGCAGGCTCCAGGCTGTCAGCACAGAACTCGACAAGGGGGTTGAACCCACATACCATGAGATCATGACCTGAGCTGAAGTCAGATGCTCAACCAACTGAGCCACCCAGGTGCCCCCATTTGTGTAGAAAATATTGAGCAGTCACTATGTGCCAGGCATATTCTAGGTACCAAGGATATAGCACTGAATGAAACAGATAAAAACCTCTGCCCTCATCCTAGCCGGAAGAAACCAACTATCTTCAAAGTAGTAGTAAGCTATACCATATGCTAGAGAGGAATAGGTGCCATGGAGAAGATAAAGTAGGGAAGGGGGAATGTCCTGTGGGTGAGTGGATGGATGGATGGGTTGAAGTTGTAAATAGGTTATGGAGGTCCTCACTGAGAAGGTTCTCTTCAGAAAAGATTTGAAGGAAATGAGAAATCAAGGCAGAGAACTTCCAGGGCTAGGGCCATCCAGGCAGCGGGGAGAGCTAGTGCAAAGGCCCTGAGGTAGGAATGGATTTGGCTTGTTTGAGGAATTGCAGAAAGGTCAGTGGGGCTGGAGCATAGTGAGTAATAGAGGGAGGCTTAGGAGACGATGCCAGAGAGGTGGACAGGCATTGAATCATGTAGGAAATTAAAGGTCATAAAAACGTTTGGATTTTAAGTGCAGATCCCTGGGGGACCAAAAGATTATTGAGAAGAGGGTAGTTTGAGCTGGGAAGATGGAGACTGGGGTGCTTGAAGGTCAGGTTATGAAGAGTTTGAAGTTATTGATAGTGACAATGTCTAGCAGATGACCACAGGAATGAATGACAGGCAGATGGAGGACAAGCTCCTGGGAGGATTGTCAAGGATGGTGTAGTCTGGACGTGAGATTCCGAGCTGAGGTTTTGGGGCAGAGAAAGGGAGTGTAGTCTGGAAGCAGCAGTGAGGATCCCTGGAGGTAGTGGAGACGGAGTGGGGCACCCTCTGCACTTATGCTGACAGGAGGCTGGGGGAGGGTTGGCAACTGGGAGCCAAGATTCCCTCCAGGTGTGAAGTATGCTACTAAGAACTCCTATTTCTTTTAGTGAAACCTAACTAGGAGTATCACTGCTCAATGCTAGGTTTCTTAGTCTGGATGAAATTGAGCAAGGATGTTTCAGTTCTTTTCCCTAGACATGGAATAATAGGAATTAAAAGTTTATACTTGGTCTTTAGAGGCATATAGGGTTAAAACAGAGCCCCTCCTTACTGCTTGTGGGATTCTGTCTCAAGGTTCATCATCCCCTCTGATGGGCTGCCTCCAGAGCACAGAGGAAGACAAAGTTGACTTGGAAGGCATGCACTTGCCAGGAAAAGAACAAGAATGGGGGAGCGGGGGGGGGGAGCAGAGGAGGAGAAAAGAAGAAAAAGCATTTGCAAAGTCAATAGGAATGTTTCAAGTGGAATGAACTCCCTGCAAAAGTGACTCTCAGGAAGGCAGGGCCCTTTGTTCATTTGCCGTATAGACTGCAGTGGTTCTTCAAGAGTGTCTGGAGATCCCAGAGGTCCCCAGGGCCCTTTCAGGGGTGCATGAGAGATCAGGAGTATTTCAGTAATAATACTAAGATGTTATTGCCCTTTGCATTCTCTTCTCTCACAAGTGGACAGTGGAGTTTTGCAGCAGCTAATTGAAGTGTGATATCCCAGCAGACTGAACACAGAAGCAGATAGAGAAACTAGCTGTCTTTTTAAAGCCAGATAGTAAAGAAATCCATAAGAATGTAAAACAATGTAGTCAGTCTTCTCACTAAATGGCTTTTTAAAGTCTGGGAAATTTTTTCGCAAAAATATATTAACATTAGGAGGGTTATTGCAATGTTTAAATCAATTAGTAAATATTTTTGAAATTCCTATTTTAATTTCTAATACAATAAATATTGATAGGCATAATCCTTATAAACAAAAGCTCTTTGTGGTCCTTAATAGTTTTTAAGTATAAAGGAATCCTGAGATCAAACAGTTTGAAAACTAGTGGTTTAGTAGATAAGAGACCAGGCTCTGGAGTTAGTGTGCTTAGGCATGAACCCAGGTTTTGTGATCTTAGGCAAGTTACTTAACCTCTCTGAGAGTTGGTTTCCTTATCTGTAAAGTAGGCTATCTCCTACAGTATTATGAACAACAAATAGAGTAATATATTAGTGACGGTCTGCAGAGTGTTGGGCACAGAATGATCATTTCATAAGTGTTTACTATTTCATTATATAACTGATCAAGTATCTATTCTATGCATAACTGTGCTAAGTCCTGTGAAGGATGTAAAATGCATAGGTTATGAATCTGACTCTGAAGGGGTTTGCCGCCCTCTGAAGGGGAGAGATTTCTAAATTTATGGTTGACATCTTTGGTTTCAATTTCCAGCTCTACCCTTGACTAATGACCTGACCTTGAATGAACCACTTCTTGTGGGGTAAAGTCAGATAATAAAGCCGTCCACAATGGTCCACTGAAGAGAGAGTAAGCTCCCACTTGTATCTTTCAGGCATCACTGCCTGGCTCAGGTTAACCCTTTATCCTTCTCCTCAATAATTATGCTAAATCATTGCTTTCCATTTCCAGAACATACTTTTCCTCCTGAGATAATATAACTATGCCACTAGAGGGCACCCCCTGCCTTCTTATTTATTCAGTTGTTGCTTTTCTGTAATTTGGAACTCTTTTAGCTGAGTTGGATGGGAAGTGCAGATTCTGTCTCAGCTTGGTGAGTGTGGTAAGTTTTATCTGCAAATCCTGACACTGTTTTTATCAGTCAATACACACTTACTGAGACCTCTTGAAATGAAACTGGGGGAGAGGGATTGGCAGAAGGGAGACTGTATCCCCTGACATCGCTGCGCATCTCCTCTATTCCAGGGCTGTGCTAAGTGCCTCAAGTGAATCATGCAATGGAATCTCAGAGCAACACCAAGGGGTATTTTTAATAGCTGGGGAACCAGGCTCTGGTTAGTTAGGTAACTTGTATAAAGTCCATTGTGGTGGATCTAGTTCAAGCCCTGCAACTCTGAAAAAGGGAGTGTTACACACTGATCCTGGATGAAGAGGAGCCTCCAGAGATGGGGTAGATTAACTCTGTAGAGAAGTGTGTGCTGATTGCAGAGAAGGGCAAGAGCTGTGAACTGGAGAAGGGGAGGCCTGGGCCTCGTGGGAGGCAGGGTTTGGACAGAAGAAGACCAGAGAGCATTTGGTCAGGCAAAGGAATAACACTTGGTACAATGAAATCTGCTTTAGGGGCTCCTCAGCCCTGGCTGTAAGCCCTCAAAGTAAGGAGCAAGTCTCACTTTTCTAGGACAGTAGTTCTCAGTCGTAGCAGACACAAAACCCCCCTTACTGTCCTGATGTGAAATTCTAAGACGGTTCCAGATCTATGTTCACATGTATGCTTACATATAATACACAGGGAGGGACCTCATAACAGTCGAGTGTCAGGCCTGCCTATGTGCATACCCACCAAAACTGGCGGCACAACTTTCCAAGCTGTCCACCAGGGGGCGGCACACCTCTTCCGTGGCTGTGAACAGCTCGGGCCAAGTCTGCGGGGACTCCTCCTATGATGGCCTGATAGTTTCCCTGAGGGGCTCTGAGTGGTGAGGGCGGGGTTATAAAGACAGGAAGTCAGACTATGGAGCTGACGATCAAGTTAGTCGATTTCTGGTCTGAATACACCATGATTAGAGTCTTCTTCTGCTTTAAAATTGTAGTTATTGCCACTTGCTTAAAGAGTGACGATGAAGTAACATGTTTACTTCCGTTGAACTTTTCGAGGTTACTTTGCATCATAGCAAGTGATCAATATTCATTTAATATTTTCCTTAAATTCATTTAACTTTTCTTTAACCTAGATGCATATATTTAAATGGAAATTTTAAATTAAGGTATAAATGGAAAACTTGTATCACCTAGCATAATTAGAGGGTAACCTATAAAAAACAAAATACAACAATGTTGCCACATTCTTGCTGATTCCTACAGTGTTTCCCACCAAAGGCCCATTCTCTCTATAAAAAGGGAGTTTAACAAGTGTTGAAGAACTATTGCAGACATAGTCACACTGAATGGACAGAGTCTCCTTAATCAGGACTAAAAGAGGCATCAAGGGATATTTTTCTCAGTAAGAGAACCCATTTTATTCATCCGTTCATTCACTCATCATTTTCTTTGATAGAGAGCAGTGCAGAGCCTGATGCTGGAGTCTAACTCATGAACCATGAGATCATGACCTGAGCCAAAGTCAGACATTCAACTGACTGAGCCACCCAGGTGCCCCTGAGAATCCACATTATTTAGAGCTTTGTCTGTGTGCCCCTAAAATTATCCCCTATACAACAGTGGACAAAATGTCTCCCCCTCTGGGACCCTGGTTCAGCAGGTCAAGGGACAACTTACTAACTGTGTGTCCTCCACATGTCACTTACCCCTCTGGTTCTTTATGTCCTCAATATGAGAAGATTAGAAGAAACCTCTGCAGTTCTTCGGGACCTAATGGTTGAAGACTCTCTGAAGCCCTATTTTTCACTGGAAGACCTAGGACTTAAGGAAGGTATCCTTCCTTTTTGTGTTTAGAACTTTTGATGAAGGGCCCTGGAGAAAGTCAAGGGTTCTCACAAACCCCAACCAGCACTCTCTCCCCTGAGAGGCAGTTTAGCCTAACAGAACAGACCAGCTAACAACTGAGACTCTGGAGTCCAGGAGACCTGGATGTCAATCCTTGCTCTGCTCTTCCTGGTTTTGTGACTTTAACCAAGTTACTTCTTTGGCTTTACTTCTGTATCTATAAATAGGGATAGTAATAGTATTTATCCTTAGCGTGAAGATGAAATCATAATATGTATGTCAGGTACTTAGTATAGTGTCTGGCTCATATGTTAGCGGTTATTGTTGCTTGTTGTGGTTAATTCCTAGGATTTTTTTTTTTTTTTAAAGGAATTGGTAAACCTTAGAAATAAGCTATTGGGGGATGTGATTGGTGGCCCTGTTCCTAATATTTTTAAGCTGATAAATGAATATTATAGGTACCCAAGAAGGGAAGGCCTTGTCTGAGAAAGGTGAATGTGAATGTACAAGGTCGTTGCATCCACACGTGGCCTTGATGATGGGTTTAGGACTTTTAGAAAAGTTAAAAAAAATTTTTTTTTTCTTGTTTTAAAGCACTCAGCTTGTTTAAAGCTGAGTGACTTGTGGCTTTCTAGCCTCCAGGCTTCCTGTATCTCTGACTGGGCCCTGGGTGTAGGCACATGCAAGTGTGTGAATAGAACAGGAAAGTGGGGGGAACAGTAGTGGGGCAAGGTTTATCCCTGGGCCCTTGATCTGCCTTACCACCAAGGCAGGCCTGTTCTAGGCCAGGTGGGGGTGGGCAGGGTAACTGGGGCACTGGGAGCCTGGTGTTTGGAAGACCAGCACTGCTCATGCTTGCTGCCACTTCTGGTACATTCCAGACAAGGTAGCGTTTTCTTACCCAAGACACCTTGTTGGCATGACCATGTGAATGCTACCTAAATGCTACCGAAATGCTACCTAGTGCTACCCCAAAGAGAGAGTTCTGTTAGATAAGCTGTGGACCTGGATTTTCATTCTGACTTGACCACTAATGAGTTCCGTGACCTTTCTGAACATTTCTGCTTCTTCCTTTTTTTATTTGTAAAATGAAAGATCAAGTTATACCAGTGGTTTTAGAGTTATAGTTTATGTGTGGGTTTGGTAGGTAGGTCACAGAATCCTTAGACAAGCTGATGAAAATTAGACTTTTTCTACAGAAGAGTGCATGTCCCCACACATTTTATATAAAATTCAGGGTATTTTATGACTCCCCTGGAAACCCATCCTTGGATTCCAGCTTGCAAACCATTCTGTGCTTCATTCAGCTTACAAGCTTCTGTGAAGCCCATGGCTTCCAAGTTGATTTTCCTACTGAGCCCAAACCAAATGAAGAATCTGTCCATTTGTAAACAAGTGCTTAGCACATTCTCCCCTCCCTTTCAGCCAGCTGCAGCTCAGCAGGGCCGTGGAGAGATGTGCCACCAGGGCCTTTGCACACCCCATGCAGGTTATTCCCTGAACGAGGCATCCCCAGCTGATGGCCAAGCCTTTTCCTAATTCACACAAAAGCAGGAAATGGGCCAGTAGCAGATTGTGCAACATGTACTTGCACACCAAAATATAAGATGCAGTGGGACACTTTCTAGCCGAGGGCTTGCTGTCCCTTTGTGGACTCAGTAGACAGCGTTAATTAGTGGCTGCAGAGAAGGCTCACAATATACACTTAAAACTCAGGCAAGACTGGGTTCCTTGAATTACGACTCTTGTGGAAAGTAACTGGATTCATTGGAGTTCTCAGTTGCAGGTATTGTAAACCCATTCGCTGATTTGAGCAGAAAAGGAATTTATTGAAAGCATGTCAGGTGGTTCACAGTAATGTCAACATAGCTACAGCCCGGGTGCGAGATAAAGGACAGTGACAAGGGAGGTCAGGTGTCCCTCACAATAGCAGTCTGCATGATGACCCAGCCCCCGTCTAGCATAGACATCAGGCTAATGCTGCTGCCGCCAGGATCATGGGATGGAAGTTGTCTCCACTCCAGTTAAAAGGAAGTCTCTAGGGCCTTGTTTTACTGCCTGTGCACATCTGATTGGTTGAACCTGGGTCATGTGTTTAACTATCCCAGCTGCAAGGTACACTGGGAAAGTGAATGACTGACATTTCCCAATCTGTAGAGGGTGTGCTCTCTGCTTCCCACCAAGACCCTGAAGGAGGAGCCCCCCCCACCACCGCTGCCCAATAATTGAAGACAGCTCTCCCAAATCAACAGACATTCAACAGAAACAGAAACCAGCAGAGCTGGCTTCAGTAAAAAGGACTCTCAGAGGCTACAGAGTGTTTCGTGGCACCAAGGGCAGCAGGGAAGCCGGACCTCTGCAATGGCCTGGAACCAGGTACTTGAAAATCAGCAGAACTCTTCCCCCAGATGTCATCTCTGCATCTCTGTGCTGCTCCTTCATGTTCTCTCTCTGCATTCTGACATTTAATTTTTTCAGTTTAGGAGGCAAGTTCTTATGGTAAAAATGAGGTCTTTAAAGCTCTCAGGGTCCCTTCAGGAAGGAGAGCTAAGCACAAGAGATGGCTCCCAATCCCCTCACACCTTTGTTCAGCTACTCAGGATGGGTAGCTGTTCTACCTGGTTTTCACCCACTGTGGAGGTCACTTTAGATAACCTGAGTATCCCTCCTTAGGTCTCTCTGAAGCTGTGGTTAGAGGTCTTCCTCACATTCCTGGTGGAGGGTCTGGGGTCTCAGAAATTCAGTGACTTAAGATTCTGACTGGTCCATGAATGAGCTGGTACATGTACAGTGCTCAGGAGAGGCCTTAGTGCGTGGAAGACTCTGAACAGATGTAGTTATGTCCCTGGGATCTCCTTTCTTCCAAAGTGTATTTCTTTCCTCTTTTTTTCTTTCTCTTCCTTGGCTCATTCTGTCCCTTCTTCATTCATTTTTTTCCCCAAAAATATGTCCTGAAGGCCTTCTGTGTGCCTCGTTCCATTGTAGGTACTGAGAACTGAGAACTCCTCTCTGACCGAGGCTTTCATTTCAGTAGAAAGGAAGCAAACAAGACAATTTCTGATGGTGGTAAGTGCTCTGAAGAAACTAAACAGAGTGGCAGGGGCTGGTTCTGGGGGAGGGCTGCTTTGAAGGGGTGATTAGGGAAGATGCCTCTGGGGTGGTGTTTAGGAACTGAGACAGGAAGGATGAGAAGGAATAGCATGGGGAACAGCCCTGAGGTGAGAACATGCTGGAAGGAAGGAAGGAAGGAAGGAAGGAAGGAAGGAAGGAAGGAAGGAGCGAGTATGTGGTTGGAGCATGACGGGGTAAGTGTAATGGGAGATAAAAGTGGAGGGAAGGCCAAGGCCACATCAGGAAAGGCTCTGTAACAACATGCTTGATCTAAGCGCAAGGGATGGGGAAGCCACGGGAGCCATTTAAGTAGGGCCCTCTTGTGATCTGATTTACAGTAAAATTGATTTTATCAGAGAACCACAAACTGAGGGACATTCTAAAACCAAACAAAGCTAAACAACAAAGACAACCCAACTGACCTGTAATCGTCAAAAATGTCAAAGTCACAAAAGACAAAGAAGGGCCGAGGAACTGTTGCACATTAGAGTCATGGCAATCGAGTGCATTGTGTGGTCCTGGGCCATTTGTTTTTTGTTTTTTTTTTTTTAAAAGAACTTCTTTGTTGGCTTATTAGCTATAACTGTTTGTGTGTGTGTTTCTCTTCTCTTTTAGTGGTTACTTTAGAATTTATAGTATACATGTTTAGCTCATTGCACTCTACTTTGAGGTGATATTATTATCACTTGATACTTCACGTATGGTGTAAGAACCTTGAATAGTGTACCTGTGTTTCTTCCCCTTCCAGCCTTTTGTGCTATTACTGTCATACATTTGTACTTTCTAATACGTTATAAACCCCATATTACAACGTCATCATGTTGTTTAAACAGTCCATCGCCTCTAAAAAGATTGAACTAAGAAAACATGCCTCCCCACCTCCACCCCCTGTCCCCAGTGTTCTTCACTCCTTTGTGGGCTCCAGATGACCATCTTAGGTCTCATCTGTTGGCAGAACTTCTTCAATGTATTTCTTGAAGTATGCATCTGCTGCTAATGAACCCTTCAGCTTTTGTATGTCTGAAAAAGTCTTTATTGTGGGATTCTAGGTTGACAGGTGTTTTTCTTTCTTTCAGTACTTTAAAGATGAAATTCCACTGATATTCTTGAGGAGAAATCTGCTATTTTTCAATGAGGAGAAATCTGCTATTATTCTTATCCCTATTGTTCTGTGCCTAATGGCTTTTTCTTTTAATAGCTACTTCTCCTTGTACCCAACCACCCTCATGTTACTGATATTGAACAATTATATTATGATGTTTTCTTCATGTTTCTCCTGTTTGGGGTTTTTTGGCTTCTCATGTCTCTGGGTTGATAGTTTTTATCAACTTTAGAAAGTTTTCATCCATTTTTTCAAATAGTCTTTTCTTTCTGTGACTCCCCCCCCTTCTTTGGGCCTCCAATTACATGTATATTAGGCCTCTGAAACTGTCTCATAGTCCACTGATTCTCTTTTCATTTTTTTCCCAGCTTTTTACTTTGTGTATTTCCATTTTGTATGATTTCTACTACTGTGTCTTCTCTTTTACTAATATTTTTTCCAGAATTTTTAATCTCTCTTTTTTTTTTGAGTATGATTTTATATCTTTCCAAAATCATTAGTATAAATTCTTTGTTAGAACAAACCATATGGAAGTGTGGAGAATTCTTTTTACTTTTTTAAAATTTTTGAGAGAGAGAGAATGAGTCAGGGAGGGGCAGAGAGAGAGGGAGACACAAGATCCCAAGCAGGCTCCAGGTTCAGAGCTGTCACAACAGAACCAAACGCAGGGCTCAAATGCATGAACCGCAAGATAGTGGCCAGAGCCGCCAAAGTTGGGACGCGTAAGTGACTGAGACACCCAGGCTCCCCAGAAGGGTGGAGAATGCTAATGAAGATTTAAAAAATATATATCTTTTTGGAACTGCCAAAAATTAGCATGATAAAAGTTGCCATATAAAGTAATATTCGAGTGGTGCCTGGGTGGCTCAATTGGTTAAATGTCACACTTTGGCTCAGGTCGTGATCTCACAGTTTGTTGTTTGACAGCCCAGAGCCTGGAACCAGCTTCAGATTGTGTGTCTCCTCTCTCTCTGCCCCTCCCCCACTCATGCTCTGTCTCTCTAAATAAACAGATAAATAAAAATAAACATGAAAAAATAATATTAGAGAATATAATATTTATTTCTCTTTAATAACAAAGCAGAAACAATATGCCCATATGCATGATTTTTGCCTAAACCATTCCTCAAAATTGGACTAAAAAAGTCCTTCTTTTAAAGATTTCAGGAGGAAAAATAGTTCTAATAGCCCTCTTGGATGATCATTATGTTTTAATTTTAGCACATAGTTTCTTAGATCTTTAACAACTTCATCTGGTGTTAATTGAGGTCCATTTCCAAGAGCGATACCTAAACTGTTTTATCTAATAATTTGTATAAAAATATTTCATTACTGCCTTATTATTACATAACTAACCCTAAGAAGAAGCACTATTATGTAACAGGGAAATATCTCTGAATGCCAATATACTTTGCTCCTAGTTTGGATTCTTTCATTAAATAGTTATGAAACTTTGAGGGAATCCATTAACCTCTTTTGGCTTCTTTGCACTCATTTGTTTAAAACAATGAGTTTTAAAAATATGTCTTGATTACTTTTTTTAGAAAGGAAAGGACTGTGGAGAAAAAGTAGGGGAAAAAAGGAATATCTATAGACAGATATGATTATCCAGAATCATATTTGAATTTTTAGATTTTTCTAATCTGCTCTTAACCCCATCCAGTACAATTTTCAGATATAGTTTTCAAATCTAGAAGTTCGACTTGAGTCTTAAAAATATATTCTCTGACTATACTTAACTCTGAGTGTATAGACTACTGCTATAGTAGATGTCTTCATATTTGTCTGTTAATTCTAACATATGTGTCCCTTCTGCACCAGTTTCAACTGATTGTTCTTTCTCTTCTGTATGGGTCTCATTGTTTGCATGCCTGGTAATTTGTTATGGGATGCCAGACATTGTGAATTTTAACTTTTTGCGTGCTGGATAGTTTTCTTTTCCCATAGGAAATGTCTTGAGCTTGGCTCTGGGATGCAGTTACTTACAAACAGATTAATCCTTTAAGAGCTTTTAAGAGTTGTTAAGGCCAGGGCAACATCTAGTCCAGTGTTAATTATAGCTCTTGACTAAGGTAAGACCCTTCTTTTTATTCTACCAATGCCCCATGGATTATGATGTTTCCCAGCCTGTTTGGTGGGGCCACCAGGCACTAGCTATGCTGATGCCAAGTGAATGATAGATACTCTTCCCTTGAATTCTTTCTGGTGGTTCTTCCCCTGGCCTCGAATAGCTTTCTCACAGGCCTGCCATGATCAATACTCTTCTGAACACTTAAGTGGGACACTGTGTACAGCTCTGGGGCTCTCTCTGTACACCTCCTTCTCTCTGGTCTCTCTTGTGACCTTTAGCCACTAAGGACTTCAAGCACTCTCAGATCTGTCTTCTCAACTAGAGGTATTTGCTGGGTTGTTCCTTCCCATGTCATGGCCTGGAAAGTTTAGTAAGGTAGTGAGTTAGGGGCAATTGTGGGACTTCCCTCAACTGTCTCCCATCTCTAAGGTATCACTGACTTTCATCACCTCATGTCCAGGGTCTTGAAAACCTTTGTTTCATATATTTTGTTTGGTTTTTCAGTTGTTTCATGTGGGATGGTAAATCTAGTTCCAGTTACTCCATCGTGGCCGGAAGTAGATGTTCTTCTGTTGGTTTGGCATTATTTAAAATAAAAAGTTAAAAAAATCTAGTTGCTGTGTGTATGGAAAGAATAGAAGCAGGAGACATATGGTTGAGGGAGAAAGAATGGTCATTTGGAATTGGCTGGTGATAGTGAAGTTGGAGAAAAACAGTTGCCTTGGCAATTTGTTTCATAAATAGAATTTACATGACTGGCTGGTGGATTAGATGGGCAGAAATGGGTGTGAGACTTGGTGGGAGGGGGAACAAAGGAATCACGATGGTCTTCTCATCCCTCCTTCTTGACCTGTTGCCTCCTGGGTTTTAAACCAAGTTCTCAATTCAAACCAGCAATATGGTATTTCAAGAATATGCTTCCAAGGGGTGCCTGGGTGGCTCAGTCAGTTAAGCATCCAACTCTTGATTTCGGTTCAGGTCATGATCTCATGGTTTGTGAGTTTGAGTCCCCCATTGGGCTCTGCACTGAGAGTCCAACTTTTTGGTATAGTTCCTAAACCAAATGGCACCATCCAGGTAGTATTTCCTAATTGGAAAGCTGGATGTTCACGAAGCCTTCATAAGCTGGTTGGCCACTTCATGCCTCATGCACTCAAATGTATAACATGGTCAATGAATACAGAATAAAATCATTGGTACTTGTGGAAAATATTTGCTCTAAAGTTGTATAGACTTCCTAAGTTTCTACTCTTCAAAGGTAACATTTATATTGGTTAAAACCTCCCTATTAACTGCGATTTCCAGAGCCAATTTTCCTTTTGTGGAAGGAAACATATGGCATCTGTTGACAGACTTTGCCCTGTGGGTCATTATTAAGGTTGTGCTAGATGAGTCCATGACAGGGCTTTTCTTCTCATCATCTTTTATTTTTCATTTTTAAAGATTTTTAAAAATTATTTTTAAGTAATCTCTGCAGTCAGAATGGGGCTTGAACTTACAACCCTGAGGTCAAGAGTTGCATGTTCCACCAGCTGAGCCAGCCAGCTGCTCCCTCACCACCTTTTTTAAGTCCTTTTATTTTTTAAAACTTTTTAAAAATGTTTATTTTTGAGAGACAGAGAGAGAGAAAGCAAGAGGGAGGGAGGGACAGAGAGAAAGGGAGACACAAGACACAGAATTCAAAGAAGGCTCCAGGGTCTGAGCTGTCAGCACAGAGCCCAATGCGGGGCCCCAACTCATGAACTGCTAGATTATGACCTGAGCCGAAGTCAGATGCTGTGTCACCCTGGTGCCCCATCACCTTTTAAACGGTAAATCTAGTTTGGTCAAAAGAGGTATCCTAAAGAGGACAGTGATACCCTGGTCCTCAGTCAGTGATGTTGGACCAGGCATTTGACCCCAAAGTGGCCAATTGATGGGTTTGTAGCAGTCTGTGATGAGGCCTCTTGTGAAAAGATGGGGTAGGCCACTGGAATCTCTCTTTACTGAGAGCTTTGATGTAAGAAATATATGAGAGGAATCCAGACTGGTCCTGAGGTGGCAGATGTACATTACCCTTTTTAGTGCATACTCAGTCACTTGCAATAACTTGTTTGCCATGCCTGTTCCTAGAGCTCAGCTCTGGAGATGCAGATTACATGGCTCTGCATTGGGGCTTGGGAATTGTATGGTATTTTAAACCACCCCTGGGAGATTCTGATGTGTCTGTCTGGTCCAGGACCACATTTTTGTTCTTCATGTAAAAGTTGCAAGTATAGTTGTAAGAAATTCTGTGTACTCTTTCACCAGATTCACCAGCTGTAAACATTTTGCCACATTAGCTTCTCTCTCTCTCTGTCTCATTCTCTCTCCACAGACAAGACACACATTTTTTCCCCTGAAATGAAAGTAGTTTGTATATATCAAGCCCCTTTATTCCTAGATCCTTTAGAATGTATTTCCTAAGCAGAAGGCTATTCTCTTACACAACCATGGTAGAGTGCCCCATTTCAGGAAATCTAACATTGATACAATACTCTTCTCTCCTCTTTAGTTGTTCTTCCAATCTCATCAGTATTCCTGAATAGTGTCTTTAATCCAGTCCAGGGGCCTACCCAGGGTCATGAATTACACTTAATTGTCATGTCTCTTTAATGTCCCAGGGATCAACTTTTGCGAAACACTGCCGTGAGAAGCATTGGTAGGGGAAGGAGAGAGAGTGATCTTCCCTAAAAGAGCTGAGTCACAGCAATGGCAGGGCAGAGACCTTAGGGCAAGGGCTACCTCCTGCGCTGCTATTCTTGCAGCCTCCTTGGATCCAGAGCCAGTTTCTATAGAAGGCTCCAGCTCTTCTGCTGCCTCACTGCAGGTCTTTGGTTTCCCTACATGACTAGACTTATTAATTCTCTTGTACTTTCTCCTCCACTTCTATGTTAAAGGCAAACAAGTAAGTGTCCATAATGTGCAACTGAGAGTGGGGAAGGAGAAGAAAAAATGAAAGGAAGAGAGTGGGAGAGAGAAGTAGAAAAAGAGAATAAATCAAGCTATCCTGCCTGTAGACCCACAAAATGCTAGATGACCTTGGGCAAGTTACAAAACCAAGTTTCAAGCATCAGAACCAACATTGGAATAAAACCAGCTCTTAACTTTCTATGTCTTGAAAGTGAGAGAATTATTATAAGAATCTTGGGAGCTATTATTGTCCGAGGAAGGGATGGGAGAAATCTGTAGACAAGGTTCTGTAACTTACAAATGTCCCACCTTGTCACACCAAGATACTCACCTTCACATGGATTTTGCATTGCTGTTTTATTTTGTTTTGTTTTTAGAGGGAGAAAGAAGGAACTCAGTGCACATGACCTTGATGGGGCTGAAAAAAATCCCTAGTTAGAAATCTGATACAAAAGCAAACTCATTGTTTTCCATCCAAACTTGGTTGCAAATCATTGGCCTGACTATTGCTTTTGCACAGTCTTGGTGGGGCATCTCCCCAGGCCATGTGCCCAGACGTAATCCTCCTAAGTGTACACACTGAAGCTACAAGAGCAAGGTCTGTACTGGGTCATGCTGGTGCTGACAAATGCCCAAAGAGTGATGTCTGTGCACAAACTCCTAGCACCATCCAGCATGACCTGGTCCTACTGTGGCCTCCTTTCTTCTCACTCCCCACCTCCCCATCTCCATCCCACCAAATCACACCTCTTTACCTCCTCCACATCTACTGTCAACTCTGGAATATTGTTTCTTGGCTCTTTGTCTACTTGAATCCTTCTGTTTCTATTCTCAGCTTTGAAGTCTTTTCCTAAGGCTTTACTGACACCCAAGCTTGGAGAAGGTGCCCCTACTGGAAATCTCAATCTCCCGTAAATTCTCCAGTCCCAGCACGATTGTGATTGTTAACCTGCCTAGACTGCACAATAGATTTTAAGGACTACAAGATCAAGCAATATGTTTCCTTTTCTTTTTTTTTTTTAAATTTTGTTTTAATTCCACTTAGTTAACATACAGTGTTATATTAGTTTCAGGTGTATAGTATAGTGATCCAACAATTCCATACATCACCTGGAAGAGCTGTGTTTTCTTAACCGTTACCTTTCTGGCTCATGGCTTAGTACTTAGCACACAGTAAGTGCTCAGTAAATATTTATGGGATGAATTAAAGAGAAGCTTGCTCAGATCCCCTGATGGTTTGGAAGTTAAAACAGAGTGGATTGTGTTTGGTGACATTATACTCACATGAACCCCCCACTGCTCCCTCCTCCTGGTATGGAAAACTCAGATTTATTGCGTTAACTAGAAATCTGGAGTTTGTCTTCAGCTTCCTCCTCACCTCCTCAGCTTCTTCCTCGCTTATCCACAATGATACATCCAAACCCTAGCTAGTCCACATCCTGGGATCTCTCAGGCTTCATCTTCCTTTTTTCATTCCCACTGCCACTGCCGTTATCACGTCTTTGTTAGATCAAGAAATTCCATTCTTCCTCAGCTTTCAGAATCAGTTTATTTTGGAAGCTCTTCATCACAGCTTTTGAAGTCTTACCCTGATGGACCCACTGTGTCTTGGGATGCGGGTACCAACACTGGGCTCTTGGCCATTCCTCAGGTGCCTGGTGCCGCATTCTCTTGATTCATGCTGCTTCCTCAGCAAGGATTTCCTTCCTCTCCCCCCCAACTGAACCTGCCTACCTATCTTGCAAGTCTTAGCTTAGATTCCTCTTCTAAACTTCTTAAGAGTGAGAATAACCCTTCCTTTCCAAATCTGTTTTGTTCCTGAGTTCAGATAGCAAGTTTGGATAGAAAGGGGTATGGATTATCAAAAACTAAGAGGTTCCTGGTTTTGGAAGAGCAAGTAGCTAGAGTTCAAATGGAGAAATATACACGTCATAGTGTCTTTCTATGAGTACACGCAGTAGCCTGTGCTCATTGCCATTTGCTAAGAACCAGGCCTGGGCACTTCACCTGCCTTCCTTTGTTCTTCACCACAGCAGTTTGGAATGAGGCCAGGGAACAGGCTCTTGATCCTCATTTCACAGATAACAAAACAGAGGTTCAGGGAGGTGACCTGATTTCCCCATAGTTGCCCAGGGGTAGATGCTTGGCACACTTCCCTCCAGTGTGTGAGATGGTAACTACCATGCCCTACTAAAGAAAGGATCTAGCCTCAGGCCCCTCCACATGGCTAGTCTGTAGTCCTTGCACATAGTCAATGCTTGCACATAGTCAATGCTCCACAGCCTTTGAAATGGGGGAATTCTCTCTAATTAGTATTGACAGAATATGATCTTTCATTATCTTCTATCATTAATATTGATAGCAATATGGTACATAGATGTGGCCCTTTTGTTTATTTAAATAGAAGTTCTGCACATGAGTAATAGAAAAATTAAATAGTACAAGAGTATATAGAATGGAAATGAGGCTTTGTTCCCTCTCATTCAGGCTGCCTTGTCTAATCCCCTGAGGCAACCTCTGGTAACAGTTTCTTGTTTATCCTTCTGGAAATATTCCATGTATAAATCAACATATGTGAATATAGATTTCTCTAAAAGAAACACAAGTGGGAGTCTACTATGCATTGGTCTGCATCTTGATTTTTTTCATTTAGAAATGGGTTCTGGAGGGGTGCCTGGGTGGCTTAGTCGGTTAAGCGTCTGACTTTCTCTTAGGTCATGATCTCGCGGTTCGTGGGTTCGAGCCCTGCATCGGGCTCTGTGCTGACTGCCAGCTCGGAGCCTGGAGCCTATTTCAGAGTCTGTATCTCCCTCTCTCTCTGACCCTCCCCTGCTTACGCTGTCTCTCTCTCTCTCTCTCTCTCCTAGAAATAAATAAAAATATTTTTTAAAAAGTCATTAATAAAAAAAAAAAAGAAAAAGAAATGGGTTCTGGAGAATGTTCTATTCCACACGTACAGATCTGCATTCACTTTAAGGGCATCTGGTATTCTAGAGACTGAGTGTGCCCATGATTGAGTTAATGAACACTATGGTGATGGACACTTACCTTGTTTTTCCTATTTTGCTATTACAAACAACGCTGCAAAGAATACCCTGTCACACCTTTCTCATCCTCATGGTGAGTGATTGTATCCCCTCATATACAAATGTGTACCATTAGGGAGTAACTCTGAGCAATTGTTCCCCTTTTTAAAAAAGGAGACCAAGGCACAGAGGTTTTAAAAGATATTTTCAAAGGAAGACAGGTCAGAAGCCTCTAGGTTTCAGAACAGGGTCATATAAGGTTATAAATATGGAATGATTATGGTTTTTGCCCCCCATTAGTAAAAAAATCACCAATTAATATAACAAAAAAGTTCAGAAGTTTCCTCACAGAGACCACCTCAATGCTTTGTTCAAGTATCTGTTGCTTTTAAAGCATTCCTTTTTTGGTGTCCCTGCTTTTCTGAGACCCTAATTAGGGGCTCAGCCTGCCTCCAGTACTGGCTAGAGTGAGGGATGACACAGCAGGAGGACCCCAGGCCCTGGGATTGACCAGGGACAGGGTGGAACTGAGCCTGAATTCACAGCCCTTGGCCCAGCTGCCTACTCCCCAGATGAACAAACCGAGACTCAGATGTCATATGGCTGTCAGAAAATAATTGATACCATCTCAACGCAGACCTCCCAACTCCTAGACTGGTGGCATTTTTAAGTATGTGAAACCCGAGGCAACCACCCATATAGAAGTGTGGCCCTAATGCTTTATTTTTATTTCACAAGTGCAAACAGCATCAAGAGACTCACGAGCCTGCTCTAGGTCGATAGCACGTTAAATGTCAGCTGCCGTCTGCCTTGAAAGGATCCATTACCCAAGGTGGACATATGATTTATGTGGTTCTGTTAAGAGATGTGGAGAGTGACAGTCACTGGGTCCCCAGGGCCTGGTGTGTGCTGCCCATCACTCAGGCACTCTGGTAGCCTGGAGGATGACTGTCTGCTGCCTCTCCGATAACATTTCACGGCTGGCTATTATCTCTCTCGTGCCTGTTGACGTGGCTTTGAGAGTTCCCAGCCACTGCACTGATCAAGGTAAGATCTGAGCCGGCAATGCTTCCTGTTGAAAGAACCTTACAAGTCAAAACTTGCCAGAGATCATGCATGGCAGCTTGGGTGGCTGCTGTGAGTCCTTGGGGACAAAGAACCTCCTGGGAGCTCTTTGGGCTTTACGAGCACATGACCCACCTATTTATTTATTTTTTTCATTCTGGCCCATGTGCAGACAGCATCGTGTGGTGCTTAAGGGTAAGCCAAGACTGAAAAATATCTGGATTCAAATGGTACCTTCACTGCACACTACAAGGTGGCCTTCTCAGCCTGGAGCAGGCTCATAATTCTCTTGACATTGTGTGCTCATGTGAAAATAAAGCTCAAGATTTCAGATTATAGTGATTTATTAGTGGCTTTCAAGGATTTCACTAAGTGCTAGTGAATCCTAATGCATTCAAAAGGCCACTGGCATGAATGGAAATCTTAGTTGAAGCTTAGTAGGTAAAAGCATGGTTCTGGAACCAGGGTGCCTGTATTTGGATCCATGCTGTGGACTCTCCCCCCTCCTACTGTGTGATCTTGGACAAATTACTGAACTGCTCTGAGCCCAAGTTCCCTCAGTCCTAAAAAGGAGTAAGTAACAATTGTACTCACTTAACTCACAGATTATTATGAGGATTGCTTGAGATGTGTGCAGAGTGATTCAAACAAATCACATGAAATATGCCCTATGGTTATAGGTAAAGGTCTTGTTTGGAATGGTAACTATATCTCTAACTCTTCTCCTTTCTCCAAATACAGTATATATTTCCTTTTTTCTATACTCTAAAATACTTTAATTGTTAAAAAGATATGTGTAATAAAATATGCTCACACCTATGTGCGATTCACTCATATCCATTAAGCTTGTCCTGTGTGCCATTTACTGTGTTCAGATGACAGCTACCATGATAAATCAGAAAGTTATGTGATATGTTAGAAGGTGACAAATATGGTGGAAACATGGTGGCATGTGGATACAGGAAATAGGAGGTCCTGGGGGGGGTGCTATGCAAACTGTGGGGCACCTCCTTGTGAAGGTGATGTTTGCTCAGAACCGTGATGGAGTGAGTGGTGGAGAAGAAGAAAGTTCTGAGGACCAGCATGGAGGCCTTTGTCACTCACTGGAGAGGGCAGGGCTGATGGTAGAAAATAAGTTCCCAGAGCTGAGAGATGGGGGGTGGGTGCAGATCTCACTGGGTCATTCAGGCCATTGGAAGGGTTTTCACTTTTGCTCTGAATGAAACCAGGTTCCATTGAAGATTTTTGACATAGTGTGACTGAAGACTGACATCTGATGTAATTTTAGAACAGTAATTTAAAAAATTTACTCTTTTCAGAATTGGTCATTGAGACAAAAACATCTAGGAAGCAACCTAAATGACCATGAGGAAGGTGTTGGTCATATAAAGGCAGCTGGAGAAAAGAAAGCTCGTCTTACATGAATAAGATCCGTGCTATGGACTGAATGTTTGTATCCTTCTGCCCCCAAATGTGCATGTTGAAAGCCCAGTCTCCAATGTGATGGCATTGAGAGGTGAGACCTTTAGAGAGGTAATTAGGTCATGGTGGTAGAATCCTTATGATGAGATTAGTGCCCTTAGGAGAAGAGACAGCTTGCTTTTTCTCTCTGCTCTCCATCATATGAGCCTTCTATTTGCAAACCAGGAAGAGGGTCCTCATCAAGAACCTGACAGTGCTGGTACCCTGATCTTGGATTTCCAGCCTCCAGAACTGTGAGAAATAAATATGTGTTGTTGAACCCACCAAGTGTATGGTATTCTGTTACACAGCCCAAATTGACTGAGACAATACGATATCTAAGGTGTGTTTGTTGTCAAGTGAACAAATGCATGGTGAGATGTTTTGTATCTTGCATGTATACAGAGATCACTGTGTTTGCATGAAGTATCTCTGAAAAGATATGTAGTAAACTGGCAGTCCATGGGAGCTTAGAGCCTTTGGAGAATGGAGCTAGTATGATACTTCCTCTTTTGTATTTTGAGCCATGTCAATATATTACCTATTCAAAAAAGAATGATCAAAAGTAAAGTTTGTATATAAAGAAGTTAAGAATTACTCCCCTCTTCCAGTGCTACCCCCCTGAGAAAACCAAAGATGTGTATTTTTTCACATATTTCTTTATCTTTAAATATGAATATACGAAACACATCTATGTTTTCTTGAAATGAAGAAGTCAACAAGAAATGGGATTATGTTATGTTCATTATACAACTTGCCTTCCCCCCTGCTTCACAAAACTCCATGGCAATTCTCCAGACCAAACCAACAAAACTAACCTTTGTTATTACTTGTGATAATAGCAAAAGCATCCATCATATGAATGTGCCATAGTTTACTTAACAGTCTCTAGCTGGAGCACATGTAAGTTGCTTTGTATTTATGTGCTTGTGTGTGCCTTCTCTGACAGAGCTGCCATGAATATCTTTATATACCTTTCAACTTCTTTTGGATACTCTATCTCAGCTGTTTGGGGAGTCCTATGGGGTGGGCGAGTCAGTTAACCTTCTTCCCACTTATGCAACTTTGCAGTAGGTCATATGAAAATCTGGGCTTTCGTCCAGTTCTACCACTCACCAACTCATTGTGTAACTTTGAGCAAGTCTTTCCCCTGTCTGTATCTCAGTCTTTCCAACTGTCAAAGGGAGAATTGGACTAGGTGAACCCGAAAGGGCTTTCTCTTTCTAGGATCCTAATGGAATTGCAAGTTTCACAAGGGGAAGGGACCATGTCTGTTTTATTCACTATTGTTTCTTGAATATTAAGCACGTAGTAGACCTATAATGAACATTTGTTGAACAAACAGATGAATGATTCTTTTTCTTATTTAAGGTCATGAAGCTCTATCATTGCAGAGTGATGTGAGCTCGTGTCTTTTTCCTCTACATCACACTGCCTCTTACCTCAAATACCCTTGACCTTTACATCTTGCAACCACATGATCTTTTGTTCTTCTCCTGATACTCATGTGATGTGTGTTTCACTGTCAATGTGTCTTTTACATATTAGGTCAGGGTTCTAATCTTAGTGCCATCATTTACTACCTGTGTGTCCCTGGGGCAATTTGGCCCTGTTTCCTCCTCTATAAATAGGAATGGGAGTTTAGTATTTACCATGCAGATGTGCTTTGAGGTAAATTCTCTAAAAGAATATGTGTGAATTGCCCGGCAAAGTCCCTGGTGGACAGTGGATGCTCAGTACATGGCTGCAGTTGTGGTCTGAGCAGGGTGTAGCCTAAATGATGGGCATTTCAACTTGACAAGTCTATTAGATGGGAGAGACTGGCTTAAGTGCTGTGGTGCTTTAAAGTTGTGTGATAACCTGCCCTGTCCTTCAAGTAGCTCATCAGAAAATCTGAGAGACATCAATTTCATAGTGCAATTTTACCAAATGGTTAAATACATTGTTGCAAATCATATTTCTTATTCTCTCTCTTTGAGTAGTTACTGAATTTAAAGACACAACGTAGAGTTTTATGCATTTGATTTAGTTTCTGTGCTTTTCTTAGTCCAAATACCTGGACCATTTTTCAAGTGATCGTTTTAGAAGGTATCTTAGAAATTGGAGTGGGTTCAACAATAGCTAAAACATGGAAAGAGCCTAAGTATCCATCAGCAGACGAATGGATCAAGAAGATGTGGTTTATCTATACCATGGAATACTAGATGACAATGAGAAACAATGAAATCTGGCCATGTGTAGCAACATGAATGGACCTTGAGGGTGTTATGCTGAGCGAAATAAGTCAGGCAGAGAAGGACAAATATCATATGTTTGCACGTATAGGAGGATTAGGAGGAACTTAACTGAGAAACAAGGGGGAGAAGAAGGGGGGAAATGAGGGAAAGAGAGAGAGGCAAACCATGAGAGACTCTTGAATGCTGACAAAAACTGAGGACTGATGGATGTCGGGGGGGAGGGGGGAGATGGGCATGGAGGAGGGCACTTGTGGGGATGAGCACTGGGTGTTATGTGGAAACCAATTTGACAATAAACTGTTTGTAAAAAAAAAAAAAGAAATTGGAGTGGGTTGAAATAGTTGAGATATTAAAGGTTGAAGGTAGCTGAAGGCTTATTTCTTTTCATTTTCTTCAGAGAAAGAGGGTTTGAGACTCAATCAAATTCTAATGTAGATAATGCCTAGAACGTTCAAAGAGAAAGAAATGCAAAGGATTATTCATCTCAGAAAAGTGAATCAATTAGAGCTTCTTATGTGCAATTTACAGAAGGCCAGACCAAACTGGATTAAATAACAGTTTATTGCTTCATGTAACCAAATTGTGTAGCAGTAGGCTAGCCTCAGGTGGGCCTGATCCAGGCCTTATTATGATAGCCAAATAGCTATGGCAGCCACAGCCCCACATTCGTATACTGTATCGTCTAGTGGGTAGGAGAGAGTTTCTTTAGGAGACTCTTCCCAAGCCTCAGAATCACTTCTCTCTCATTGGCCTGAATGGGTCATATGTCCTTTCCTGAGCAAATCATCATTTCTTGCAACAGTGATTTAAGCCAATTAATGACCACCTCTGAAGGGGAGTATAGGATCAATCCCACTCAACATAATAGAGTTGAGAACAGGGGAGTAGTGATTTCATTAAGGAGATCCAAAATAGTGTTTGGGAAGGAAATGGATGCTAGGTAGCCAGTACATAATAACCATCTATGAGTATTATCAATCATTCATTTATGGAGTACCCTACTATATGTTGGCCATAGTTATAAACATTTTACACATACCAATTCATTTGGTGCTAATGAAAACCCCATAAGATACAATTTTTTTCCTATCCCTGATAAGGCAACAGAGGGGAAAGAAGTCAAGTGAGTTGCCCGTTTGATGAGTATAAGTGAAAAACTTCAACCTGAGCAGTCTGGCTTCAGATGCTTTGCTTCAATATTACACCATGGTTTTTACCAGACCCAGGTTGGGACTTTAAGTAATTCTCCACAAAATCATTTCCTTAATGCCATTTGCTGCAAATGATATTTTGTCTTGGGATGCTTTTTGAAGAAGATGATGTTCCTATATTATACTGCTCTGGATCATTCCACTTAGTTGAAAGTTTTTGGGTTGTTTTAGGGCCCTTGTATGCTTTTAGGAGGAGTACATGGGAAAGGCAAAGTACTTTTGGCTTAAAATTACTCTTAAATTTTACTTTGATCTATGAATATTTACTCTCTGTTAATGCTTTGTGTATGTTGCTAGCCTTTTATCTATAATCTTTTACCAGCATCATGGCTAGTGTTGTTCTTCCCCAGCCAAAGCTTTGAAGGAAGCAGAGCAGAAAGGTTTGCAGAGGAGAAGCATCTTGGTGGGAAGATGTTTATGAAGCCCTGCTTTCTGACCTCCCTTTCCTTTCCCCCTTCTCCTCCTTTTCTTTCTTCCTTTTTCTCTCTCAAACTAACATTTCCCCCCTTTTTATACAAGTAGTGCACTTGGATTTTTTTTTTTTTAAGTAGAAGCATCGATGAGAATGTCAGAATAGTCACATCTTCTATAAATAACTACTCTTATCTTTTTGGTGTGTTACTTTCACTTTTTCTTACAGAAATTACATGACAAGAAGCTTTTTATAGTATTATTTCCCTCTTGAAAGATCTCTAGAAGATTTTTTAAAAATATTATCAAGAATTCTTTATCATTTATTTTATTTTTTTAATGTTTATATACTTTTGAGACAGAGAGAGA
This sequence comes from Hyaena hyaena, assembly GCF_003009895.1. Lineage (NCBI taxonomy): Eukaryota > Metazoa > Chordata > Mammalia > Carnivora > Hyaenidae > Hyaena > Hyaena hyaena. The sequence goes on from NW_024080887.1 coordinate 1,782,737, forward strand.
CAGAGAGAGAGACAGAGAGAGAGAGAGAGAGAGAGACAGAGAGAGAGAACATGAGCAGATGAGGAGCAGAGAGAGGGAGACACAGAATGTAAAACAGGCTCCAGGCTCTGACCTGTCAGCACAAAGCCCAGTGCGGGGCTCGAACCCACAAACCAAGAGATCATGACCTGAGCCAAAGTCGGACATTTAACCGACTGAGCTACCCAAGCACCCCTATCATCATCATTTTAAATAGAGTAGATATGCTTAATTGGTCAATGCATTGTAATTTATTTAATCAATTCCCTATTGGGGATGATAGATTTTTTGCCAGTATTTTGACTTTATAACAGCTTTACTCCTGAGCATTGCTTGGCTAAATCTTTGTTACATTATTGATGGCTTCCTTCATTTGCTGGATCCCAGTGTGTCAGTGCTCCATCATCTGTCCCCTGCTGGCGGTGGTGGGAATGCTCTGTTTCTCTTTGGGGCCCACTATGGTATTTCTACCCTCAGGGAGTCTTGATTCTCCACTCACACATTTTCATTTCAGGAGCAGACCCTCTGAATTCAGGAACATCAATTGGGATCATCACTGTCTTCCAGCTTGTTATACAACAGGCTAGTATGCTCTCTTTACCCTGTTGTGCGATGTTTGAGATAGCTGTCTGGATGTCCAGCGTGGAGAAAGGCCACACAAGAAATACCAAGGTACTTAGTAGGTAATCATTTTGCGCTGTCATTTTCCAGACCCTGCTATAGACCATGTACTATGGTTGGCACTTTATTCCTTTTTTAAAATTTAGGCTTTAACTCACCCATGTCAGGTAGGAGTTATTCTTGATCATGTTAGAAGTTAATTAGAAGCTATGTTAGTTTTTCTCAGCTAGAGTCTGATGTTTGGCTCTCTCTACTAGTCCTTGTTGCCTGTATAGGTGTTAAACTAGTTGGAGAGACAAGTGTTCATCTATGGGAAATTAAAACATTGGATAGGCATGGGTGCCAGACAGTTATGTGACAAGATGGTGGGAGGGGGAAGCCGGGTTGTGGCAGCCTGGAGGCCTTCACCTGAGCAGAAGGGCACTTGGTTACATGGTAGTTTCCTTCAGATAGCAGCAGGCCACCAGGTGGACCTGCACAGGCAAGGGTCTGAATCCTGACTCGGCTCCAGCTGAACTGTAAGCTGGCTGAGGTACCAGCTCTAACCCCTATTGCACCAGAGGCTGTCTCCTGGGGGATTTCCTGGGTTCAAGAAGCCCAAGCATCTCAGCTACTGAGTGGGCTGGAAACACAAGCATCATCGTGACATTTGGGGGTATTTTTCATAGCCAGATATGTCACAGTTTCCTAGTAGCGGATCAAAGACCTCAGGTGGAGACATCCTCGTAGTACTCAGGGGCATGCTTTTTGAGGCTCATCTTTCCAGTTTGACATTTTTGTACCCTGGGCCGACACTGTGATATCTAAGGTGAAGAGAGGCAAGATCCTAGAGCTTCCTATCTGTGCATTGTGAAACATGGGTAAAGCTGTCTTTTAAACATGGAGCCAGGTAACACATTAGAGACTCTGGACACTGTGTGTATGTGTTTGTCAATGGCCTATGGGGGAGAAGTTGGTTCCAAAATTCAAAATGAAAACCACAATCAAAGTTAATACATGTTTAATTAAATGCCTCCCCAACATAACATCATAACCTGGTAACAATTTATGGGCTTTAACTCAACTCATATATCATTAGTTTCAGCTAATACAGTATTGTGCAAAATCAAGGCCTGCCTGTATATAATATTGACTGTGGGATATGGATGCATTTGGAAATGCCTAATACAATGGTAGAGGGTTGGCAGCAGTGAGTGAGTTATTCAAAAGGAAGGGTGGCCCTGCTTGGATTTAAAATGAGACAATGCAGGGCTCAACACTTTCTACTGATGTTGTTCCCATTGCTTTCCAAGTAACTGGGTAGAAAATAGCTCCAACTCAATAATCCTATTAATCTTTGTGTTTTCGAGTTCCTGTAAAGAGCATAAGTGTGGCATTTAGTTAGATGAGACTTCAAACCAGGAAAGGGAGTGTTCTTGTCCCCCAGAAAGGTCCCCACTCATTCCACCATCTCCTCCTCCTGTCCCTGCCTCTCTAACTATGTAACTGGAAAGGTGTTTAACTTCTCAGGGCTTCCGTTGTCTGTACGTTCTCATCTGTGAGATTGAGATGGTGATACCCATTTTATGAACATTAAATGAGATAATGTAGGAAAAGTGCTTAGCACTTTTTTCTGGCACATAAGTTCCACAAATAGTGTTTAAGCTCACCTCCACCCTACCTGCTCCCCACAAAATAAAACAAAAATGCTATAATAACTTTTGATTATAAAAGGATGTGGATAAATTCCTATATTGTCCATGAAAACCTGGCTCAAGATTTTAAGTCTATTCCTACTGAGGCAATAACAGAGGCAGATAACAGAGATGCTTATTGCTGGCAGCATATGGGCGTTTAAATCCTGCCTCTTGCATATTTCTGGAAAACTGTACTGGATGGGCCCCAGGTATTGTGAAGGAGCCCTTAGGAATGCAGAAGTCAGGTTAACTGATTGGAATGGGGTAATGAACTTGTTAGCAGAAACCAGCCAGATCTGGATTCTTCCTGTTTATTCCATTTGGATCTAGCCCCACTTAATGGTGAAGGGAAGGAAAAATTCCTCTGTACCCTCAAGGGGTCTTCCAGCTGAATTAAGAACTAAATTTACATGGAACAGATTAATAGGAGAAAACCCCCCACAAAATTTCATTATGGGTGCCTGGAGGCCCAATAGTGAAATTGAGACCTAAAGAAATGACCAAGGCAGGCAGTTTTTATACTTTTTAGGACAAAAAGACAAATAAGTCTGTGTGAAATCAACAAGACAAAGAAGATTTAACTCTGGGAGCTGCAATTAGAATTTGGGCTGGGGTAGGAAATTAGTGAGTAGTAACAAGCGTTGTTTCCCCATCTCTGGTGATAAGGCTGTCTCTTTACCTCCTGGTACAGGAGGGAGGAAGGGTGACTTTCTTTCTTCCCTTCCTTCCTTCCTTCCTTCCTTCCTTCCTTCCTTTCTTTCTTTCTTTCATATTTTTTAGAAAGCTTTTTAAAAAAATTTTTAACTTTTTTTTTTTACAAATAGTTTATAAAAAATTTTTAACTTTTTAATGTTTATTTTTGAGAGAGAGAAAGAGAGAATGTGTGGGAGAGGCACAAAAAGAGAGGGAGATACAGAATCTGAAGCAGGCTCTCTCAGCACAGAGCCCGAAGCCGGGCTCGAACCCACGGACCGTGAGATCATGACCTGAGCTGAAGTTGGACACTTAACCAACTAAGCCACCCAGGTGCCCTAGGGAGGGTACCTTTTCTGTGGGAGATTTATTTTCTGCTTTCAGAGGGACAAAGAAGGGTCTGAGGGTCCTTGCACAGACTGTCTCTTTAGTAATTTTTGCTTAAAATCACAAATATGTCAAAGTAGCCCATTTTGGGGCAGCCTGCCCTTGGCCCTTAAAATGGATCCAAATGACTTCACGTTTCTTTAAACAAGATCATCACTAATTGACATTAGGCAGCTCTTAACCTTTTATAAAAGTTTCACAAATAGGTCAGTTCTCCTTAGTTCAATGTGGGATGGGTTAAGAGTACTCTTAACTCTTCTGGTCATCTTATCCTTCCTCCTGCTCATCCATCCAGTGCTTCAGCAAATGCTGAATAGTGCCTGAAGGTCAGCTCAGAGAGGTCTCTGTGCCTGGCGCCTGGCCCACACCTCTAAGAAACTCCTGTTGCCACCAGAGAGAGTCTCCCATCTGGAAACAGTTTTGATGTTGACCCTGTTGAGAGTCAGTGTAATGCAGCAGATGGGGTTCAGAGATTTAAGGAGGGGAAATCTGGCTCTGCTAACTTTCATCTGTGTGACCTGGGGCAATTTTTTAAATCTCTCAGAGCCTCAGTTTCCTCATCTGTAATTGGGGTCTAACAACAGTATCCACTTTTTAGGGTTGGAAGGATTGAGTAAGAACCTGTATGCATGTATGTAGGTACAGTGTTTGGCATATAGTAAGTGCTCAATAAATATTTGCTTTTTAAAAAGTTATCTCTAATAGAAGTTCAAAAAAACCTTTTGGGAGCCCAGCAAGGGGAGCAGTGAACACCTTCTGGGAAGGGGGGTGGTGGTGTCAGGGTTATGACTAACTCTACCTGGAAGCAAAAACCTTTGAACTGGCTCTTTTCCTTCCGTGAGTAAATTTCCAGCGTGGGGAGGTTACACTGATCTTCTCTGGGGACCTTACTTTGCAGTTGCACATTCCAAAGGCCTTTCCTTTCCATTCTGGGGAAAGAAGACACAAAGAGCACCCATGAAAGCAGTTACTAATTGTGTGACCTTGGGCAAGTCACCCTTGCCTCCTCACAAATAAAATCCCCTCATCAGTAATATGGGGATCATACTACTGGCTGCCCGGCACGCTTGCTACGGGATCAGGAGACTGTGCATGTGAAATGTTTAGCAGAGTGCATGGTGCACAGTAAAATGCCCGTTAAAAATTAGCCTATAATGTTATCCTTAGTTGAGTGAAGCACAGGTGCATCTATATTTTGGAGAAGGGTCCAGGGAGAGAAATTTCTGGGTCCCCCACCTCCCAGGTCAACAGCATTCCATTCAAGCTGTCAGTTTACACTTGAAAGCATCCATTTGTTCTGAACCTTGAGCAAATCCAGGCCTCCTGTACCCACAGCAAGAAAAAGAACTTTCTGCCTGATCCTCATTTTTTTTCTGATTCTTTCTTTTTTCTTTTCCTTTTCTTGTCTTTTTTCTTTCTTTTCTTTCTTTCTTTTAAAATAAATGCCTGCACACATGTTATTTATTTATTTTTGGTTAACGTTAAATTGAGGTTTTGACCGAAACTCAGCTTGCACATACTTGAAAAGCCATCAGGCTTGTTGGGCCGCGGATAAAGGTCTTGGGATTTCCCCGCGGGGCTGCGGAGAGTACAGACAGGAAGCCCGGGACCCAGCGCCTGACCAGAACTTCCTCCGGGGAGGCTGGAGCAGAGCACGGCATCCTGCTCGAACTCTCCAGAGCAAGCACTGTTCTGCTCCCAGGGGCGCGCTTGGAAGAGGGACCCTGGCCCTGACCCTTGGGTCCAGACCCAGCCAACAGCAGGAGGGAAGCTGAGGCCTCCCCACCCCTGGGAGAGGCTGACACTGTCAGGCTGGAACCTTCCATTCTGGCCCAACCTCTCCCCCCTGCCCCACCCCTCTCTGCTCTGAGGAGGGAATTGAGAAGGGACTTTCCAGAGAGCGTTTGCGTGCAGGGTGTGGAAATGGAATAAAAGCATATGCAAATAGGCCCTTGCGTGCCTTCCTCTACTCCAGTGAGCAAGAGCCTTTCTCCAGAAAAGATGCTCTAGCTCCAAGACACTTGACAGGTCTCTTCCTTCCCTGGACGGCGGCGACAGGGCCGAGTGGAGTGGTAAAGCCTGGGCAGGAAGCCATGCCAAAGGGGAGGGCTGGATGGACAGGAGGAAATGGCAAAATGAGGAGGGGGAGAACGGGCCGCTGCATTGGAAAAGATAAAGTAAAATGAAATTTTAGGAGCTCTCTGTGAGTGTGAGCTGGGAAAAATAATCATTGCAAGCTGATTTATTATGTACTTATCTTCTCTCTGAGAGGCAGCAGTCTTTGTACGGTGGATTATTGCAGAGTAAATGGCACATTAAAGATATAATCAAGATGTTTAAGGCATCTGAATGACATTAGAGTTAAAATAGGTGAGACTCTTGTTATGGTCTATAAATATAAAAATGTCAGTGGCTTGGATGCATTTCCACTGCTTTAGTTAAGATGTGACTCCATTTCCAGAAGGAAACTATTTCTAACCTTTTGTTATTTTCAGGATGGGGTAGGGTGGGATTGGGAAGTGGCATAGAACCTATATGGATCATCAAATAATATGCTTTAAACCCTGGAGTTGTAGACTGTGGCCTCTGTTTAGCAAGTCATAAACTTTCTTGCAGTAACAATAGCATGTAAATATGGGACATACATATGATGTAATTTGGGGGCTTAGGGAGTGGGGGATTATGGGGATTGTGGCTGCTGTGTTTTGTTTATTGTTTCCTATTCCTGATTCAATCTTTGATACAAGAGGTTATTTTAAAAAATTTTTTTTAACATACTGAACTTGACTTGTATATTAATTGGGCAAGTAGTGTAGCTTCTCTTTCTTGAAAGGTTAATTATTGTGCTATTGTTTTTTCTTGTCATTTGGGACCTTCACATTCAGTGCCCATTATTTCATTTGCCTGCTCAGGCTTGCACTTGTTTTTGCCCCAAACCCTTTCGATTACGGTGTGCTGTGCTGACATTTGCCCCCAAGTTGTTAGCTCTGGGTTTTTGAACAGAACGAATTTCTCTTTGGTTGTTTTTAATAAAAACCACCTTGCTCTCATGATGCACTGTACTCCTCAGAACTGCGGAAACCTTGACTTTGGGGTTTGCTCCTATTGTTTGGAATTGCTAGGGTTGCTAGTGCGTGGGGTAGGTGGTGGTCTCCTTTTAGGATTCCCCAGGTCCAGGTATGGGATGGGGTGCAGTGCTGAGAAAGGCCAGTGATGCTTCTTGGTCATCCTGTCTCTGAATTCCTGTCATCCCACTTTTTCCAAGGGCCCTGTGGGAATTCACTGCAGTCTCATCTTTTCAGTGTAGGCCTTTGGGTTAAATCTGTAGCAAATATTTATTTTCTCTGGCTGTTCACAGTTTACAGTCATGGGCATGGTCCCTAAAAGCCAGATTTTGGGCATTTTTTGGATTCAAATGGTGATTCTTCCACTGGTGGTTCTCGATTGTGCCAAAATGTCCTTAGTTTGGTTCTGGCCTCATTCTTAATAATAATAATAACAACAATTGTAACAGATTAAAAGATTTTAACAAAACTACTGAAGTATTTTTATGATTTACAGTTTGCAAAGCATTTTCATAGGTCATGTAATTCTTCCGTAAAATTTGTAAGGTTAGTAAAGACAAGTAGAATTAGCACATAATGGGAGTTTATTAAATATTTGTTGAATGAATGAATTATACCCATTTTGCTACTAAGGAAATTGAGACCCAAAGAGGTCGAGTGACCCATTCAAGAACCCACTGCCCAGGATGGACTCAAACTCATATCTTCTGACTTTTTCCACTAAGACCAGCTCTGATAATAGTGTGTAATATGCTATTTGTTGTCCTTTCTCCAGGAAAGTCTATGATTCTCTAAAAAAGATTCTGGGGGAAATGCAGACAGATGGCTATACTATTGGAGGGGTGACAGAGAGCCTTGCCTACCCCTCTATATAGATTTTTCTTAGATTCCTTACTCTGCCAGAAATTTGTATCCTTAAAGACATGACTATTTGGATACATTCCTTATTAGGGATAAAAACACAAGATCATGCTGAAAAAATGACTGTTTTGGATTTTTACTATTTCTTAGATGTTTGGGCATTAAACCTCATAGATGTCAGGGGAAGGTAATACAAGAGCATTGGGTGTGGAGCTGAGAAATTTCTCTAGCTTCGTTTCTTGCGGTACTGGGGAGAGTCATGCATGCCACCATTTTGGTGGGGACCTGGTGTGCAGGGATCACAGCTGTGTGGCCTGTAGCAGCTGCTCCCGCTGCTGGAGGAAAGTCACCCAGGTCAGCTCAGATATTAAAATAATAAGATAAGAGCCCCTTGTTCTATCAGGGCCAAGGCTTAGGCTGTAGGGTTGGAGCCATTCAACAACATTCCATCTGATTGCCAGGGACTTCCTTCAACCTCGTGACACAGGAGCAGAGAGAAAGAGGGAGAATTTCCCTCCTAAATCTAAAGCTAATCAGAGAGGAATGCCAGTGGGTATCCGCCCAAGGGCCTTTCCCTTTGACTTCTGTAACTGGAGATTCGAAGCTTTGGCTGTGAAATTTCTCCCAGAGGAAAGCTGCAAAAACTGTTTTGATGACTTCTTTATTGAATTGATACTTCTTCCTTCTTCAACAAGCCTAGGTGGTCTCGAACTTGCCAGTCTGTTTCTTAATGGGTTTTTGGGGATTTTTTTGCCTTGTTTAGGAAGGCCCTTCCAAAGGGAAGGTTATAAAGAGTTATTCTTACCTTTACTTAGGAAACTTTATAGTTTTAATTGCTATCTACTGTTTATTTGCAGTTACTTCTTTTATCCATGTGAGTATATATTTGATAAATGCAAGACAGATCTGAAGTTAATTTTGTCCTTTATGGATGTCAGTTTTTCCCTCTGCTTTTTTTTTTTTTAAATAGCTTTTTAACTTTAGGGTAGTTTTAGAATTATAGAGAAGTTGCAGGGATAACAGACAGTCCTATATATCCCTCTTAGCTGGTTTTTGATTTGAAGGTATATTTTTGCCTAGACCTAATTTCTCGCATAGATACAGATGTCTTTCTAGAATTTCACTTGTTTTATTGATGTTTTTGCTCTTTCTGTCCCCAAATCGTATGTTTAATTAATATTATTTCTGGAGAATTCATAGCTATGGTAGGGAATCTGAGATCTCACGGGGCTTTTAAAGGATTACATCCAGACTTCAGGCTGGTAAAGCATTAATAACCCTGTTTGTGGATGATGTTGCTGCTGAGGTGACTGGCCAGGAAGGAACACATGCATCTCTCTAGTACATAGGGAAGGAGGTCATCATTAGTGACCTGCCCCTTGTACAGCACGCCCTGTTCTCTGAGCACGAGCCTTGGACACAGTGGTAAGGATGAGACTCTGGAGTAGAGTTTCTCCTCAGGACTATTGATATTTTGGGACTGATCATTGGCTGTGGGGACTGTCTTGTGCATTATAGGATGTTTAGCAGGATCCCTGGCCTCCACCCACCAGGTGCCATTAGCACCCTTTACTACTCAAGACAATCAAAATTTTCTGCAGACATTGCACGTGTGCCTAGGTGTCAACCCTCTGGTCCCCCTCAGCAGTGGAGAAGTACTATTCTGCAAGCTGCCTGAGGGTTGGCCATGGTTCTGCTGCTTAGTAGCTATGTGCCTGCGTTTCCTATCGTGTAGAATGCCTGTCTCCCAGGATGGTCCTGAGGACCAAAGGAACAAATACACATGAAGCACTCAGAACAGACCCTGCTAGGTCAGACCCTAGCTCAATGGTAGTTATTACTATTATTTTAAAAATCTTTTATGCTTTTTCTCGTTCCTAGTAACCGTACAGACTTCCCATTTTTCTCCTGCCTCCATATCTTCTCCACCATGGCGCAACTATATTTAAATCAACAATATTTACCAAAAGATTACATGTCTTTGTTAATGACATGGAACTGTATTTTCAGAGCTCCATAACTACTAATTAATCAGCTCCCATGATAAACTCATCTGAGCTGCCTGTGAATTTTATTTGCATCTACTAAAGAGCAATTCCAGTTAGTTAACAGGCTTTTAAGTGACAATCCAGCTCTGTGAGTAGCAGAAAAGCCCAGAAATGATTTTCTAAGCAAGGTGGTAATGACAGTGGGAAGAGAGAAATCTGGGAAAGGAGAAGACTGAGGATATACATGATTTATTCACTTGATGGCATTGGGGGCACTGTGTTCATTTTCTGTTGAAATGCATCATCATGTTGAGATGCCAAGGGGAATGGATGGAAGACAATTCAGGTTACTGAGTTCCCCCACCCCCTTTTTTTTTCTTTTCATAGCAACAGCTTTTGTAAAACCATAATGTTTGCTATTAAGCTTGCTGGAGAGCCTGTCTTATGGGGACGATTATTTTTAGTGTTTAGGAAGATCTGTATGACATGGGACATGTGGACTGTCTGTACCTTTGTCCAGGGCTCACTTCCTCCAGTGAAAGTAGGACTTGGTTTGCAGAGGAGAGAGGAATGCCCTGGTCTGGGCTGGAGGGTCAGGAGTCCAGGCAAGGCTATTAGTTTGATGACCTTGGTGAGGCTTGGTTAATTTACTTAGCCAGTGCAGCTGGGTAATTGGCAGCCTTTAGTTCTGGAGCTGAAATAATTAAGCCAAAATTCCAGTTCTTTAACTTGCTGACTGCATGCCCTTGGGCAAACCACATAACCTTTTCTCCTCGATAAGGGGATGTGGATCATAGTACCTATCTCCTAGCTTTGTTGTGAATTTTAAAGGAGGTGATTCATTTAGCCCAGTGACTGGCACATAAGTACTTATACATCGTAGCTATTATGACAATTGTTATGGTTATTATTTATTTGAGTGTCCTTCCTGAGCTGGGCACTGTGCGAGGGGCAGGGGACTCATCCAGTTCAGATAAGACAATTTGTGGCTCTGAAGGGAAATAAACCCTGGAAATTAGACCGTCTGGATAGGTGAACCTTGAAATCTGTGTAAGTCGGATGGAGTCAGAGAAGTCCCCATTGATGGTACCTTAGTAACCACAAGGGCATGGACCCCAGATATGGGCAGAGCCTATGCACCGGGGTCAGACATTCAAGGCCATGGATGCAGGTGTGTGGAGCTTTGAATGATTTTTCCCCGAATTAGGAAACAATTACCAAATTTGAAGTGGATAGGCTGGAAGACCAGACAGAAAAGAATTGTCTGTTTTTGCTGAGCGAATCCAGCCATCAGACATTTTCTGCAGACTTTAAACATAATTTGCATTAAGCTAGGTTCTGTCTGCTTCCTGGCCGACTGGGCCCCGGAGCATGGAGATGCTCGGTATCTGGTATGTGGCTGCAATCATTTTTTTGGGGAGCTGTGTTCTGTTAAGTCTCTTTTCTCATTGCAAGAAGGTGCCTCATGGTTTTAAGGGAATTTTGTTTCACACAAAGTACCGAGGAAGTTCAGTACTAGAGGATAACTCTGCAGTTTCTTACTGGTGAAGGTTTATTGTCTCTGTTTCTTTAGTATCACCATGTCTGCTCCAGCTTTCCTCCTAAGGCTACAAGCAGAGATCTAAATGAGATAATTATGCAGACTATTTAAAATCTTTTTAAAAATAAAGTGCTATAAAAGGAACTTTTTTAATAGTGAGCATATAAAGTATGTTGGATGCATTTCCTTTACACCTTTTGGGAGTGAACTGGAAGACAAGGATTAATTTAGCTTTGAAAAGATTTTAGATTTGTAAAGTTATAACAAGATGAGTAGATCTCCTAAAAGCCTTACATACTGAAAATGCATTCCTTTCTTCTAACCCTATATAGCAAAAGCAGAATGCCACAGTAGTAATTTTGTTTGGTGAGATTATATTCATAACAGCTTTTGGGTTAGTTTTTATTTTTCCCTCAAATGGTGGGAAAAATACATCAGAGAGAAGGGGATGGAGTCTTGGAAATAGAAGTGAATAATGCTACTATCATAATGCACCGAGACCAAATCAGGTGAGGGATTTCTTTTCATAGGATCAATTATACATTTGCCCAATAGAGTTACATAATAGAATTCTGTCTTAAAAACGAATTTAACTTTTTATTGATTTAATACAACTTCAGTTTTCCTGGGCTCTACACCGGGGAAATGCTAATAATGGTGAGAACAGTTGTGTTGATAAATGTAAATGGTCAATGGTTAAAAATCCATTCTTTGTGTTATTGTTTTTGGTGTGTGTGTCCATGTTTTCTGACTACAAATCTCATAAAGTTGACAAAACGGCTCATAGCGTGGAGTACATTCTGGTAAATGGGAGGTAATTTCCTTTTCTGAGTCGCTCTGTCTTGCTCTCCATCCTGGCAGAGAGATGATTCTGGCTGTGCTGTTTAAGTTCGTTTTGACCTGGCTGCATCGGCAGCACAGGAACAAAGTACTGCCTTGTTGGAGATGCAGACGTTGAGGAACCTGAGGTTGGAGGGTCTGTGTGCCTCGTACAGGGGGAGCCTCTGATGTCCCCTGTCCCCGCAACATAGTAACTGTTCAGACAGCCCGTAGACAGGTGCTCTGGCGGTTATGGTGGGCTATGGAACAAGAATGTGTCAGTTGGGCAGAGGGTAGGAGAGTGGGGACAAGCGACGATCTTCCTATGGGCAGAGAGAAGGAGTTGTTAATTATAAGAAAAGCCTAGAATTTATCACAAAATAATTACCCAAGAAATGTTTTCAAATCATCTACCATGTGCAATGCACTGTTGCTATGGGTTGGGGGTAAAGAGGTTGAAAAATATCATACCCGCCTTTGAGAATTTCGTAGTCCCGCAGGACTTGTACTGATAGAGTCAAGACCTTGTGGGATCAAGTGTTAAATTGTGTGATTAGGTGATGGATACACAGGATTATTTCTTGCTCCCCTCCCAATTTTTGCCAAACTCATCCAGAATATTCAAAAAGTGCAATGAGGTGGGGGCAGGTGCCTGGGTGGCTCACTTGGTTAAGCACCGACTTTGGCTTGGGTCATGATCTCGCGGTTTGTGAGCTCGAGCCCCACATTGGGCTCTGTGCTGACAGCTCAGAGCCTGGATCCTGCTTCCGATTCGGTGTCTCCCTCTCTCTCTGCCCCTCCCCTGTTCATGCTCTGTCTCTATCTCACACAAAAATAAAATAAACATAAAAAAGTGTTTTTAAAAATGTGTAATGGAGATCACAGTATTTTCCTGTTTCCTCTATCTTCTATTAGGGTCAACTCCAAATTCCTGAGTAAGGCTGATGGGAACTGGCCCTTGGCTGTCTGGGCCTCCCTTACTTCTACACTATCCCCGGTCTCATTACTGGCCCCAGCCGAGGGACCCCTGCCAGTCCCCACCTGTGCCCAGTCACATCCTATCTCAGAGTATTTGAACATTCTGTTCCCTCTGCCTATATGCCTTTTTGCCTGCTCCTCACCAAACCACAGACTGTTTATCCTTCAGGATTCATTCCTCCTCTTCCTTTTAAAATTATTTTAAAAATACATATATTTTAAGTTTACATATTTACTTTTGAGAGAGAGAGTGAGGGCAGGGGATAGGCAGAGGGAGAGAGAGAGAGAGAAAAAGAGAGAGAGAGAAAATCCCAAGCAGGCTCTGCACTGTTAGTGTAGCTCACAAACCATGAGATAATGACCTGAGCTGAAATCAAGAGTTGGGCACTTAAGGAGAGCCTGGATGGCTCAGTTTAAGCGTCCAACTGTGGCTCAGGTCATGATCTCACAGCTCTTAAATTTGAGCCCCACATCAGGCTCTGTGCTGACAGCTCAGCCTGGATCCTGCTTCAGATTCTGTGTCTCTCTCTCTCTCTCTGCTCCTCCTCTACTTGCACTCTGTGTTTCTCTCTCTCTCAAAAACAAATAAACATTTAAAAAAGTTTAAAAAACATTTCGGGGCTTTACCAACTGAGCCACCCAGACATCCCCCTCCTTTTTTTTTTTTAATTTTATTTTTTAAAACAACCTCTAAATCAAATGTGGGGCTTGAACTCCAAACTCTGAGATCAAGACCCCTACCAAATGAGCCAGCCAGATGCCTCCAGGATTTCTTAAATGTCACTTCCTAACCACCAAGTGCTTTATAGGATTTTGTGCTTTTCCATTGGTTGGCACAGCTCACTTGTTATGTATGATTATTCCTGAGATCTTGTTATTTGGTGAACTCCATGGGGTCAAAGACAAGAGCCGTGTTCCTCTTGCTCCCTGCAATACCTCCAGCGTTTGTCCCAGGGCCTGACATGGAGCAGGTGCTCCCTAAATGACTGAGAATGAATAAATGAACAAAGTAATGAGCAAATGTATGTATGTATGTATGTATGTATGGACGGATGGATGGATGGATGTTGTGGAAGGAGAGATTCCCTCGGGCTGATGCAGTTGCCCTTTCAAAGCAAACTGTCTCTCCTGCTAGGCACTTGGCATGTTGTACTAAATGTCCTGCTTGTCTACCCTCATGTACCCAAAAGCTCCTAAAGGGCATAATCAACTTTTTATCTCCAGAGTGTAGCTCACACAGAAGCTCAGTGATAGTTTATGGGATGGAGCATGCATTGGGCATGAGTGGAGGGGGACTTCTCTGTGTTTTAAAGTGTGCTTGGGGATGAGAGGAAGGTGGAGGAAAAGTGAATGTAAGCACCCGAAATAGCAGTAAGAGCTGAGATGCAAACCTGATTAGGGTTAAAACATCAAGCTGAAAACCTGAATTAGAAAAATCCTGGGCAGCCACCAGACACAGCCTGACAGGATGTACTCATACTACAGTTTGCAGGGTTGGGGTGGGGAGGTCGCTTGGAATTTCCCCAGCTGCACTTAATACCTTGTATGATGTCTGTCTTTCAGCTTGCTGGTCACCTCAGGAGCTTTAGGCATTCAAGAAATATTTATCAAGCACCTGTTACACGCATTTCTGGTGGGGGAAATATGCCCCCAGAGCATGAAAATTGGCTCTTGGGGGTGAAAAAAATCTTAGTGTTTTTTATGCATATATGTATGTTATGTTTTTATGTATATGTCTGAAGCACAGATATACAAATAGCATGTAACAGCATACGATATATCCGTGATATTAAAATTTCATAGTGGGGGTGATTAGGAAAATATATCTGAAGTGGCTCATTCAGGGGATGATAATGAAAAAAAAAAGTTCTCAGGTTGCAAACTGACTGATTCTCTACCAGGCATGATTCTGGTCAAAGGGCATAGCCTCATGGAGCTTTTTTTTCTTTTAAAAAAAAAGTTTATTTATTTATTTTGGGGTGGGGGGAGAGAGAGAAAGAGAGAGAGAGAGAATCCCAAGCAGGCTCTGCACTGACAGTACAGAAGCCGATGTGGGGCTCAAACTCATGAACTGTGAGATCATGACCTGAGCTGAAATCAACAGTCAGATGCTTAACCAACTGAGCCATCCAGGCTCCCCCATGGAGTTTTCATTCTTATGTGGCAGATAGGCAAATAAGTAACCATGACTATCACAGAATAAGACATTTTATGAAGAAGGAAAACAGGGTGAGGGGATGGAGCACACAGGGGTGAGTGTTGGCATGTTTGTGATTATTTTGGCTCTGGGGTCAGGTGATCCTGATGAGGTGACATTTGAGTCTGGGAGAAGCAAGAGGTGAACATGGCAAATATTTGGATGAAGAGCATTCCGGGAAAAGGAAATAGAGTGGAGGAATCGAAACAGCAAGGAAGCCAGTTGGGCGGGAGTGGATGAGTGAGAAAAGGATGGTAGGAAATAAGCCTGGGTGGGGCCAGACCACACAAGCCCTGCAGGTCATACTAAGAGGGTTCTGCACTTTGCACTGGATGTGCAAGGAAGCCATGGAGAGCTTTCTTCAGGGAAGTGCCATAATCTGATTTACCTGCTGATCAGATCCCTCTGGCTGCTGTTTGAGGGTGGATTGTAGAGGCAAGAGTGGAATGGGGCAGTGAGGAGGTGGCTGCTGGGGTCTCTGGGGCAGGAAACGGTGGTGGGGGTGCAGGTGAGGGGTTAGGTTCCTTGTGCTATGAAGGAAGAGTTCTCAGGACTTGCAGAGAGTTGCATGGAGGGTGTGAAAGAAACAAGTCAATATGCCCTGGATTCCACTTACTGAACAGAGGTAGACTGTGGGAGGAGGGTTATCTTCCCAGGGGGCAGTCTTAGAGTGAGGTCTTCCTTCCACCAGCTGCTGGCTCCCTTTTTTGAGGCCAGACTGAGTATGTGTTATATGTTGCCTCCTACGGTTACTTATTTTTCATAGCTGTACCTTGCCACCTTATTTTACTTTATGGAGGAAACCTTTATTTATTTTTTTGTAACTTCTCTAAGAGGCAGGTAGTGGGGCAGAATCGTTAGAAATGTTAGTTGTGTGTGCTAGGGTGAGGATTTAACCATTTACCTTCTACTCCTCCTTCTTCCTTTTTTCTTCCTCCACTTCCTCCTTCTTAATATTTTTCTACCCTCGTCAAGCAGAGATGGCAAAATTATCTGCTTCTTATGGCTTGTAAGAGTAAAGTGAAGTTTGCACATGAGGTGACTTGTTTGGTTCTGGCAAACAGTTGGCTCTTGGCAGTTACTATGTTGTGTGGCTCCCCACTTCCCATTAGATTTTTGCTGGCTGTCCTATCTCAGGGTCATCTATGTTGGAGCACTCTAGAGTGAGGCTATCACTTTCCTCCCTTCCATGTCTTGGTTTTCCTTCACATAAAAGAGGGAAGCAAGACTTAAGAAATAAAACAGGTGAGGCCCTTCAGTGCTGGTATTTACATTGTGCATTACATTGTATTCTAAGTCTAAAAGGCTACATTGAGTTGAGGGTGCTGGAGAAGCCATTACATGCCCAGCAGGAAAGCAAACACCCAGTGGATCATTCTGAGTAGGTGGTGCATGACCAATACAGGATGTGCATATAATAATCACCAAATTGTGTGGATCCAACCAGAATTAAAAAATGCCTGGAGCTTTGGCTTAGGGCCATGGATGAACAGAGCCTGAAGCCTGGCATGGAACAGGAGTGAAAGTCTTGGGTGTAGCACAGTGATAGATAGAAACAAATGTAAGTATAAACAGAGATGAAAATATGTGGCTGCCTGTTTCCCTCTCTGTATTTGTGACAGACTTTGTTAATCTATCACATCATTTGTTCCTGATTCTGATATAAAACTACCATTTATTGGGTATTGACTGAATAGTAGGCACTATGTTCTAGAAACATTACCTGGCTGAATCCCAACAACTCAGTGCCATAGAGCTAATATTATCCTTAAAGTACAGGTGAGAAAAGTGAGTCTCAGAGAGGTCAGTAACTTGTCCAGGATCACACAGCTGGCTGGTAGCAGAGCTGGGAGTAGGACTTTGGCAGCCAAACTCGAAAGCCTGCTCTCTAACCATTTTGTGTTACTGCCTCTAGATATGCACAGATGCTACCTCAGAATCCTTCTACCTGGTAAATTCATTCTCATCTGCTTCATTAAGATTTTGGGATTCAGATTCATATTACAGTTAACATTCATTTGCTCATTCATTCATTCACTAATTAAACAATATTTTGGTGCATCTACCATATGCCAGGCACAGTGTTAAGTGCTAAGAATTCAGTAGTGAATAAGACAAAATCCCTGCTTAGGGCTCTACTGAGTGGAAGGATCACTTCTTGTTTAGGACCCTCAGTGGGTAGGAAGGCTCAGCATTTATGTGATTTGGGACTTAGTGCCTCCTTCCTTGCATTGAACCAGAATGTTTCCCAATTGATGATAGAAATCAGCAACAACCTAGAAAATGAATTATGATGCCCCAGGATGCACCCTGAATCAAAATTGGGCCAGCCGCCACCTTTTTTCTGATGTGATTGATTAAGCTGTATGGTCTTGGGCCTCAATTATAACTCATGGTCAAGCAATGCTTTCTCATGCATGGCTCACTTTGCTGCTGCCAGCCCCTGATTGGAAAGAGGAGGCCTCTGATGCGTAGAGAGGTTACATGACTTGCCTAATTCTTACAGTGATAGGAGACAAGCTGGGACCAGAACCTAGTTCCAAGTTCTAGTTCCTTGTTTTTCTTATCCATCATGCTGACATCTTAATGTCTTTAGGCTTTCAGTTTCCCCATCTATAAAATAAGGACATTAAGCCACATGATTTCTAAAACTAACTTCCTCCTTCCCTTCCTTCCTGCCTTCCTGCCTTCCTACTTTAATTCTGGAATACCTACAGAGTCTATACAACTAAAGCTGGAAATAATGTTATGAAAAACACACACACACACACCAATCAAGAAAGCTAAAAGACAACCCACAGAATGGGAAAGAAATATTTGCAATCATATTTAAGGGGATTGTATTCAGAACATACAAGGAACTGTTACAAAAGACAACCCACTTAAGAAATTGGCAAAGGATCTGAATACACATTTTTTCAGAGAAGACATACAAATGGCCAGTAAGCACATGAAAAGATACTCAGTATCATTAACCATCAGGGAGATGCAAATCAAAACCACAGTGAGATGCCACTTCACACCCAGTAGGATAGCTATGATCAAAAGAAAGAGAATAACAAGTATTGGTGGAGAAATTGAAATCCTCCTATACTTCTAGTAGAGTTGTAAAATAGCACAGCCACTTTGGAAAACAGTCTGGCAGTTCATGAAAAGGTCAACCATAGAGTTACCATATGATCCAGCAATTCTACCCGTAGGTATAAACCCAAGAGACAGGAAAACATAATGTCTACCAGAAGACTGTACACAAGTGTTCACAGGAGCCTTATGCATAATAGGCAAAAACCCAAATGCCCATCAACTGATGGATGGATAAACAAAATGTGGTATATCAATACAATGGAATGGAATATTATCCACCCGTAGAAAGGAATGAAGTACTTCTACATGCTGAAACATAGATAAACTTTGAAAACATCATGCTAAGTAAAAGAAGTCGACCACAAAAGGTCACATATTGTACAATTCCACTGATATAAAATGAATCAATCAGAATGAGCAAATCTTTAGAGACAGAAAACAGATTTGTGGTTGCTTAGGGCTGAGAAAAATGGGGAGTGACTGCTAATGGGTACTGGGTTTATTTTGGGGATGATGAAAGTGTTCTAAAGTTGATTATGTTGATGGTTGCACTGTCTGTGAATATACTAAAAACCAATGTATTGTACAAGTGAATAATATGGAAAATGAATTATATCTCAATAAACCTCTTATACATATTTTATTTATTTTTTATTTTTTGAGAGAGAAAGAGAGTGAACTGGGCAGGGGCAGAGGGGGAGGGAGAGAGAGAATCCCAAGCAGGCTCCATGCTCCGTGCTCTGGGCTCAGAGGAACCCATCGCAGGGCTTGGGGCTTGATCTCACGACCATGACATTATGGCCTGAGCCAAATCAAGAGTTAGATGCTAAACTGACTGAGCCACCCAGGTGCCCCCTGTTATATATATTTAAAGAACCCTAGCATGGTCTCTGCCTTTGTGGGAAACATAATCTTGCTAGGAAGATAAATATTAATCAAATAATTATCCAGAGAAATTTATAGTTACAAATTATGGTCAGTGCTAGGGAAAGAACTGGATATTATAAAAGAATAGCAGGAGGCTAATGGGGGTTACAGAAAAGGTATTAGAAAAACTCTAACATTCAGGTGCTCCAGCAGAGATCCCCAAATAGCACTGGCTTAGATGAGGCAGATGCTTAATCCTCGCTGGTGCAGTACAGCAGGTGTAAGCAGTCTAAAGCTTATATAGAAGCCCTACAATTTCAAGGATCTACTAACATGTTGCTCTTCCCCTCCATTGAAGGGGCTTTCTACTATGTCTATAGTCCAAGCAGTGAAAAGGAGGAAAGGGGCACTGAAGTCTCATCACTTCCGCTCAGAGCCAGTCACACATGACGGGGATGTCCCAGGTGTTCATGTGTCCAGATTAAATTCTGGGGTTCTATTACTATGAAGGGGGGGCAAAATTTGGGTGAGTAGCTAGCAGTCTCTGCCATTGATGGTCTCTCTGAGGAGGTGACATGGAGGGTGAGAACCTATGGATGAGTTGGTGTTAAAGAAAGGGAAGAGTTTTCCAGGCAAGAGGGATGACATGTGTCAGGGACATGAGGCAGGAGAGACCAGCTCTACCATTTAATGCTGCTTAGTGCTGATGATATCCACCACACACACCCCTCCTGATTCTTAGAACCTGTGAGTGCCACGACTTGACCTGGATTCACCTGCCTTTTCTCTCTCATATCTTGCAGGGCTGGGATGAGCCAGGACCGCAAGGAGGGGGGCTTTGTGCTGACTCCGGAAGGCTGGGTGTGTATCCTCAGCTTTGAGAACTGAATTCCATGGGTTGTGTCAGTGTCAGACCTGTGAAGTTCAGTTCTTCAGCTGGGATATCTCTGTCGTCGTGGACTTGGGGACATTGCAGACAGCAGACCCAAGGGTGGCAGAAGAATTTGGAAGACTGGAGCAGATGGGCAAAGTCTCTGACTCCAAAGAAATAGGGAGGTTGGGCTCATGGGAAAAGCATTCAATTGATTGTGAGAAAACTTGAATTCTATGCAGAGCAGTTTCCCAAATGGCTAAATGAATGCTCTCTGCAAGTCATTCTTGCTACAGCTGCTGCCACTACTACTTTACATATATTGATTACTTCCGGCCATCCAGGTACTGTACTGCCTTACATGCTGTTATAGGAGACTCCGGGGGAAAATCACTAATGAAGCTTGAGACACCCAGAACTGCCACGTAATGATATCTTCCCCTCTTCATGGGATCAGACAGAATTAATAGAATGTGACCGTTATTCTTTAGCATGGATTGCTGAGATAACTGAGATAAAACCCTTTTGAAGATGAGAATCATGGGTACATCCCTCTTATGGGACTCTGTCCTTTTATTTGAATCTCTACTTCCTTGCCTTCTATAAATACATTAGGATACATTGTGTCCTTGTATTACTAGCAAGGCAAAATAGGCTGTAATTAGACTTTACCAGGATCCCTAGTTTCTCCCAAAGGGAAGAGGGATACAGAGGTTTTGAAGGCTCTCTCCATTTGCTGGCATGGTTAGTTGCATGTGGTGGGTCAAGCCCTTCCATTGTCTTCCTCTGTCAGCAAGTCAGTTAGATTTATTTTGAGGCTCAGGTTTGGTATGATGATGACAATTTCTACCTTTAGGCAGAGTGCTGGGGCTGTATAAGTAATACCTGGACATTCATTAGGTTTTAGATTTGATGGGGGAATAAGGAGTTTTATCTCTTGGAAACTCATTGGTCCATCACCATCTCTTGGTGTCCTGAAAGGTCCATCTCTGTATAGTCTACAGAAGTGAAGTGCAGTCTGGCCCAGAGAGGAGAGGCAGGCACAAAGTGGGAGTCACCAAAGCACGCATATTCTCACACTCTCTTCTCAGTGACACTGAGGTTGATCGAGTGCGTACCATGGATGGCCACTGTGCTCAGGGCATTTCTTGCATTCACACCAAGCCTTGTCTGGAAAATAGGGACCAATTAGCAAAGGGATATTGTAGCTACGTTCTATGGATGTAACGAGGTGCTTGATTCTTATGAAAGCCCCCTGGCACGGGTGTGGAACATGTGCACGCTCTCGGCTGTGCTGATAGTATCAACAGCCTCCCCCACCCATGTCACCCTGCCCACTTCCGCCCTTTGCTTACTAGACCCCTAGCCAGTGACTCATTCTTGAACCAGAACATTGGTGAAGCTCGACTGAGACCAGAGATCAGCGTCTTTAGACCTAGGCTGCTGGAGGAAATCCAGAATTGACACCAGAAGCTCCAAATGCTCTGGGTTTCAGACCAGCTGTTCTGTGAACACTCAGACCCAGAACTCTGACTTACTACAAAAGGCTCATCCTTACCACAGGTGAGTCTTCCTAAAACAAACCTCATAAATGAAATATGGAATACATACAAACACGTGCACACACCCATGCACTGAAAAATGATAGTGCCATAGATCTGTGAGTAAATGTTCCCCATATAAAAGACTGTTTCAGGGTGCCTGGGTGGCTCAGTCAGTTGAGTGTCCGACTTTTGATTTTGGCTCAGGTCATGATCCCAGAGTCATGGGATCAAGGACCATGTTGGGCTCCGTGCTGAGTGTAGAGCCTGCTTAAGATCCTCTCTCTCTCTTGTCCCGCCCCCTCTCCCCAGCCCCTCTCCTGCTCTCCCTCTCTAAAATAAAATTTAAAAATTAAAAAAAAAATAAAAGACTGTTTCATTTCCCAAGAGGATTTGAATTTAAGATTCCATTATGTGGGTACCTGGGTGGCTCAGTCAGTTAAGTGACCAACTCTTGATTTCAGCTCAGGTCATGATCTCACAGTCCTGAGATTGAGTCCTGCCTTGGGCTCTGGGCTGGGCATGGAGGCTGTGGTGAGATTCTCTCTCTCCCTCCCTCTCCCTCTGTCCTTCCCTCAGGCTCTCTCCCTCTCTCTCTCAAAAAAAGAAAATATTCCATTAAGTAATACATTTCCTGAGGATTTTTAAGGTTGTATTTGCTTTATCAAAACTTATGTAAGAAGCAAAAGCAGGTTATAAAACAGCTTAGATTATATGATTCAATTTATGTAAAATTATAAATATATAGGAATATATGCTTTGAAAGATGTACATCAGTTTATTAAACAGGGATCATCTTTGGGGTGGTGGGAATTGAGATACATTTTCCCTTCTTTGTATTTTTCTCTGTTGTTTAGTTCTTACACTGGGCATATTTAATTCAAACAGTAAAGTTATTGAAGGAAATTTCACACACACTTCTGATGAATCTGGACGGTGCTAGTGCTGTGCATTTGTTGCAAGTTATGCTGCAGAGGTGTGTCATGGAAGAGTGGAGGGAGGTCCCTGACATGTTTAGTGAAGAAGGTAAGCATAGTCCAATATATAGTGTATTTTTTTCTAGTAGCAGGTGATTTTCCCCCTCTGTTATTTATGCTTTTCTGCCCAAATAAAAAAAAAGAACACTCAGTGTATGTGCTGCTTTCCAAGAATCCATCTACTATGTAAACCAGTGGTTTTCAAAGTGTGTTTCCTGAACAAGCAACGTTAGTATCACCTGAGAAATTGTTAGAAATGTAAATTCTCAAGCTCTGCTCAAGACCTACAGAATAAGAAACTCTGGGAGTGGGGCCAAGCAATTTCTGTTTTAACAAGCTCTTTGACTGACTAATGCACAGTAGGGTTTTAGAACCCTAGGTGTCAGTCAAGGGACATCCCCACTGCACTAAACTGGAAGGCAGCTCATGTTGACATAACAGATGCTGTCCCATTCCTACAAATGTGCATACAGGTATTCTGCAAGACCTGTCTCCGAGAGATGACCTACAGGACCCCAAAACCTGGAGTTCCTCACCAGTAATCTTCCAGAAGTGAATAGCAGATCTCTAAGTTTTTAAGCTACAAACTTTAGGTGCATAGAGTCATGTGAAGAGGTGGTTCATTAAGGCAAATTTTTGGGTCATTCCCCTGACCTATAGACTTGGCATCTTCTTCCAGGGTTCTTCCATTTTAACCATCACCCCTAAGGGCTTCCATCAAGGAAGTTCTAGGAAAACACTGAGCTTTTACTTTTCAAACTTCTGCTTGCTTTCTTTCTCTCTCTTTCCGCTGAACCTTATGTCTCTTCTTCCTATCTTCTCCATTCCTTCCTGCTGTGATCGATGAGGTCTCAGAAGCAGATTCATCATCCTTTCTGCTCTGTGCTTGGGAGAGAGCAGGTCAGATGCTTCTGGAAAGGTGCCTTGGGAGTAATAATAATAATGGAAGTATTGATTTGCCATCTTCAAATAATAGGGGAGGTCATGATTTATCAGCTCATGTTGATGAGACACAGTGGGAAGCTGGACACACTACTCAATAGTTGCTGCCTAATCATACAGCGTGGCTGTGGAGATACGTGATTCAGGAACACAGCGGCTCCTTAAGTCCTCTTGCAGTTAAATCTCTGTCAGTTAAGGTGAAGATTCCAGCTTAGGGTTCTCCAGATAAATAGTATATATGTATCTCTCTCTCTCTCTCTCTCTCTCTCTCTCTCTCTCTCTCTCAGGAAGGTAGGTAGATAGATTTATTATAGGAAATTGACTCATGTTGATTATGGAGAGTGGCAATGCCCACGATCTGCAGGGTGAGTCAGCAAGCTGGAGACCCAGGAGTCTGAATTAGGAGGCCTAAGAACTGTGAAAACCAAGGTGTAGTTCCAGTCTGAAGGCTGCAGGTTCAAGACCCACAAAGAGCTGAAATTTCAGTTTGAGTCTGAAAGCAGGGAAATACTAACGTTCAAGAAATCAAGGAGAAGAAATTCTCTCTTCCTCCCAGGAGGTCAGTTGGAGGAGGGCTTCAACTAATTGGATGAGGCCCACCCACATTAGGGAGGATAATCTGTTTTATTTAGTTGACCAATTCCAATATTAATCACACCTAAAAACATCCTTACAGACACACCTAGAATAATATTCAACCAAATATCTTGGCACCCTGTGGCTCAGTCAAGTAGACACATAAAATTAACCTCCACAATTTCCTTTTCATATATACAGTAAAACCTTGGGTTACAAGTAACTTGTTTTGTGAGTGTTCTGCAAGACTGGCAAACATTTCCAATAAATTTTAACTTGATAAACAAGCAATGTCTTGCAATACAAGTAATATGCAATGCTGAATGTCATGATCACAACTGAGCTAATGGGTTATTGAATGCCTTTGATATATGAGTGTTTTAGATTATAAGCATGTTTCTGGAATGAATTATGCTTGCAAACCAAGGTTTTATGGTATATATTTTTGCATCTAGACTCTCTTGCTTTCTTTTTTGATAGCATTTCAGAGTGGTAACTCAGAGCTTGAGTGTTTGGATGGTTGGAGAGTCTGGAAAAATGCTCTGGGGGTGGGGTGGGTAGGGAACCAGGCATCTTCCCTAGTTCCCCTTTGCTCTTCATTACACTAAAGTACTTTTGGGAACTGTTTTTGAAAGAACTCCCCTCTTCTTCCCATCTCCTGGGGCAGCTGTTTGAAGCAGAAGAGCTAACTTTGATTATCCTTGAGAAAGTGTAGGCAATGTAATTGCAGCTTTCCTATGTTAGGTGTTTACAATGATCCAGGTGCCTTATTGATAAGGAAAAATATGACCTCTACTTTCTAGATGAGAAAACTGAAGCTCAGGAAGGTTATATACCTTGCTTAAATTTCACACACTATTCAGTGTCACAGCCAGGATGTTAATCAAGGCTGTCTAATTAGAGCTGATGTCCTTTTTGCCAAAGTTTGAACTGGGCTTTACAGTTTAGAAAACACTTTAGCACACATCATCTTTGCTGAACATGGCATTCCCCAGTGAAGTAGATATATCCATAATTTTAGAGATGGGAAAATGGTGTTTTCAAAAGGTTCTGTGACTTTTCTGTTCTCTGTGTCATACAGCTAGTAACTGGTGAAGCCAACCCTCAAATCCAAAACCTCTATAATAAAAAGATAGTTTTTGTCTAAAAAAGTCACAGGACTACCCATAAACTTAGAAGGAAAGAAAAAGAATCCCCTGCATCCATTTCTCTAGTGTGACTAAAAAGAGAACAGTATATACTGAGGCCACACTGAATTATTCCTCTGCCTATGTCTTTGGTAAGCAGGAGTGAGCCCTTGACCAATTTCACCCTCTGGTGCACAGTCATACTTTAAAATATGTTAAAATTACATTGTTGGTAGCTTTTAAGAAACCATAATGTATTTTCGCTCTGGGTCCTATGATGTTACTAAGACTGGTCAGATTCCATTTGTCTCTGGGCAACAAATGTGTTTCTTTGTTTTAAAAATGAAATTATTAGGGCACTTGGGTGGCTCAGTCAGTTAAGCATCTGACTCTTGATTTTGGCTCAGGTCATGATCCCAGGGTTGTGGGAGTGAGCCCTGCCTTGGGCTCTGTGCTGACAATGTGGGGCTTGCTTGGGATTCTTTTCTTTCCCTCTCCCTCTGTCCCTTCTTCACTTGCGTGCATGTTCTCTCTCAAAATAAATACATAAACTTAAAAAAAAAACCAAAATTATTTTTCTTATTAAATAAATAGTAGGAGTTTACTGCAAAGAATTTTGAAAATGCAAACAAAAAAAACTCATAAAAGAAGAAATTTAAATCATGTAAAATTTTGTATTGTACAATGATTATATATATATATATATTTTTTTTTTTTTCTGGGAAAGGATAGAAAATCATAAAGGAGAAAAAAGTTATCCATAAACTCAGAGATTATCATTTCGGGTTATTTTCATTTTCACTGTTTTTAAAAATACTATCGGGGCATCTGGGTGGCTTAGTTGCTTCAGTGTCCAACTTCAGCTCAGGTCATGATCTCACAGTTTGTGAGTTAGAGTCCTGCATTGTGCTCTGTGCTGGCAGCTCAGAGCCTGGAACCTGCTTTGGATTCTGTGTCTCCCTCTTTATCTGCCCCTCCCCACCTTGCACTCTGTCTCTCTCTAAAAAATAAATAAACATTAAAAAAATTCTTTTAAATACAATTGGGATCATCCTTTAAATGCAATTTATGTGTCTGTGTGTTCTGTGTTTTGTTATTCAAAATTTTATCGTAAGCATTTCCCCATGTCTTTCTGTGGCCTTTACTGTGCATTTTAAATGGCTGCATATGTTGTTCATGGAGTGAATGTTCTTTGTATCTCCTGACTCCAAATCTGCTGCATGCATTCATCTATCAATCTATCATCTATCTATCTATCTATCCATCCATCCATCCATCTATTTATTATCTATATATGCCATGTATCTGTATCTATATCTATTTCCTTTTAGTTTTTTGCTTACATTGATTCCGGCATTATTTGTGATGGCTTTAGGAGTGTAAAAAAAGTCTAGTAGCTGTTTGTTCATGAATACATAATGATGCTAGTGTTCAGGATTTAGAATGGGCCAAGCTCTATTTCAAGACTTTGAATTCATTTTCATTAAAGCCCCTGCCTCTCACAACAATTGATACTGTTATTATTCCTATTATACTGAAGAGAAGCACAGAGAGGTTAAGATAAGTATCAGAAGGGACCCATTTGTTTTGAGCAAAACATCTAGCTCACAGAGCCTTAAACAAATAGGCATTTGTTTTTTCTTCCCTAGTTTGAATATGGGCACCTATTAGCATTGTTTTAGAAGCTCAGGGACATCAAGATTACTATCACTGAAGTCTTTCTCTCCCATGCTTCTTGATTTTAAAGTGGCTGCAATGGCTTTGGACATCCCATCCACATCCCGCAGGAAGAGAGGGAAACAGGTGGTGCTGACCAACTACTTTTGCTCCTTTTATCAGAAAAGTGCATTTTCTTCCCAGAACTCTTTACTCTGCCCAGCAGAATCCCACTCATGATTCACTGTGTTTTATGTGACCACTGCCGAATGCATAAGAGACTGGAAACTCTTCCAACCTGTGGATTAGAAGTTGACCAGGAGAGGGATTTGACTGCTGGGTCAGCCAGCCAGCAGTAGTCACCACAATATACTTGCCAAGGTCAAGTGTTTGTCTTATTTAACCCAATGAGCCTATTTCATATAGGGGCTAACACCCTTCAGCTAGGAATTGCTATTTCTCACATTTCTGGCCCAGACTAGAGTGGTCCAGAGCCTGCCAAACCCAATCTCTCACTGAATATAGCACCATATAACACATGCTAACATTTTTCATCAATATTAGTGTCATTGCAAAGTGCCGTTAAAATAGAAGTGGTTTCATACATTATTTATCTGCAATGTGTCCACCGAGTCATTCTTTTGCTGGAGAGCTGTCTCCTTGGCATTTATAAACTGGGTAACAAATCTGCAGCTCACTGGGTTTGTATCCTGAGGCTGTGGTAGAGGAAAAGGAGGATCCGTGAGCTGTTTGAGCTGAAAAAAGCTGCTGTATCTCCTCCCAGCCCTGGGCACAATGATTAAGTGCCTGGATGCAGGTGAGCTCCGTGTCCACTGCATATTCTGCAGATAATGGTAATACCCCACCTCATGAAAATATAGCCTTATCTAATTAATAGGTGTCCCCAAAGTGTCCAGTATTTATTTGCACCTTTCTATTGTGGTTAGTTCTAGAGCAGAAGTCAAAGGAGCAACTCACAAGAGTGCTGTGTTCAGGGTCAGGGCTGGGGTGAGTGACATGCCTAGGGTGCAAAATTCAGGGAGGGGCTCTCTCTCATAGCCACACAGCACTTGCCTGGTCCTGGTTTGGTTTCACCCTCGCTAGTTGCTAGTACTCAAAAATTGGAAAAATTATTCCACAAAGATTTTTTGATCATTTTTATGTGCTGGGTGTATTCTAGACACTAGGATATAGTAATAAATAAAATAGTCATTACTATCTTTATGGTACTGATATTGTACTAAAGGAGAGATTTGATATAGAGATCTAGGTTTCTGGGGTGCCTAGGAGGTTCAGTTGGTTAAGTGTCTGACTCTTGATTTTTGGATTAGGTTATTGTCTTGTGATTGTGAGATCGAGGCCCATGTTGGGCTCTGTGCTAAGTGTGGAGCCTACTTGGGATTCTCTCTCCCTCCTTCTCTCTCTGTACCTCCCGCCCAAATAAATAAATATTTAAAAAAAAAAAAACTAAAAAGGAAAAGAAATCTAGATTTCTGGCCTCTTGAAGTATCAGAAGAATTAGCAACTCTGGTCTGGGTTTTCTTCATGACAGGATCTGGGGAGCTGGCTGCTCCCATGAGGATACGGGGAGAGCTCTGTACTTTTTCCCACTCCCCGCCACTCCCTATTGTCATTTGATTCTCACAGGGTCCCTATGGAGAGCATACCACTATTATTATTACCACTCTCATATTGCAGATGAAGAAACTGAGGCTCAGAGAAGTAAAAGGACTGGTCTGAGGTTTTCTAGCCATAGAAGGTGGAGTGGGGGTTTGAACCCACTTCTATGAGACTTCAGAGGCTGAGGTGCCCTGTGCAGAGCAGTGATTTGGGAGGGAGGAGCACAGAAATATCACCAAGCAAAACATTCAGCCCATATAAGATCAAATTAGAGAGGTGTGTTAGCAGGAAACAGATGGCACCCTCAAATTAGGATAACTCAAGCAGAGTTTCATAAAGAAGCTATTTACAAAGGCGTGGGCAGGGTGTAGGGAAACCACAAGGCATAGTGCAGAGCCCGAGATTAGTAATAGTGGGGAATCTATTACCCCTGCTATGGCAGATGAGGGAGTGGGTTACTAGGATAGGGGAATTAGGACTATTCACTGAGAACTCCTGATGAAGCTAGAGCTTGGGGACCCCAAAGGGGGGGAACTTGGAGAATAAACACCCAAACTCACCAAGTGCTCTCTGTTTCTTCCCATTGGTCTCCTGCCAGTGCCAGACTCAACTAGAAGTCAGAGGTCAAGGAGCCTGTTGATACATCCTGCAGGCCACCCTCTGGGGGCACAGAGCAGGACTGGGGAAAATAGCGAATTGGGAGGAGCAAATGAAGGCATCTAGCACAAGGGGCAAGCCAAAGGCAAGGGCATTTTAGGGGACAGATAGTGATGATGGGGGTAGGGGAAGATGTTATGATAACTGAATTCAAGGTCCAGTTTTGATGAGTCTGGGGAAGCTCCTCTTCCTCACTCTCTCTGTGGCAGCCATGTTCTGCAGCCTCTTGTACCAGAAAAATCAATCCCATATCAGAGATTTCTCAAGTTGGTGACACAGAGCTTGAGACTTTTATCTTGGTGACTTCCCAAATGGACAAAAGGGTGAACTATGCAGGGTGGTACCTTCTTCCAGTTTTGCAGAGGATTGGTAGAGCACATTGGACCCTACTTGTAGAAAGCTATACCATAAAACATCTAAGACAGTTCTGTCTGTTTTTAGATTTCTCCTCTAAAATCTATTCAGCTTTGGGGCACCTGGGGAGCTCAGTCGGTTAAGCATCTGACCTGGCTCAGGTCATGATCTTACGGTTCATAAGTTTGAGCCTTGCTTCAGGCTCTGTGCTGACAGCTCAGAGCCTGGAGCCTGCTTCGGATTCTGTGTCTCCCTCTCTCTCTGCCCCTCCCCTGCTCTCTCTCTCTCTCTCTCTCTCTCAAAAATAAATAACATTAAAAAAATCTATTCAGCTTAATTCTTCTTATCAAAAACTGCATATTCTGCTAAACTGAGTCATATATTACTACCACTAAAAATGATTTGCTTGCTTGCTTGCTTTTAGAATTCTCAATTTCTCAAACCAACTGGGCCATGGCTTTGGATCTTCAGTAGAGGTTTTTGTCAATATTCCTTTCAGCATAAGTAATGATAAAAAAATTAGGAGCACTTTAGAGGACACTTTGATATTCAAATAGTTTATAAAGCCAGCATACCTGACTCAGAAACCATGTGCTTCTGAGAATGCATGGGTAGGGGTGGGTCAGGAGGGATGAAGAACTGCTGGGTGAGAATACTCGTAAGAGGAGCACGGTATCATAACAGATTTAGGGAAGAGCTGTAACACCACGAACTGTGTACTTATCAGCCTTCCCCCCCGCCCCCTTTTTCCGTTAACAACCCCAGTATGGTTCAGAGTAGGCAAATGATGTGCCTCAAAGGGGGCTGGCCTCTCCAGTCCCAGGGAGCGGTCCAAAGTTGATGACTTCATCCCATCTATCAGTGATTGGATTAGCAGGAGGCAGGGAAATTCTGACTAACAGGATGTGAGAAGTCTGCTGTGGAGGTATCTAGAATAGGCTCATCCTGCTGCTAAAAAGTAGTTGTCTTCTCTGTCACTGGATATTATCATAGTTGCTTGGGACGCCTCGTACTGTGACAGCCAGTTAATGATTAAAGGGAGCCAGGAGGCATGCTGAGGAGGGAGGGTGCAAAGATGCCTTAAGACATCACATGCAGTCAGCCACTGAGGTAACCAACACAGGTGCTCTCCTACCTCATATCTTCATGTGTGAGACAGTGTGCTTCTTGTTTTGTTGCCACAGATGTGGGAGACTCAGATCTCTGTGCATCCCACCGATAGATGCATGACATTCAGGAGTTGAAGGGCGAGGGAAATGCTGATTTTGACACACTGTTTTCCTAAATTCTTTTTTTTATTCCAAAAATAATATACAAATGTAAAAATTCAATCAAAATGGAAATATTAAGAGTGGAAACTGGAAGTCGCCTACAATTCTCCACTTCTCACTTGCACATGTGAATGCCATGTTAAAAGCCAGGATCAGAATAGTATTTTGGATATCTTTTGTATGGATACATGTAGATCTACCTTGTTCTTTTTTTAAAAAATTAATGTTTTTATTTATTTTTGTGAGAGAGAGAGACAGAGAGACAGAGCATTAGCAGGGGTAGGGCTGGACCTGACATTACCTCAGATGTGAGTACTTTCAAAGACCCACAAGAAAAGCAATGACCAGTTTTGCATCTTAGTTCAGTTAGTTCTTTCCTGGGTCCAGCACTGATTTCTCTTTCTTTTTTATTTTTTAAATGTTTATTTATATTTGAGAGAGAGAGAGAGATCGAGAGAAAGCAAGGACATGAGCAGGGAAAAGCAGAGAGAGAGGGAGAGTGGAGAGAAAGGGAGACACAGAATCTGAAGCAGGCTCCAGGCTCTGAGCTGTCAGTACAAAGCCTGATGTGGGGCTCAAACTTGTGAACCATGAGTTCATGACCTGAGCTGAACTCAGATGCTTAACCGACTGAGCTAACCAGGTGCCCCTACCTCATTCTTTTTAATAACTGCATAATATTCCAAGTATGGATACGTCATACCTTTAGAGACCTAATACAGATGTGCTTGTAAAAAACGTAACCCATGGGTAACTGTATTCCTGACCCCTAGTCTCTGCCTTCAGTCACTGACACCAAGTTTTGCTGTCACTCAGAGAGGTACGCTCAGGGAGAAGCCGTGTGATGCAATGGAAGGAATGCAGGATTTGGGCCAACGGTTGGGATTCAGCCTTACGGCACACCATCTGTGTGATCTCAGAAAGTGATTGAATGCTTTATGCCTCAGTTGTCTTATCCCTAAAAAGAAAAATGGGGGGAGTAATAAAACCTACCTCTTGAAATTGTCGTAAGGGTTAGAAATAATGTGTGAAAGCATCTATCACCCAGCATGGTTGTTCAACGAACAGCAGCTTGTTGTAAGAAAGGAGCCTCCTCCATGAAATAGTTAAACTATTTTTAGTTATCTTCACTGTGGACACAATGGACAAGTACCCATATGCACTTGGGGTCTAAAATAATTTTCTGAAATTATTGAGTGGTTGGCCCACAAACAGTGAAAAGTATGTCCATGGAAACAACTAATCAAAACTCTCCATTGTGTCAGTCCTGTGAGGAAGATAGTGTAAACATTTAACCTCCATTTCATGGGTAAGAGGCTTACAGACATAGTGTGAGCAATTTATCAAACAGGCTGGAGAAAGGACATCATTCACAGTAAGATCTCAATAGGCTTGGGGCATCTGGGTGGCTCAGTTGGTTAAGCGTCCAACTTCGGCTCAGGTCATGATCTCACGGTTCGTGGGTTCAAACCCCGAGTTGGGCTCTGTGCTGACAGCTCAGAGCCTGGAGCCTTATTCAGATTCTTTGTCGCCCTCTCTGTCTGGCCCTTCCCTGCTCATGCTCTCTCTCTCTCTCTCTTTCTCTCCCCCAGAAATAAATAAAAACATTAAAAAGAAATCAGTAGGCTGGAGTGACAGGTGAAATTAAACTAGGTGAGCTTTATTAGGGAAAAATGTAAAATTTAACTGTTTGATTTCTTTCTTTTAAGAATTTTGTTTGCTTCATGTTCGTTTATTTTTGAGAGAGAGAGAGAGAGAACAGGTACAGGGCAGAGAGAGATGGAGACACAGAATCCAAAGCAAGCTCCAGGCTCTGAGCTGTCAGCACAGAGTCCAACACGAAGCTCGAACTCACATGGTGAGATCATGACCTGAGCCAAAGTCCAATGCTTAACTGACTGAGCCACTCTGGCACCCCTCTCTTTCTCTTTTTGGTGTGGTATGGAATGGGAGAAATGTGTTTTAATAGCAGGCATGAAAGGCTTAGAGGTCTCATGTGGCTGAAGTTCAATGTGAAGTTATGGTGTAATCCAGCCATCTAAACTACCAAATGTAATCTTACCCTTATAAAGGGAAGCAGGAAATTCAGAATGAGGAAGGTGATGCCTCCACTTACTTTGTTCTCATCAGACCACATGGTCTAACACTAAAATGGCAAGTAACTGGCATATAGGCTGAGGCTTTTGTGTGTGTGCCCATGGCAAATAAAACCCATTAATCATATTGCAGTGATTTCAGATGTAACTCCTGAGTCCTCAGCACAGTCTGTAAATCAGCCAATATTTTTTTAATGCAGTTAGTATGTAAGATTAAACTTATTGGTAGCCAATAGCCTACAGGCCACTCCTAGGATCTTCTTGGGGGCAGCCCATACTTCTATCATATGGTCCAACCTTTTACCAACCACAACAGATTGGGTGTGGACCCAAGAGCTGCTAATCTATAGACTATTTGAAGAGCTTTATTCAAAATGGAACAAGTCCATTCAATCTGATTGTCTCTTTTGGGAATTTGAACTGGGGAGTGGGGGAGGAAGAGCAAATCAGGCAGTTGGTGGTGGCCCAGAAGCTGAAGTGTTCATGGAGAGAGGCCATTATAGAGGGCAAGAGAGGGCATACAGAATGTAAGAAAACAGAAGCAAGAATGAGGAAGCAGAAGCTATGTGGCAGAGACAATCTATAAGGGGAGAGAAGATAAGGAATGGGTGGCAGCAGCAGAGATAGTGGAAGAAGAGGCAGAGAGTGAGACAACACGGGGAGACAGATTTTAGGGCAATAGAAAGGAGACTTTGCAAGCAGGTAAGCATGGATTGAGAATGGTTTGGGCCCGGTGAATAGTGTTCTGCTTGTCCCTCGTGGTGTTCAAGGAGGGGCTGCATGACTGTCAGTTAGTAGATATTGCAGAGGGTTGTTAAGTCCATGGGAGAGAGAAGAGGAGATTGAAAGGGAAAGTGTGAATTAGGACGGCTCTGTAAATCAGGAACAGCCATTGAGGCCTGGCATCCTAGGTCCCTCATTGCCATGGTGACAGGGGGTGGGACCCTAACAAGTTACTTGTGTGTGTTGGAGCCTCATGTGGGGTTTTTTGCCATTAGAGGCACATCCACCATCCCAGTCTCTGCCATGAAATAGATCCTAACATCTAGGACTAGGATACCAGTTTGCTTATATCCCTATCTCTATGTTCTAGCAACTCATTAAACTGTCTTAAACAAATGCAGAGACTCTGATATTGGGAAAACAGATGGAGGCTATCTGCACACTCACCTAAACCTCTTGGGACAGGAAGTTGCATCTAGAATAATGAATACTAATCTACAGTGTTGGTTCTGGAGTCAGAAACCTGGATATGTAATTGCATGCCTTTGAGCAAGTTACTTCTCTCTGCCTTGTTTTTCTTGTCTTTTAAAATGAGATTTATAGTAATGTTACAAGCTTGTTTTAGGATTGAGATAATAGCCCTGTGCTATGATAAGCAATCAATATATTTAACTCTTATCATTGCTATTATCGTTGTGTCTCATTGAACTCCTGTTGTGTCTGTCATGAGAGCAGAGTAGGTTTCTCCAAACCCCTTTTACAGCCCCAGGAACTGAGGCAAAGGGTGGTTAAGACCCAGGCTGGCAGCACACTGCTTCAGTATTATTGGCAGTATAGAACTGAGACTTGGTTTTCCTGACCTTGAGTGGCCAGTACAAAGAGGGATTTAGTATGTGTGTTCTCAAAAGAGGAACAGAATTTATTTTCTGAAAAGGCATCTATGTATGTGAGAATTTTTTTTTTTTCAAAAAGTTGTGTAGTGGAAAATACACCACCTTCCTTCCCATTGCTCTAACCTCAGGTCTCCACATCCCTTTCTGCTGATGGATTCTGGGCTTCCTTCAGGAGCTGTTTCATGCCTGTACAAGCTTAGTGTGTATAGATTACTGGGTGCTATTTCTAAGGCCGCATGCAGCTCCTGCCCCTGTTCAAGATGTGTGTGTGTGTGTGTGTGTGTGCACGCGTGCACGTGTGCACATGCGGGACAGGCAGGGCTGACTTTATGAGGGCAGAAGTGGTGGTCTGGGACCTAAATTTGCCCTTGAAAAGAGAGGCCAGTAGGTCTTGGGCCACCAGTGATGGACCAAGGCCAATGTTGGTTGGATGGCTGGAGGTCTTTGAGTTCCTGATGCTCTTCAGGAAGGCACAGGAGTATGAGCCAGTGGTATGAATGGAGGGCCACTTCCCTTCGCTCTAAGTTTGGCTTTTATTCTCTTTCTTATGGTGCTGCCATTCCCCTGCTCATTCCAATCTGCCCAGGAAGGCTGGTGGGGGAATCCTAGGTCCCAAGCTGCTGTATTATCAGGTCTGGGGCACAGGATGGGCATAGGGATGCAGGTCATGGAAGGGTGTGGGTCACAGGCCCAAGGACCCCATCTGCTTGGCTCTTTCCCTTTCTCCTGGTGCCTCTGCTCACCCAGCTTCTGTGGGAAATGTCAGACTCACTCAGCTTCAATAATCTTGCTCCTTCCCAGCTGTAAGGAACATTTTTTGTGTCTGTCATTATTTTTTTAAATATATTTTTTAAATATTTTTATTTATTTCTAGGAGAGAGAGAGAGAGACAGCGTGAGCAGGGGAGGGTCAGAGACAGAGGGAGTCACAGACTGAAACAGGCTCCAGGCTCTGAGCTGGCAGTCAGCACAGAGCCCGACACAGGGCTCGAACCCACGAACCGCGAGATCATGACCTAAGCGAAAGTCGGACGCTTAACCGACTAAGCCACCCAGGCGCCCATGTGTCTGTCCTTATTATTACTACTATTATTTAACTTCTAGAGGCCATTCTGTGACATACACAGAATGACCTTCACTGTAACATATACAGAATAGCCATTTTGTTTGAGAGACAAGGAATGGGCCAGCTGAGAATGTGAGTTTCTCCTGGGGTCTGTGGGGGCGAGCAGAGAGAGGCCGCTGACACGAGACTGTCCTGGTCAGGGCCAGTCCCCATGGCGCTTAGGCGGCAAAGCAGAGCTCCTGCTTCCTGGTTGCTGCTTCTCTCCAACTGTGCTGTCTGGTTTCCTCTTTCCCTGGCCTGGACCGTAGAAGGTTTCTGGGGGAAGGCCTTGCTGTGCCACTCCTCTGAGCTTTCCTCAGCAGGGCCTGTCCCCTCCCTTGCTGGCCACTACCTAAATACATTTTTGGCCACCTTGGTGTCTAGGTCAGTTAAGTGTCAGACTTTGACTGAGGTCATGATCTCACGGTTTATGAGTTTGAGCCCCACATTGGACTCTCTGCTGTCAGCACAGAGCCTGCTTTGGATCCTCTGTTCCCCTTCTCTCTATGCCCCTCCCTTTCCCCGTTTGTACTTTCTCTCTCTCTCTCAAAAATAAATAAACATTAAAAAAACACATTCCTGCCAGTCAGCTCCTCCCTGGCCTATGCCGGCCTGAGTATGTCCAGTCACAGGGAACTCACATTTCCTGAATTTCTCCATTTCATTCTTAGATGGTTCTAGAGAGAAAAGCAGAACTGGGATTTGTGGCCAAGGCTCTTTGAATTGACAGCTACTGGACTTTTACCTTCAAATTCCTCTTTCACTTAAAATCCTATAGGTTCTCACTCTCAAGGTCTCTAGGTCTTCAAATGTTTCTCTTAGGGTCAGGTTTCCAGTGGCCCTTCTAAAACTTGGGTGGGTTGGGCTCACTGCTCCCGGGAAAGGATGTTAAGTGCAGGAGAAATCCGTTTGTCACAAGAGTGAATCATGGAGGGACTAGACAAAGTGACTTTCAGGGTTCTGTCCTTATGCATTTGGGCTCTACATTCTCTCATTCTATAAAGAAACCAGAGTCTGCAATTTTTGGGCCTTATTCCCAGTACAAAGGAGAACAAGTTGGAGAAGTTAGCATCCTGGGATGAGCCCAGCAGCTTTCTTCCTTTGCTCACTTTGCCTCTCTCCTTCCCCCAGTTTCCTGCCTGGGGCGGGTACAGTCAGCAGCCTGAGCTCCTGAGCCCTGTTATTTAAAATTCAGCCATCACCATGGCAACCTGCA
Organism: Hyaena hyaena; assembly: GCF_003009895.1. Lineage (NCBI taxonomy): Eukaryota > Metazoa > Chordata > Mammalia > Carnivora > Hyaenidae > Hyaena > Hyaena hyaena. Next base: position 1,819,155 of record NW_024080887.1, read on the forward strand.
TCCTGCTCCATTTCAACCAGAGATACAAAGAAGCAGTGAAAGGGAAAGTTTAATAAGATTTAAAAAAAATTTTTTTTTATGTATCTCACTGACAGTGTCCATCTTTTCGGGAAATAGAAATGTTCCATTTTAGTGGTGTTATCAAAACACCATTCATTTTATGCCCCTTGGCTTCTGGAGGGTCAACGTCACTGCTTGCTTTCTAGGGCTGCTCATGTCACCCTTCTCTCCCTTCAGAGTGGGTGAGGCTCTCATTTGGCATTTAGGCTTTTTGAAAGGGTTTGGAGTTGGACTAACTCTAAAGCATGCCTGTGGCTTTGCTCTCCCTTTCACTTCCCTGCCATCAAATCAGAGTCACATCAGGGTATTCAAAGCTGGAAAAGTCCTTCCAGATCACTCACTCTGCAGTTCCATTTTGTTTTTGCTTGTCTAGCAGCTCTTCCCCCACATTCTGAGAGTGTTTTCCTGATCATCTTCCGGGTACTGGGCCTCTGCTTCTATCAATCATGTGGTTCAGGTAGAGCCCAGAATTTCTCCTGACTACAGTGACACAGATGAGCATGTGGCCCAAAGTTACCAGCGGGGGGTAGTTCTGGGACTTTCGTCCAGTACTCTTGAGAGAAATCCCCTCTATTTTCCTGCCAAAAGAATGAAAGCCTGGAATGCTGAAGACCCCCATATATAAGGAACCTGCTGCAAGGGGAGCAACACAGAGGGAAGCAGAGCTGAAGGATGGAGAAGAGAAACCAGGCTTAGATGAACTTGCTTAATACCCTGGATTGAGTCAACCCTGAATCAATGGCTTTTCAGTTTCATGAGCAATATATATCCCCTTTTCACTCCTCCCTTAAGGCAGTTTAAGTTGGGTTTTCTGCCACCTGAAAACTGGTGACTTTGATGTTGCATACCCCAAGATCCTTATTTTACAAACGGGACAATGGAAAGCCACTGTGGAGGCACCATCTGAGGTCACACAGAGAGGCAGCCCCAAAGGTCAGTCTCAGTCAGATTTTCTGGCCACAGCAGGGAAGAGAGCTCAGCCTGGGGAAGCTGACCATCAAAAAGGATAATTATGGTAAAGACACCTGCGCAGCTACCCACCCCAAGGGTGATGGTGAACATTTGGGGTGATTTGGGAGGTCTCCACCCTCAGAAGATCTTTGTGTCTTTCATAGACGAGAAAGGTCCTGAGTCAGGCAAGAAGGACACTAATCACATAGTCCCTGTGGCACAGCCCTGGGGCCCCGAAATGAGGCCTTCTTTTTCCATTGAGATGAGAACTGTTATTTTTTTTTTTATCCTGTAAACATGTAATTTAGTCATTCAACTAACGCTTGCAATTTTATTAATTCCATTGAAAAGTATTGATTAAAGTCCTCTATGTACTAATCACTGTTTTAAGGGCATATATTCAATAGTCAATAAAGTAGCCTCAGTGTCTCAGGGAACTGACACTTCAGTGGGGGCATGAAAGTAATCAAAGAAACAGAATCAGGACCATGAAGGGAAAGCACTTGGTGCCTTGAGAGCTCATGATGAGAGCGCATCTCTGCCGCTGAAGGGAGGGACGCTCTGAACTGAGACGCACAGAAGGACCAGGAATCAGCTAAGCAGAGTGGGGGCCGGTGGTTTGAACACCCAGCAGTCTGGGAGGAGTTGGGGGCAGGACTTTGAATTCATTCATGCTGGTGATTGCTGGATGGGAGGGGGGCCGCCATATGGCAATATCCCGCTCTTCTGCTATTTTAGGTCCTCTTTTCCTGCCTCCGTGGGATTTTCAGAGCCTCCTAGTCTCACGAATCCCTGAGTCAATTATATAATCTGTTTTCAACCTAGGAGGATCCTTGGTGCTCTGGCCTCACCTCTCCGCAGGTTCAAATCTGCTGCGGGCTAATGTCTAGTTCGTCGCGTTTTTGTGTGCGAGGTTAAAAAAATGTCCCTATAACCAGGCCAGCCTCTTTTAGAGAAGGATGCGGGTTGCCTCTGTCTCTTCTCAAGGTTTTCCCTTCTTTTCGTTGGTCTGGTGAACGTGACTGCAGCAAAGTTTGCTGCCACTAGGGGGCAGGAGCACCAAGGCTAACGACTAAGGCCCTGGAAGAAGGCCGCTGAAGCCGGCAGGTAACACCGGCAGTCCGATAGGGTTTGCGCTGGTGCGGGACAGTCAAGTTCCCAAGCCCAAGCTCTTCCTGTGTGGGTTCATATACACGGAGCTTACCTACAATGACAATGCCATTCGCTATAGATGCTAGTGCCAGAAGAGAAAAATTTTAAACGGGGATTTTGGTGAGCGAGGTTCCTGTTGTCTGTAAAACAAAAGAATGGGGTCTCAGAGTACAATGTAATCTTTACAAGTCCTTTGCAGGATGCATTGGAGCCAGAGGACCCCATTCCTGATTCCCAGTGTGTTGTGTGACCTTGCTTAAGAGACCGAGCCCCTCTGGACCTAAATTGCTCCTTTGTTAAAGCATGGCAAGATGTGAAAAGTCCCTTTGATTCAAAGAAGCCAAGCAGTGAAAACGAGCCTGGAGAACTGCTCTCTCCCCGCCCCTTAGATGCCCATTTGTGTAATTTCTAATTCTGGGGGCTCTTTCATATGAAGTTTTGTTGCCTGACTCACATGTCCTTTCATTTTAGCAGATGAATATACTTTAACACAAAGGAATGGAGAACTACCGGTGGAGTTTTGGCAAGTGGAGAGAAACTCTTGGTCTTTCAAATCACAACATGATAGAATCCACTTTGCCTTTAATGGGGATGAGGCATTGAATCTGCTGTGGGGACTCGGTGAATATCTGTGAGGAGCAGGTCTCTCCCTGAAACTCGCATTAAACCCTCCGTTATCCTGGAATCCAGAGCCTTATTGGACTAGCTCAGGAGGCTGCTGGCTTGAGAACAGCATGGAAACAGGCCCACTCTGGGAGTGAGGGCTGATCTATAAGGCCCCTTCTGCCTTGTCATTGTAGAATTACAAGATGTACGCCCAGACAAGACCATCTCTAGGAGACTGGGTCTCACCGAGAGGTGAAGCAGCTTTTGCCTAAAACCACAGTCTTGTTCTAAGAAGGGCCCTAGCAGACTGGGTCCCTAAGGACTCACACTCCTGTTTACACTCCCTGTGCTGCCTCAGGCTGGGGAAGGATGGTGGATTGGGCTCTCCTTCTATGTATTCCACTATCAAACATCGCAGAGACAAAAAACCAAACCAAATCAAAACATGTGACAACAAAAGCCGTGTATAAAAACCTGTCTCTGGCAGCATCAGTTTCTGGGATTCACATTCCCAGACACCTTAGTCCCAAAATACAGAGTGGGAGGAGTCAGCCGGGGAGAGGTGAGGCTCTGGTTGCATTCTCCTTCCTCTTTGACGAGCCCCCTCCCACCTCCAGTGATCACTGTCTCCCATCCCACTGCTGCCTTATTGACAATAAATGGCCACTTCACAAGGCTGCGCCCTTCTCACTTAGCAAGTTATTATCAATACTTTCAATTTCAACTAATATAGATTAGCACTGCCATTGTTCTTTCTAATGATGATTTTAATTTTGAGATACGTGTGTGTGTGTGTGTGTGTGTGTGTGTGTGTGTACTCTTTAATCCTTTGAGATACATTTTAATGGAAGTTCTTTTTTTGTTGGGTGGCATCAGCACTACCATTTTTAATGATGTCAGGATGTGCTGTTATGATTGCCCCAAGGCTTTAACAAGCCTACAGCTCCCCACTCACCCGTCTCATTGCACACCCATAGGTTGCCTCTCTTTATCTTACCATGGATGGAGTCACAGCATCATCCTCTCTAGCCTGTTCATTTTACAGAACAGGGAAATGGCATCTAGCAGATGGTAGACTGGGTAGACGCAAAGGGAAGAGAAGAGTCTTCAGTGCCTCTGTGGTGGGCAGTTTACAGACTATTAAAGATGTCCCCTTACACATTTTTACATTCTCTGCCACGCTTCTAATCAGTAAGTCTCTGCTGTCCCCAGCTGACAGCTTATTGGTCTGACCCTCCTTCCTGTGCCCTAAAGTGGCATTTTAAGTCCTCCTTACCTTCTCCCAGCCCTGTCCCACCTCTACACCCCCAAGGATTGAATTTCCCAAGGGTGACTGCCACACAGGGCCTGCAACCCTGTCACAAGATGGCTAAATATATACTGTGCAGACTGCAAATAAGCCTCCGTGATCATCTGCTCTTTTGTTTACCTTATTATCCTCCCAAATCAGGCTGGTGAGGTGGCATGCGCATTGTCCGTGCTGGGCAGGACCTGGTGGATATTCATGTCTGACACCGCTCTGCTGTGAGCCGAGTCATTTCCCGTTTCTAGTGCAGCAGGACTGCTTTTCACATAAAGCCCACAATCCCCAGCTTTGATTTCCAAAGTAAATCACTGCAAATCACATCAATATTGGGAATAGATGCAACAGCCTGGCCAACGATTGGGTGCAGCCAGTCAGCCAGGGACATGGAACCGGGGACAAAGGGACATTGGGTGCAGAGTGTGTCTCATCTCTGTGTCTTCTGTGTCTAGCCTCCCTCAGGGGAAGATAGTGAATGGGGAACAATGAGGTGGGCAGAGATTCAGGGTTCTGTACTGTACAACCATCCTGCACTGTGAGATATAGGGATAGTGACCTCCAGAGGCACACATTTTTAGGTGAGGACTTGTGATTGATTAGTGATGGCTGGGGTGGACCCAGGTTTGGTGAGTATTAATAGGCATGCTGCACATTTGCTATCTATGATCTGGAAGAAACCAATGTCAGTAGACAGGATTTCTTAATACGTAGTGTGGAATAGGGCTGCCTGAAAGTTATAGGCTTAGCTAAAGCTGTTGTGTTGAATTAGTCATAGTGTTCAGGACCCCAAGGAAGGTTGGTTTTCCCAGAGATTTAAGGTCCATTCTGAACCTTGGATGGTAAAGGGGCCAAGGAATAGGCAATAGACTGTGCCTGGAAAGGACCTGGAGTTTGATCTCTATCATGAAAGGACAAAGGGCACTGATGGCCTCCATTGCTAATCCGATGGATATTTTTCAGTATTTTAAACAAACCTTTAATTTATTTTTATTTTTAGAGAGAGATAGAGAATGGGCTGGGGAGAAGGGAAGAGGAAGAGAGAGAGAATCTCAGGCCGTCTCCATGCTTAGTGTGGAACCTGACACGGGGCTCGATACCACGACCCTGGGATCGTGACCTGGGCCCAAATCAAGAGTCAGATGCTCAGCTGACTGAGCCACACAGGCACCCCTCAGGCTCTATCTTAAATGAACTCTTATCAGTACTTGGTGTTAAGGCCATTTCTTCATTCTTGAATTATGTTCTTTCCTTGGTTAAAAACACTATTCTGCTTTTCCTTCTGTCTCTCTGGTTTCTCCTTGGTTTCTCTAGAGGCTCAGCCTACTCTGCCATTAAATGTGATGGTTTCTCAAGACTTGGTCCTAGGTTCACTTCTTTTCTTATCTTGTACTCTCTCTCTAGGTGATCTTATCCTGGACAACAATTCTAATTCCAAACTATGTGGGTATACTTGGCATTTTTAGATCTTGAGTCACACATATATGTTCAGCTCCAGTGGCCTATTTGACATTTCCACTTGGATGTCTCAAAGGTGCCTCAAACTCAGCACGTTGAAAGCAAGCCTGATCTCCCATCTGTGCCCTACCTACCTGGATCTCTCCTGTTGTTTCTTATCTCATCAAACCACACCATCATCTAGTTAAGTCCAGTCCATCTCCTAGCCTGGATGATTTTGCATAATGAATATTATTGAATTTGTCCACTTTCCTTTCATGATCTCCATGCTAGTTCAAGCTAGTGTCATCTCTTGCCTTGGCTGCAAACGGGGACATCTACCCCCTGCTTCCTGGACAATTCTTTTCCTTAAATGCATTCCAGCTCCCAAGAGGCCTTTGTCAAAGTACATGTTGGATCATCCATTCCCTTCTTTCTACTCCCAGGGTTTCTACTCTGGTGTGGGCCTTCTGTTCACTGTGGTGCTATCAGAAGGACAGTTAAGATACCCACATTCACATGGGGCTCTCATTGTCAAAGTACTTTTGTTCACCTTGTCTCATCTAGTTCTCAACTAGCCCTGTGATTGGGTCACAATCCATTTTAAGGATCTTGTCTGTTTCTTCAGAATGGTCTCTGAGAGGTAAATTAGCTCTTTTGAGGTTATCCAGCTAGTCAGTGAGAGGCCTCAGCCTTCTGACTCCTCAGACAAGCCTCATTGTTTTTCCCCTGGTCCAAAGAGGGCTCCAGGTTAGCCAGATGCTCTGGATGACACATTCCAGCTCTAACAGTCTGTGAATCTGTGGTTTGCAGGGACCAAGAAGAAGTTGCAAAAATGTTTCAAAGGGAACTTTACAGGCAAGGTTGAGAGTAAAGGTTCGAAGTGAAACTTGTCTTTCTTCGGCGTTAACTTCAGATATGTAGCCCAGAGACAACAGATTAATTAATTTTCCCTTATGTATTCTTCTTCTGTGGCTTCTCAGGGACAATGACTGGAGGTTGGGTTACAGCTTGATTGTTACCAGAGAAGGGCTAAGGAGTTTTAATCTTGCTTGGGAAAAGATTGAATGTGGAAGGAATGAAAACCTTCACTGTTTTAACGAAGAGAATAATGAGAAATGAAAACAACCACTGTGAATGAGCCCCTGTGACAACTTGAAATACAAGCAGGTGAGTCGTAGGAATGGAGAATTTGAGGGAAGAAAGAGTCAAAAGAGTGAAGGGCCAGTCATTTTGTTCCTGACTGTGATCCACACAGTTCAAATCTGAGAACACACCAGAAATTTCTGTATGTGATATAGACTGCTATATCTTCTCTTATTACGTATGAATTAAGGGCTTCTCAAGCAGCAAAAAGATTGTTAATGGACTGAATGAGTCCAGGAGGGACTCTCTTTGATGATGATGGCCATTCTTCATGAAGTTTTCTCTAGACTAGAGACAAAAGTATAGACATTTCCCTATCCTGGGCATGGATATGATAAGTGGCCAATCTGTGGGCCCTACAGAGCAGTGATGGTAAATAGGTTTAACTTCTTGTGGGGTCCCTAATTATTTACATGGTGGTGACTGTCTTGAGCACTAGGAAGAGAAAGATTTTAAGGCCAGACATTGGCTTGATGTGTAAATATGTAACAATCGATTATTGATTAGTAGTGTCTGTTATGGCTAGGAATTAGGCTTTGGGAGCATAAGTACTGACCTGAATCAGTGCTATTCAAAGTGTGGTTGGCAATTGGATTTAGTCCTACAAAATATTTGTTACCCATGATGAAATGATTACAGAAATGGGAAGTAAGCATTTAGAAACTTTATAGCAATTTGACATTGCTGCCTCATCCAAGTGAATAATTTCTGTTTTTTGTAAAGTATTGATCTCTGATGGATAGAAAATAAGAATAAAACCTGGCCTTTTACCAGAGATAGTTTGAGATGCACTGACCTGGAGGGATCTATTTCACCCCATTAGTTGCTGTGAAAGATTTTGAAATGCCCTGGGCTTGGGAGCTTATGAATGCAGCCAAAGTCCTATGCACATCAACATTTACATGGACTTGTTCACTGAATGTGGGTGTTTGCCAGCTTTCCTCCTCTTGCTTGGCAGAAGGAGTAAGATAATAGCTACTCAGAGTTTGCCAGAAGGGCATTCTCTATCCATTTCTATTTTCCATTTGTTCCATAAAACCTTCACTAGCATTGATTTTTTCTGATGGAAAGTCAGTGAGGGCAGCAAAGAGGTTATGTCATTGAAGGTACTGGAGAGCAATCAGAGACAGGTCTCCAACAATGGCTGTTGAATTGGCCTGGGTGGCCACTGGGATCATGTATTAATTCATCCATTCATTTACCTATTCATGTGTTCTTATTCATTTATTCTGTCATTCAACAACTCTTTGTGGAATGCCAACTATGAGCATCATAGTGCCAGGTACTGAGGATCTAATGGTGACCAAGGCTGACAAGTTCTTTGATTTTATGAAATGGACAGTCTAGGAGGGGAGACAGAATCAAATCACTAATAAAAAATCAAGTAAAAAATCCTGGTAGGTGCTGTGATGGTAAAGCATTGGTTGCTCTGAGAATATTAAACAGTTGTGCTATCCTAGTTAGGGCATCTCGGCCCCCTAGAAAGTGATGTACCTGTTGTCTGGCTGGAACATGATGGATCACTGAAGAGCAGAGGAAGTGACTCAAGGTGATACTGAGGAGGTGGGTAAGGGACATATGGTGCCAGGACATAAAAGGAGTTTGCGCTTGATACCCAGGGAAGTAGGAAGCCTAATGGAATTACAGATATGGTTAGGACATGGTCTCTGCTCTCAAGAGGCTATCAGCCTGGTTGGGGAGAGAAGATACTTAAGCAACTAGCTATAATAGAATGTGATCTGGGTTATAAGAGGTATACATGCAGATGGGAAATGATGGGGTTAGGTGGACTGAAGTGATTTGGCAGAAGAAATTTGACCATGTCACACCCCTGTTTTAAATATTTTGTAGCTATCTGTCCTTAGAATACAGACAAAATCTGCTCACAAGGCCTCACATGATCTGGTTGCTCCCTCTCATCTCAGACTCTTCTGGAGCATCCTCTCTCTTGTTTTTTCCACTCCTGGCATCCTGACTTATCTTTCCTTAGATCTCCGCATATACATACTTTCTTCCTATTGTGTGGTCTTTTGTTGGAAGGCTTTTCCTATGTCCCCACCCCTTCCCTGTCTGCCTCACTAGTTCTGATTTTTCAGGTCTCAGCTTAAATATCCCTAGCTCCTCAGAGGATCCTGTATGTCCCCCTACTAAGTGCTTATGATGAGTGGAGTTCTTTATTTATATGATTAGTTGTTTAATATCTGTCTCCCTTGATGAGGTAAGCACTTGTACATGTTGGACAAATGACTGAATGAGAAGATAGCTGGCCTGACTAGGAGGATAGCACAGTGCTGATGTGTGAGACAGTGGACATGGGGCGTGAAGTTAGGACTGAAGGAGGAGGGGTGGGCATGGGCCATCCCAGAACACAGCTGTTTCTTCCTTGCTGGCTTCTTCTCTCTCCCAAGCATATATGAAATATACCAAAATATGAAAGGGACTCTCTGAAAAGCTACTTGGCAAGGATTATCCATGCCAATATGTGTCTCTTTAGGGCAAGCAAACATCCCGGGTAGATAAACTGCGTGTGGCTCTATCTCTGTGAATTAAAGTTATTTTTTAAAAAAATATTTATTTATTTTTGAGAGGGGGGAGGGGCAGAGAGAGAAAGGGAGACACAGAATCCAAAGGAAACTCCAAGTTCTGAGCAGTCAGCATAGAGCCTAACATGGGGCTTGAACTCATGAACGGTGAGATCATGACCTGAGCACAAGTCAGACTTCCAACCTGAGTCACCCAGGTGCCCCCTATTTCTGTGAATTATAAGACAACCCTTCAACCTTAAAATTGCTCAGAGCTAAATAGTTTATTTTGTCATACCCTGTGACATTGCTCGGCAAGGGACCAGCACGTTGAAATGCTGCTGGCTGGGGCAGAGGTCAGAGACAACTGAGACTGACCCCCTGTGAATGAGATCTTGCTGGCCTCAAGGTTACATTTAATAACCAGTAGGCCCAACGTCTGTACACCTTCCTGTTTGAGTCATCTACTGCCTCATAATAGCTTATCCCTGAATTTGGTGGCATAAGATAATGATAATTATTTAATATCTTTCATGGTTTCTGTGGGTTAGGAATACAGAGCACAGGGGGCATGATATGTCTCTGGGGCCTCAGATGGGATGGGTTGAAGGCTGCATGCTGGAATCATCTAAAGGCTTATTCACTTACAAGTCTGGCAATTGATGCTTTTGGCTGGGGGCCTAGCTGGCTGGGACAGCCAGATATAGCGTCTCCATGTGCTTGGGCTTCTCTACAACCCAGGTATTGGATTCCAAGGGCAAGTGTCTAAAGAGAGCCAGGTGGAAGCTGAATCCATTTTAGAACCTGATTCTAGAAGTCACACAGCATCTCGTGTGCCATGTTTTATTTGTTAGAAGAGAATCACTAAATCACTATGTTCAAGGGAAAGGAAGTTAAACTCCACTTATTACAGGCATATTTTAAAACCACCATATTCCTTTTAACAAAAGCCCAGAGAGGGCTCTGGAACAGTGATACAGGCTCATGTAAAAGAATGACTCTATAGCAACAATTTGATTTTTGAAATTTTGTAGGACCCAATTCTAGGCAGTGTTTTGGTACCTTCCTCCAGCCTCCCTCTCCTAGATGTTGTGGCTTCTAAGAAGTTTCTCTACCTTTGGCTAAATAAATGTAGGACAATATGATTTTATTGTCTGTGCATGTGTATGGTGGGGTCCATCCATCGTTCACCTAAAACACTATAAATACTCTAGTTACCATCTTGGAACATTAGGCAGATTCTCGGAGTTCAGTATAAATTTGTGATATTTTGGAGCTGCCCGAAGATTAAAATAAATAAATAAGCCATACTAATAGTGAAGAGTTATATTTAAGGGAAGGTTCTTTGGCTGAACTAGTTTAAATGTTAATTTTATTACTCAAGAGAGCACTTTGGAACTCCCTGTCATTATCAAACAATTAAACTCTAGGTCCTTTTTAATTTTTACTACCTTCCTAGGGTAATTAGTGGCACATAATGTGAATTGCATCCCATTAATGAATAGATTTTTGAATGTAAGTGGGCAGAGCCTTTTATTTGGTTATCCAACAAGACAAAGCCCATGAAGGGAAAAAGGGTGGGCCCTTCCTGGAATAGAGACCTTTCCGAGTCTAGAGTTAACCCTTGCAATACCTTATATAAAACACGCAATTATCAAGCTTTCAGAAAAGTATGATGATTCTGGTCCATTCCTTGAACTCAAAGTTGGTAGTCAGAAAATGGAGAGTTCTTTTGGAACAAAGATTTGGAAACCAAAACCAGGATATTGAGATTTCTGAAGTCCTAAAGGAAGACTGTTACTTAGGGATTCATCTCTTTGGTTTGTTGGAAGGCCCATTTTTGAGGCACCTAGTATTTGCCTGCTACTTTGCTAGGCAATATGAGTTCTCAGCACTACTTCATGAGATTGCTATTATTATTTCCATTTGATGAGGAAAACCCATCTCAGGCTTCAAAGCATAAGATCATATACTAAGTGACAGATCTTGGCCCTAACACCAGGCCTGGCTGGGTCTAGGGCCTGAATTCTCAACCACTGCGTCTTACTGCCTGTTGGTCTGGTCACAACTTTATTCATATGCTCACTCTGATTTATTTTAACTTTTTTTTCTTGTTTGTAGATTCTTTAGCAAAATAGGATGCTAGCATTGAAAGGACCTTAAAGATGTAATGTGATCCCTTTACCTTATAAATGAGGAAATTGCCTTATAAATTATCTTATAAATGAGGCTCAGAGGAGCAGAAAGGACCATCGGAACCAGTTACAGAGCAGTGGATCTTGTTCCATGTACAGCCTAGAGGTAGTGGGAGTCCTGGCTGCCAACTGTTCTCCTGATACCTGTTCTGTCTACATAATCCTCAAATCCTAAGAGAGAAGTTGAACTCTGTCTTCCCAGGTTGGCTTCTCACTGGCAATGTCACCTGCTCTGAGAATATCAGTAGGCCACAATTCTCTGTATGCTAAAACTGTAGCAAACTCTGTCTTGTCCATGTGCAATCCAAATGTCACCAGCTTGGAAATACAAATTGTGTTGGTACAAGCCTGCACCTGCTTGGCTGACAGCATTTGCCCCCTCAAGGTCTTGGTGATTTCTGGGATTGCCAAGGCTCAGCTCGAGTTCTCCCACAGCCAGTCTGTCAACTGCAGTGTCTACATGGCCTCCTCCCACCTCTCTTCTGCTCCCACCTGATAGAGTTCACTGCCTGGAAAGCCACCTGCTGAAGCTTCCTCAGTGTCCATCACAAGGACATTGTAGGCTTTCTGTGCCAAAGGAGGGGTTTTCTGGATGCTCTCAAAGCTTGCAACTTCTCATGAGCAGAGCACTGCTGGGCTAGGTAGTGACCCAGAGAAGGGCCCCTTCCTAGTCCTGTGCCCTGCAATCACTGGACTCTTGTGAATAGTGCCAGGAGCCCCTAGCCATCATCCCTCATCCAAAATATCACCAGGAGTTATGGTCATGCTCATGAATTATTATCCTATCAGTTTTTGGCCTTCACTCCCTCAACCATGGCAGCTTAAACCTATTCCAAGAATAGATGGGAAGCAGATGCCACCCCATTCCTTCCATCCTCCTCTGTTTTCCTCTTTGAACTCAATCCACACTCCTCTCTCCAGTCTTAGCTACAGAACAAAGGTGTTTATTGACTTATTGAATATGTTTTCATTGAGTGCTTGCTATGTGTGGCCTTTTGCTGTGTGCTGGGTATATGGTTTGTTATTTGTCAAACCCTTTTTTTTTCTCCTTTTCTCATAGAATTTCAATTCTATAGGAAATTCTACTGGAGCAAGAGTTTGTCTGATTCAGTGAAGACTTGTGATTATTTTTTTTTAATGTTTATTTACTTTTGAAAGAGACAGATATGAGCAGGGCTGGGAGTGGGGGGAGGCAGGGAGAGGGAGACACAGAGTCTGAAGCAGGCTTTGAGCTGTCAGCACAGAACCCGACATGGGGCTCGAACCCACAGACCATGAGCTCATGACCTGAGCTGAAGTCAGGCACTTAACTGACTGAGCCACCCAGGCACCCCATGATTATTGTAAACTGAGCAGAATAATCTCCCCTCCACTCCCCCCCCTCCCCCAATCTAGTAGTAGTGTGATCCTAAGCTAGATGAGATGTTAAAAGAAGGATGGCTACTCCTGGGGAAGCATTTGCTTTCTGGATAAAAAGCTCTGACATGAAAGGTGGTGCCAGCCCCTCTCCTGTTCTCCTGCCTTGAGAGGGGAGTTGACGCCTGGAGCTCCAGAGCCTGGGGGCACTAAGCTTCCATAGGGAGAACAAACATGAGGAAGTTAGACCAGAAATATAGAACAACCTGGATCCTGATGACTTGGTTGAGCTGTCAGACCAAGCTGAGGCTGCCTTCCTCTGGGCTCACTTGGAAAACAATCAACTCAGAATGGTTTAAGTCAGTCTAAACCTCTTTATCAGTCCTAACAGATACCAGCATGATGAGTGAGAGGAGTGAGTCCCTGACCCCACAGAGCTTACATGCAATCAATGGATGAGAGATGTGGGGATGGGTAGAGAGCGAAGTTGTCAACTCAGGCAATGCCTGGGTGCCAACTCAACCTTTGTCTTTTGCTTATCAGAAGAAAAGAACAGCATTCCCTGAACACTGTGTCTTTGCTCAGCATAATTAAATTCCATCTTCATTTGCTTTTACTTTTAACTTCCAATTTCTCAGAGTAAATATGAGCCAGGAAGAACTGATCAAGCAGGTGCTCCTAGGAGCCTGGCTGGTCTGCAGACTGTAGTAGATTGTTAGCTCATTTAGAGAATGCTCTGGATCGATAATGATTTCAGTTACACCAGAGGAAAAGTGTTGGAAGCCAGTGATGGGAGGAGTGATGGTTACATTTGGAGTGCTCTGGCAAAGAATACACTCTTTCTCTCCTCTGCATAGGGAGAAGTCAGCCGTCGTCGTCGTCGTCTTCTTCTTCTTCTTCTTCTTTTTATTTTTTTGCAGTAGCATTGTTAGGCTAGTCAGCCCTGGGAATGGTTGATTTGCAGCCTGGGTTTTGTCTCACAGGTGACAAGTTCTGCCAAGAAAGAGGCAATGGAGGATGGTGGTGAAGAGCATCTACTCTGAGAATCCAGACTGTGCTGTGTGACCCAATTTGTTCAGACTGGCTGAGCCTCAGTTTCTTTATTAGGAGTCAGTGGGTAATCACAGTAGACAAGGCTTCTGTTGAGTTTTAGCATTCAAAGATTCATAAATCTTGTGAGAAGCATGATCACCAAGGCTGGAACAATGAGGAGGTAAATTTGTGCACTGAATAGAAATGAAAACGTCTTGGGTGTGTAACATAAGTAAAGGTCCAGAGGTAAAACAAAATAAAATAAAACTATACACCCCAAAACGTGTGGGGGGAGGAGTACCTAAGGTGTTTTGAGGAGATGTGGGAAAGAACTATGTCTTTCTTCCTGTTTAATTCTTTGTCCGCAGGTACTGTCAGGATCCTGTCCTGTGAGAAGTGTCCCTGTTAAAAAAGAACTAAAATACTCCCCAAATTACAGCAGCCACAAATACATATTTTTAGTGATATTCAAATTTTCTGTATTTTTTAAATGGAGATATATATAGGCACCTTTGTGCTGCTGTGCATGTGTTATCTTATTAAAATATCTTAGGACAATTTGTCAATATGATCAAGAGCCCAAAAAATGTTCAGATTTTTTGATCTAGTAATTCCACTTTCAGGAAGTGATTCTAAGGGAAAAAATATGGTTATGGGAAAATTTAGTTAACATGCTTTTTATATAGTGTAAAAACAGAGAAGAGCTGTCCAATAATTTTTTAAGTTCTGGTGAATCTGTACAGTAGAGTACATATTACCATGAAGAAAGGTAGAATGTTATTACAAACCTGAGAAAAGACTCAAGTTGGATGCAGAGGTGAGGCACGGAGACTGGATCTACACCATTGGGGTTTAAACCTGCTTTTACTATTTCCTAGCTGTGTGACATTGGACAAATTACCTGACTTCTCTCTATCTAGGATTCTTCATCAGAAGTAGAGGGTCTAAGAGCACCTGGGTGGCTCAGTTGGTTAAGCATCTGCCTCTTAATCTTGGCTCAGGTCATAATCATGATCTCGTGGCTCATGAGTTTGAGCTCCTCATCGGGCTCTGCACCGACAGTGTGGAACCTGCTTGGGATTCTGTCTCACCTTCTCTCTGCCCCTCCTCTGCTAGGGCTCTCTCTCTCTCTCAAAATAAAAATAAATAAACTTAAAAAAATAAATAGGGGGCATAAATAATTGCTTTATAAGTTTGTTGTAAGTGCTCCCAAAATTCATAGGACAATGGCAATTGCCTTACCTATTGTTGAGTGAAAGCTGTGAGGGCATGTTTCAGAAAAAAGGGAAGGAAAGTCTATGTGCAAGGAGAAAAGATAGAATTTATTTACTTATTTAACTTTTGGAATACAATGATGAACAAAAGAAACAGGTATCTGCATTAGGACCTTGTAAGACTTGCTGAGTGGGCCTTTCAAAAATGCAGATGCTGGGAACCCATCCACCCCCAGAAATCTGGCTTCTGTAGCTATGGGGGTAGGCCCATGAATCTTCATTCTGTGTACGCACAAGGACATTCTGTTCTGACCTTGGGAGACCACTAAGCAGTGGTTGGGGAAAGATTAGGCATGATTTTAGTCTTTGTCCTTGTATTTTGTAAAATTTCAACACAAAGTAAGAATTTTTCTTATGATCAGAAAAAGGTAAACATTTTATATGCAAAACTATTCAGTAGCTATGCTCCCCCGGTCTGGTCTGCCTTTCCCTGTGCCCAGTGCAATGCTCATTTCTTCCACAATCACAGAAGCACATCACATAGACTCCTGTTAGGAAAAGCCTCTGGGAATGGATGGTGGGGCTGTGATTCCCAGATACCGGCAGTATCATAAAGGGAAGGTGAAAAATATCTTGCAAAAAGCATCTACTTTTGTTTGAATGTGCTCCAAAGCAGCCTCTCCTGGGCAGAGGGCCCTCTTTAAAGATACATTTCATTTGCTTTCTTTTTCCTGCAAATTCTCCTGACCTTCAGATTTAACCAGTGGCTCTAATAATTGGTGCAGTTTCCAGAGTCATTTGTATGGACACTGTGTAATGTAGAGGTGGGGGTGGGGGGGAGAAATCTCCATAGTCATCATGTGCTTGTATCAGGTGAATTTATATTTTATGGTTTTTGGTCAGATTGATTTTTGTGAAACACCCTGGGGTGTTTGCAAATATGAAAGTTCTTGTAGTGTTGGTTGCTTGTTTGCATTTACAGGAAGAATAAAAAGAAGGAAAAAAAAAACTGCTCTCCCTGCCGACAAACTCCATTGTCCCCAAGAGTGTGGTAGGGAAGGAGATGAAGGGCTTCCAACAGAAGAGAAAATTAGAGGCAGGGAGATGAAAGAGTAGGGCTGATATGCACCAGGAATCATGGGCAGTGGGGGCTGCAAGTTTTCAAGTACTGGGTAGGTCTCTAGGTCTCACAGAAAAAACAGGTTAAGATAAACACAGCTGCTATGATTAAAGCCTTTAAAATCCCTTGTTTTAACTCTCTTGTGAGTGAGCTCCGTGGTCCTGCCTCGAATTCATTCTAGGGCATAACATCTATTTTGGGCTGATCTTATGCATTGATTACATAAGTATAGAGAAAGCGTACCTGCCAACTTAGTTATAAAATTTGAAAAACATATATAATTTGAAAAACCAAACCAAATCAAACAAGAATACCTGACTTCTTGCATCAGTTGATTCTGATGCATAAAATACTTTTAATGTGGTCCTTTTGGTCAAGGTAGGCATAGTAAGTATGGGGTATGCATAGCATTACTTCTCACTGCTGAGCTCATGGCAGACAGCACTAGTCAATTACAGTACTCTACCAAGGCCAGATGTTAGCACAAGTGCTTAAGTATTTTTACTTATAGTCTGGGGCATAACAGTCTTTTTGGGTTGGTCTTAAGCAAAGATAATGTTAGTAGTTAACCTAACAGAAATTGTAAGTCCTTTCCTACTCCACAACACTTTCCCCATTACAGACTCAATGCCTGAATTTCCCACTATGATAGTTTTTGGATAGAGCAGAGTTAGCAAATACAAAACATCTGCACTGTTATTCCTACTGCACTTCTTGACAGGTGGTAATTATAAATCACAACACTCACGGTGAGCTTAGGTGTGACCTTAGAATCTTTCACAGTACAGCTCTTACAGCTTTAACCAATAGATGGGATTTTGCATGGAGCAGGAAAGGTCTTTGCCGTTCCTGGGTTTCTGAGGGTGAGGAGGCAAGGCGTCTGTCAGTAAGCCCTGTGTGTGAGTTATTTCATCAGATTAGTGTCATCCAGGGGATGGAGGGAGCAAGGGCAGATATAAACTCCTCTGTCTGGTTCTTAAGACCCTTCATGGTTTGGCCTCAGTTTCCACCTCTAATCAAACAGCCTACATGTGTTCAGATAAGCCTTCCCACTTTCATACATCTTATCGTTTTCGTTTTTTGGGTCCTTTGTTCACTGTTTCCCCCTTTGGGAACACCCTCGCTCATGTCCTTCCAATTCTTGCCATTATTTAAGCCCTAGCTTCTGATCCATCTCTTTTGGCTAAGTCTTTTCTATAAGTATCAGTAATGATTTCTCTGTGGTTTAAAGTCCCATGGCATTTACAATTCATTCACCTCACTTGGCATCACATGTCTTCCCCTGAAATGTTTGTTCCCTTTTAATGTCTATGTGTTCAAATCTTTTAACCTAGGTGATAAACCTTTCCAGGCAGGGTCTGGTCCTTTGCTCTTCCTTTATCATTAAGTGTGTATATTGGGCAAGAACTATTTATCCAGTGGTTGGAGGAGGAGATGCTGATGGAAGGGAAATGAACCCACTTCATTTGTTCTGGGCTCTGGTGGAAGCTCCTCTCTGCTTCTGTTTGAGCTCTTTTACATACGATTCAAAACATAGACTAGGATGTATATGGGTTTTTCTAAGAAAAAGTTAATGTGATACTGAGAGATATTTACAGGGGGACCCAGAGGATGCTAAGCAGTCTCACCACTCTTTGGTCACTCCTGCCCTAGGAGGATGTTATGAAGATATCCAGTCTTCAAAATCATTTTATCTTCAGTCCTGCCGTTAGGCAAGAATTACATTTAAACAAAACAAAACAAAACAAAAAAAAAGAATTATATTTAACCAAAGCAACTAGCTTTGCTATCATTCTTAGAATAGGTTGTCAGAGAAAGTAGAGCTTATTCTG
The DNA here is from genome assembly GCF_003009895.1 of Hyaena hyaena. Taxonomy (NCBI): domain Eukaryota; kingdom Metazoa; phylum Chordata; class Mammalia; order Carnivora; family Hyaenidae; genus Hyaena; species Hyaena hyaena. Next base: position 1,837,078 of record NW_024080887.1, read on the forward strand.
TATATTTGACATATTTCTCAGTAAGTTTCAAAAGATTAAGTTTCAGAATATCATTTCATAAAAATGATATAAATATCATTGTTCAAAGTGCAGAGAAGATAAATAACAGAAATAAGACCTAATAGTTGCTCTGAGTTTCCTATGTTTTTCCAAATTGCATAATGATGTTTTATTTGAAACAATTTCCCTTAATTGCAATGTCAACGTTTTTATTTTACATTCATATTTTAAAATTCACAACAAATCCACAAATTCATAAAAGCATTAAAAAAAGTGGTGTGACTGAACATGTAAGTGATCACTCTTTTTGTGGTAATAGATACTTAGACATAAGTTATCAAGAACAGAAAGTTCAGTTGAGAAACTGAAATCCAAAGAGCAAGGGACTTGGCCAAGTCCCAAGCTTTGATAATATAACTTGAAAAACAGCCTAAATTCTCTTCCACATTCTAGCATGCACCTATTCTGTTTCCATAGTGAGTTGGTAAGTTCCTTGGTATTGGAGATCCAGGTTCTAGCCCAGGCAGTTTGTCTCTGATTAGCTGTGTGACCTTGGGTGGGAATTAGACCATTAGGTCCCATAGTCCTCATCTGGGAGATGAAAGGGTTAGATGAACTGTGGTTTTCAAACTGTGCTCTTTGGTACCCTATGGTTCCCTGGGGAGGGAAAGAGGGCAGCTCTTCATTTACTAACCTCTCCCAGTAGAATAGCTCTGTTTTTAATTTCTTTTTAAATTACTATTTTTTTTGCTATGTGTTATAATTAAGATTTGATTTGGAAAATATGGACTGGAAGATATCCAAGTAGTTGTTCAGCTTTAAAAAATTTGAATTCTATGCTTAATTTTTATTCCCAAGAGTCACTTTAGTGAACACAAAAGAGCTTAATAAATTTTATTGGCTAGAAAATAAAAGGAAAAGTTTTGTAAATAATGAGCTATCCATTATGTGCTAAATGCTTCACAATGATTATTTCATTGACAATGGTCCTATGAAGGCAGGTTCTGCTATAGTCCACACAGAGAAACTGAGGTTTTTAAGCAACTTGGATAGGGCACATTATTAGTAAGTGGAACTATGTTGATATTTTAAACTTATGTGCAAAGTAGTCATATTTGTGTTCTACTCTCACAAACTTGGTGTATAATTATAATTTCCCTTTTATATCTCTCATCTCCTCCATCCAAAAGTCCATATCTTTTTTTTTTCAGTCCATAGGTCTTCTGAGTCAAAGTTTTAAATAGTCTCAGGAGAACAATAGAAATTATTTCCCTAGATCTGAGCTCTTGAGGCTGCCTTAAGCATTTAGGTCAAGAGAGGCAGAGGGCTAGATGAACCGTCCTAATGAGGTTTATTTCCAAGTTTCTCATTCTACTTTCTCATACTATAATGGTCAAGATACATCTTGCATCAAAGGCCATGTTTCTTTTTTTAATTCTTTTTTTTATTGTTTTATTTTTATTTTTTTAAGTCTTTTTTTTTTTTTTACAAATAGTTTATTGTCAAGTTGGTTTCCATATAACACCCAGTGCTCATCCCCACAAGTGCCCTCCTCCAATGCCCATCTCTCCCCTCTTCCCCCAACACCCATCAGTCCTCAGCTTGCCCTCAGCATTCAAGAGTCTCTCACAGTTTGCCTCTCTCCCTCTCCCCTACCATTTCCCTCCTTCTTCTCCCCCACAGTCCTCTGTTAAGTTCCTCCTAATCCTCCTATAAGTGCAAACATATGGTATATGTCCTTCTCTGCCTGACTTATTTCGCTCAGCAGAACACCCTCAAGGTCCATCCATGTTGCTACACATGGCCAGATTTCATTCTTTCTCATTGCCATGAAGTATTCCATAATATAGATAAACCACATCTTCTTGATCCATTCATCTGTTGATGGACACTTAGGCTCTTTCCATGTTTTGGCTACTGTTGAGAGTGCTGCTATGATCATTGGGGTACATGTGCCCCTATGCCTCAGCATTCCTGTATCCCTTGGGTAAATTCCTCAAGTGTTATTGCTGGGTCATAGGGGAGTACTATTGTTAATTTTCTGAGGAACCTCCACACTGTTTTCCAGAGGGGCTGCACCCGTTTACATTCCCACCAATAGTTTAGGAGGGTGCCCATTCTCCACATCCTCTCCAGCATCTAGAGTCCTCTGATTTGCTCATTCTAGCCACTCTGACTGGTGTGAAGTGGTATCTCAGTGTGGTTTTGACTTGTATTTCCCTGATGAGGAGGGATGCTGAGCATCATTTCATGTGTCTGTTGGCCATCTGGATGTCCTCTTTGGAGAAGTGTCTGTTCATATCTTCTGCCCATTTCTTCGCTGGGTTGTTTGTTTTTCGGGTGTGGAGTTTGGTGAGTTCCTTATAGATTTTAGATACTAGCCCTTTATCTGATATGTCATTTGCAACTATCTTTTCCCATTCCATCAGTTGCCTGTTAGTTTTATTGATTGTTTCCTTTGCAGTGCAGAAGTTTTTAATCTTGATGAGGTCCCAATAGTTCATTTTTGCTCTTGACATTTATTTATTTTGAGAAAGAGAGAGACATACAGAGTGTAAGCAGGGCAGGGGCAGAGACAGGGAGAAACAGAATCTGAAGCAGGCTCCAGGCTCCATTTGTCAGCACAGAGCGTGATGTTGGGCTCGAACTCACAAACCATGAGATCATGACTTGAGCTGAAGTCAGACGCTTAACTGACTGAGCCACCCAGGTGCCCCCAGAATTTTTTTTAACATTCCACACAGGAACTCTACTTATTAAGTCCCCTCCCTCCCAGTCCTTGTTAGCCTTTTTTCTCCTTTCTGCCTCTATCAATTTGCTTATTCTAGTACTTCAGATAAGTTGTATCCTGCATTATTTGTCCTTTTGTGTTGGTTTACTTCAGTTAGCATAACATTTTTTTTAATTTTTAAAAACTTTTTAAAAGAGAGAATTAATAAGCAGGGGACAAGCAGACAGAGAGGGAGAGAGAGAATTCCAAGTAGACTCCACACTCAGCATGGAGTCTCATGACCCTGGGATCATGAGCTGAGCCAAAATCAAGAGTTGGACACTTAACCAACTGAGCCACCCAGGTACCGCTAGCATAATGTTTTGAGGTTCATTCATGTTATAGCATGTATTAGAATTTCATTTCTTCTTATGGCCAAATAATATTTTGTATATATAGACCACATTTTGTTTATTAATTCTTCTATTGATGGATATATGAGTTATTACCACCTTTTGGCTATTGTGAATAATACTGTTGTGAACATTGGTGTATATGTTTGAGTTCCTGCATTTCATTTGGGTATATCTCTAGGAGTAGAATTGCTAGATCATATGGTAATTTTTTAACTTCTTGAGGATATATTTTTTCTCAGTAGAAGTTCTTGAAAGGATTTTCAAATTGCACTTTATAAGTTTCCTTGGCTACTTTCTATTATTTAATTTACAAGTGGCTATTTTAATTTTAATTACATAATATTTTTTTATTTTGGTAATCATCTAGCACAATCATTCTCATATTTGAGCATATATCAGAATCACTTGAAGGGCTTGTACAAACAGATAATTGGGCTCCATCCTCAGAGTTTCTGATTTAGTAGGTTCGAAGTGAGGCCTCAAAGTTTTCATTTCTAGCAAGTTCTCAGGTGAGGCTGATATCACTGTTCTGGAAGCCATACTGTTCTGAGAACCATTGATGATGCATACCTGGGAATTCTTGAGGTGAGAATATCAATTGTTTTCAAACGTAATAAACAATTTATGAATATCAAGCCTAATAATTACTGAAGGTGGTATGTTTATAGACCAATATTTATTCATTGCAACTTTGAAGTTTTTTTTTTTATTTTTTTTTTACACATAGTTTATTGTCAAGTTGGTTTCTATATAACACCCAGTGCTCATCCCCACAAGTGCCCCTCTCCGTGCCCATCCTCCCCTCCCCCCCCATCCATCAGTCCTCAGTTTTTGTCAGCATTCAAGAGTCTCTCATGGTTTGCCTCTCCCCCTTCCCCCACCATTTCCGCCCTTCTTCTCCCCCATGGTCCTCCGTTAAGTTCCCCCTAATCCTCCTATACGTACAAACATATGATATTTGTCCTTCTCTGCCTGACTTATTTCGCTCAGCATAACACCCTCAAGGTCTATCCATGTTGCTACACAAGGCCAGGTTTCATTTTTTCTCATTGCCATGTAGTATTCCATCATATAGATAAACCACATCTTCTTGATCCATTCGTCCATTGATGGACACTTAGGCTCTTTCCATGTTTTGGCTATTGTTGAGAGTGCTGCTATGAACATTGGGGTACATGTGCTCCTATGCATCAGCATTTCTATATCCCTTGGGTAAATTCCTAGCAGTGCTATTGCTGGGTCCTAGGGGAGTTCTATTGTTAATTTTTTGAGGAACCTCCACACTGTTTTCCAGAGGGGCTGTACCAGTTTACATTCCCACCAACAGTGTAGGAGGGTGCCCGTTTATGCTAACAAATTGGGCAGCTTAGAAGAAATGGACAAATTACTAAACGCACACCCACTACCAAAATTCACACAGGAAGAGATAGGAAATCTGAACAGACCCATAACTAGTGAGGAAATCGAATCAGTGATCAAAAATCTCCCAACAAATAAGAGTGCAGTTTTATTTTTATATTTTGTAATCAACAATTTTTTTCAGATGTCTAACATTTATATACCTTAATTATTATGCTGAAAACATTGAGGAAGAGAATGGCTTTGCCTAATACCTATAGATTTGCTTTATTATCATTATTTTTTCAAAGACTGGTAAGCATCTCATTGTGTGGATACACCATAATTTAATTAATCACACCCAATCAATAAACTGTAAGTTGTTTGCATTGTTTTCCTTCTATAAGCAATGCTTCAGTGAACATCCCTTTATACCAAGGGTTCACACCTTTGGGTGTACATTAGAATGACCTGTAGAGCTTTTCTCTTCTTATGCTTGGACCTACTACAAGAGGTTCTAATTTTTTTGGTCATTGCTGCCCAGACACAAGGATTATTTTTTTAATGTTTATTTTTGAGAGGGGGGGGAGGGGCAGAGAAAGAGGGAGACACAGAATCTGAAGCAGGCTCCAGGCTCTGAGCTGGTCAGTACAGAGCCCAATGTGGGGCTCGAACTCACAAACTGTGAAATCATGACCTGAGCTGAAGTCAGATGCTTAACTGACTGAGCCACCCAGTTGCCCCAGGCATGAGGATTGTTTAAAAGGTCCTCAGGTGATTCTAATGTGCAGCCAAGATTGAGAAATATTGCTGTACATGCATCTTTGACCACTTGTGCTATGTCTTGTCTAGGCCAGGACATTCCCCTGAGAACTGATGCTAATGCAGAAGATGACCCATAATTATCTTTATTAAAAATAATGTTGAAATAATTCTCTTGTAAGTCAAGACAGGCTATGTTGTTACAACACTGGCAGTGGCAAAAACTGTCCTACTCGTTCTCCTCTGCTCTAAAACACACACACATGCACACCCTTCTACAGCACAGATGGTTGTCTTTTAATTGCCAGGGAGGAGGGGAAAAGAGCATTAAAAAGATAAGCTTCATTGAAGGGATCAGGATGGTAGCTCATTCCTTATCCTTAATAGAGTCTCTGCATTAGTTGTTTTCATTATTTAAACTCTAGGATTGAAGAAATATTCAGTGTAGAAACATTAGGATGGATTAATAAGTAAAAAGAAATATACATAAGCACCTATTTTTTATTTCATGAAGAATAATGAGATTCAATTGTAATCATCTTAATCAAGAACAGTGTGCAAATGTTACATTTTGGGTTGGAGAAGATGAATGCCTAGCAACAGATGCAGAGATTTTTCTCAATGTTGTATGCATTTGGAGGCAGATGTGACTCAGTGAACCAACACAAAAAAGCAAGGGTAAATGTCCAAAATATTTAACAGCTGGTGTGTCATGGGGACTGATGTCAGCCAGGACTCAGCTCTGGTCTGTTTGACCAAAACCCAGCCCTCCAAATACATTTGGTTTAGAAATGTTAACATTCTCCTGCTCTCACAAAGCTACTCCACTTGCTTGTCACAATGCCTGGGATTTAACCACTCAACTGAGTAAAAATTTTTATCTTCCTTGGAAAGCAAATATAGATATTTTTAAAGGAGAGTATGTATATGTGCATGAGACCTTTATCTCTTAAGAGCCGTTTCCCTTAGTATTGATTCCTTTATAGTTTATAAAATGACAAGATTCCCTGTTGGAAAGTTCCTTGATGGATAGCACACAGGATAGGGCAATTTTGATGGAGAGATAAAATTCAGGATCATGGCATGGGCTCATCTGCGAAATGACATCATTAGGAGTGGAATGGAATAGGACATGAAGACCAGTCTGGCTTCTTTTATCATTTTGCCAAGGAATTAATTTATCAAAGATCATGGATCTGGAAGGAACTGTGGAGATCACCTCTTCTACCTGCCCCAGTTTACATCTGAGGAAACTGAGCCCAGAGAGGGAAAGTGACTTGGTCAAGGCCATAAGCTATTTAGTTTGGCAATATGGGAAGAACTTTAGTGTCAGAACTGGTTTTAAAGTCTGGTTCTTATTCTGCTGAGGTGTGGTCTTCTGCTATCCTTGAGACTTAAATTTCCACACTTGCAAATTGGAAAATTAAATTTCAAAAAAATTAAAACATGTGAATGTTTTTGTGAATTTATACTGTTGCATAAAAATTATTTTGAGCATAAGGATTTGAGATCCTCAACTCCCTCATCTGCCTAAGAGCAGAGACATTCAAAAGAACTCAGAAGAACTCAATGACCACAAATCCTTTCCTTCTAATCTTGGTGATGAGAAGTTGGTACCACAGCAAAACAGGCATTGTCACAACTCTATCATACCCTTCCATCTCTTCTAAGTGCTCTTTTCCCACTGTCCTTGTAAGAAGTCATATTCTTCTCACAAATGCCTATCTCCCCTTCCACCTCCCCTACTAAGATGATATATAAACACTTTTAGTCACACCTTTTTTTAAAAAAATAAACTACCACACATACATGATTAAAATCTATTTTCTCTCTTGCTGATCTTTCCATTTGAGTTTAATTTGTAGACCCTAAATTTTGAATGTGAGAGGGTAGAGGAAAAGTTTTGCTCCCTGAACCATGACTCATATGAAAGACAATAAGCATGTGTAAAGATTTTACTTAACTCATTAATTAATGAATTACTAATAAGAAGATAGAGGTGGTTCAAAAAGAAAATTTGAGGGACAGACATTGATATTGTAAGCCAGTCAAAAGGAATGTGGAAATGAATTTGCTAAAAGATACAAAAGTGGTTAATGTTCTACAGGACAAGGAAATTGTAATCTTTGGGACAGAAATCTATAAGTTAACATCCTTTTCACAATGTCTGTTCCCTAAACAAGTAGTGAAAGGCAAGATCATAGTCCTAATTAAATGATCCTCTCATGAGTCTGAGAAACAATGTCATTGAAAGGACAAACATTTCTCACTTCAATTTATTTTCAAGTTTTGGATAATTTGGTATTAGTATGGGGATGTGATGGTATAAATGTGTCTGAAGTGTCTCCCCAGTGTTCCCAGCAGGAAAATGTGCTTCTGGACTTCACCGGGCCCTTGACTTCAAGAGTCCATCTCTCTATCTCCTATGTACACAATGCCAGAGAAACTTGTCTAGGAAAGAAAAACTCTTTTCAATAATCCTCCCAGCATCAATTAACCACACTGCTGAGCATTTTAAATCCTAGGCCCTGGAGGGGTCTAGTCTTTGCTTGAAGCCAGAGTAAACAGATATATTTGTCAGTTTATCCAAGAATGAGTGGAAATAAACCAGCAATTTAAAGTTTTTATAGCAGAGGGCCTGTTGGATGAGGGGTGGTCATTGGACAATGACAGCTTTCTTCTTCTATCAGGAGCCTGATATCATTTCACTTTCTTTTTTCACCCAAGGAACAAAACATGGCCACATACTCTGGTGTTCCTCCAAGTCCAGGCCTTGGCCAGGAGGTCTGGTTTAGGACTGAATTGACTTCTCTTGGGACAGTCTATTTCTGAATTTGCCTCTGTTTGCATTTAAAATTAATTATTTAGTTAAAAAAAATAGGTTGTCCCCTGTTCTCAGGTTGGCAGTGACCTCTCTGAAACAGTTTTGGAAATATTACATATGTATATATTACAGCTCGTCTCTGGGCTGAACCCTACAGCCACTGTCTCTCACATGCAAAGTCAGGGCTGTTTTGGGCCTTATTGTGAAGTTTTGGGGAACATGTTCTTCCTTGTGCCTTTGACCCTATTAGACAGTTCTCATATATTCTACACTCCTCATTAGAACTTGCACATGCACAATATATGCTCTATTTGAGAAGAAATGACTGACATATTTTAATTTGTTAATTATCCCAGAGATCTAATTTTTAAGAAATGCATTTTTTTAAATAAGAAAAGTTCTTTCTCATTATTAAAGGCTTAGGAAAAACAGAAATGTGTTAAGAAGAAAATGTAAATCACCCAGAATACCACTATCCAGAGATAACAAATGTGCTTAACATTTTGCTGTATTTCCTTCCAGATATACATGTACTTTAAGACAAATTAAGATTATGCTGTTTTATTAACTTTTTAATTGTGGTTGAAGCCAATTCCAAGGGTAGAACTTCACATATCAGTCAGGGAATTGTGAAGATTTGTTTTTGAGGCAGGAGAAGAGGTTCATGGCAATGGGAGCTTATGACTCATGAACTCATACCCTAGAGGTACTTTAAGATGGTGTCTTAAAGATTTTTGGAGTTATTTATATTACTGTGTGTCTGTAGGGAGTAGGAAAGCCTAAAGTACTATTTCTCCAGTTTGGGAATGTATGTATTCAGCCTTCCCTCTCTCTAAACATGGCACCATTGCCCACTGTGTTACCTGACTAGAACACGACTCTCACTTTCTCTCACCTCTCCTCTTCAGGTTCTATCTGAATCTGCTCCCTTCTTGCCATCTTCACTGTTACCATATTGATCTAAGTCCCCATCATTTTTCACCCGAATGAGTTTAGTGAAGGTTTGTGGAAATAAATGAAGACCAAACCAACGGGAACATGGGAAAGCTATTTATTCAGGGCTTGTAACAAGGGATCCAACCACCATCACCTGTGTTTTGGCTGTGATTCAAAACCAGGCTGAGGAGTGGGAAACCTTCAGAGGGGAGAAAAGGGAGGACTTCAGGTACATCCAGTTTAGAGGCTGTTAGCATGAGGAAGTTATAAGTGGGCTAACTAGACACAGGATATCTTGTGTGATTGGGTAAGGGTGCATATTTGGCTTTCTCTGGTTGGTTCTAAGTTAGAAGAGAGGAAAAAATTTACTGAAGATGTCAGTTATTAATATCCTGCTTATTGGGGGCTGATTGTTTCAGGAGTTATTTGGTTTCATGGATTTTTTTTTTCCTAGAGATTAGTGGTCTTTTGACTTTTTGCAAGTCTGATTTATAAATAGTGAGTAGGCTGGTTTCCTGAGCTTGTTACCATAGATAATGGATTGGTTTCCTGGGCTGGTTGCAGATAGTAGGCTAGGGTTTTATTTTTACAGATGATCTAGCCATTGTCTGTTAGTCTCTCATGCTGCATTCAAAGTTTAATGTCCCTTGAACACTTGGTACCAACTTGACTCTGAAGTTGCTGCTATCATTATTATTATTATTATCCCTATTTGCCTACAAAGAACTTGAGTGTTAAGTGATGAAAGATCACGTGGTAAGAAAAGCTTGACCTTAACCTTGGCAGTTTTCACTCCAGAAATCACTGTATCTTAGGTTACCTCCTTAAGCTACTTAGAGACTGGGCTTGTCCTGTCCTTGCCACTGTGTTAGCAGATAAGAATTTAAAATGTAAGAGATTTCTTTATTTAAATTCCAGTTAGCTAATATATAGTGTAATATTAGTTTCAGGAGCAGAATTTAGTGATTCATCATATTGATATATATAAATGAAAACTTGAAACAAATGAAAAGTTCCTCAAATATAAAAAAGTATTTAAATGTCAATTACTCATAAATAAGCACTGTTTCTACTTGAATACATATTTTTTCAGAAATTTTCACTATGCAAATGCAATTGTATTTAAAAACAAATAAAAAGGTAAAATAAAATGGAAGAGGTTTCTCCATCAGCAGAATTTGCATTTTGCCTCTGTGAATTCTTATCCTGAGGAAGTCGATCTATTTTGTATGACCTAACTCATCTTTTATCCTCTCAGTGAAACTTGACCCCATTTATCCCATTGTCTTCTTAAATACCCAATGGACTGTAGGATACCAAAAAGTGAATCACAGAGAGGGAAATGGAAAATGTTGGGACATCTCTGGTATACATGCCGAGAAGTCAGACTGTGTAGGTTTGGTCCTCGGCTCCCCAACTTGGTAGCTAGAGACCTTGGGCTTATCCCTGAATTTATGTAAGCCTGTTTCCAAATTTGTAAGTATGGATGATGATAAAATACTACCTATCCTGTGAAGATGAGAGTAAAGATTGAAATAACAGACATAAAGCACTTGCATAATGCCAAGGCAGATGGTAAGTGTTCAATGTAAATTAACATGCAAATAGCCTTTGAAGATTCTTCCTATAATCTTAACTAATGTAATAGGAAAGTGGGAATTTGAATTGTTGACAGTTTGGGCTAGAAAGGAAGGAGAGAGAAAAATCATACATAGTACTCTTTTTAAAAAAATGTCTGTGAAGAGTGAAGAATTTTTTTAAAAGTTCACAAAAAGTGACATTTCAATCTCCTTCTCACCCCCACACATACTTACCACCCCCATACACTATTCACATTTGAGATCCTCCAATGATTACAAGGGGAAAAGACTGAATAAGATTTTATTTTTACTGATTGAATTGAACAATTGGTCTTGGTAAATCCAAATAAACACACAACACATTAAGGACTCAAATCCTATTTTATTTGTCTTCTCTGGGTCACTGTACTTGAAATAAGTAGAAGCCAGAAGAATAGAAGGAACAATACAGGGAACAATACAATGTAGGCCTGCTCAGCCTTTCATTTGTTGAAATAATAGCACATCAAGGACCTTATCCTCTACTTGCATACAAAGCACAAAAGAATAATTTAAATTTCTAATTTAACAAAAGAAAAGAGATCCATTTCCCCACCACAGTTTATCTGCTGTCTCCATGGTATCATCCAATCCAGGGGGGCTGAAGAATTTATCTGAGAGGGCAGAATGTTGGCTAAGTGGTGTTGTTGTAGGATCTGGAATCCTCAGTGGTCAGAGGGTTAGGTGTCTGGAGCCCAACATCACACCCGTTGGAGAGTGTAGGTGCGCAGGCAAGAGAGTAAGATCAAGTGGGAGTTAGAGGAAGTTCCTGATTGCCTTTATTCTCTTAATGATTTATAGAAGCCAAGTCAAGGGCTGAAAATGGAGAAGGGGACTTGGGGTTTGCAAAGAGAGGAAAAGTCATGAAAAAATCATGGGGAGGGTGGAATAATGAAGGGTCTGCTGCTTGAGGTTTACAGTCAAGACTTCAGCGACCCAGGTGGCATGGTTATATTCCTCTCTAGCAACCTTCAGCTGTCAGGGTGTGGGTTGGACAGGCAGAGACTTAGTCTCAATGAAGAGATGTGTGGTTTAGTCAGTATGATAAAGTGAAGAGGCCAGACGATCGGGCAAGAGGGAGCAATGATAACAATGGACTAGAGAATCTGAGCCTCTGTCAATGTCACTCACCCTGCCCCCTGTGCCATGTCCTCCCTTGAAGAGTGGGATGCTTGCAAGTGAGAGTTTGGAGGGGTTTCAGTGTTTGGTAATGACGAGGCCTAGGGTCTGGGGTGAGGCCATGCAAGTCATTGGTGAAGTGGGATGGAGAACCAGTTCACTGCAGGTGAGAAAAGTAAAAGAAGTAAGTGAACAAGATATTGGAAGGGTCAACACTGTGGATGTGGAAATCACCAATAATTAAGACAACTGCCATTGGAGAGAGGGACATTGAGCCAGGGCTAAACATTCTAGGAATAAAGGGTGGGAGCTAGGGAGTGGACTGTAACAAGGAGGGGTGGTGAGTGGTGTAATCTGATAACTGGTGACTCAAAGCTGTAGGGGTTTTACTGAGGAAGGGAGAGGAGTGCTCTAGAAGAAAGGAAATAGGATACTGCCCCATCTGCAGGCCTGCTGGAGCGGAGACTCTACAGTCCATCCTGGAAGAGTCTTTAGGGAAAGTCTCATTTCTCAGGGCAGAGCCAGGATTCTGTTAAAAGGGTCTCTTGGAAATTCAGTGAAAATCTAAAGGTATAGGGAATGAGAAACAGTAGTGATGAAATGGAGTGTGTTAGATGTGCTGCTGTGATTGCTCCGAGGAGGTATGTGGGGGAGGATTTTTATAAGAAGTGATAGTTGACTTGTATTTTAAAGGAGGCAAACCATGAGAGACTCTTGAATATTGAGAACAAACTGAGAGCTGATGGGGGGGGCAGGGAGAAGGGAAAGGGGGTGATGGGCATGGAGGAGGGCACTTGTGGGGATGAGCACTGGGTGTTATATGGAATCCAACTTGACAATAAACTATGAAAGAAAAAAAAAAAGGATGGGTAGAATTTCTCCAGGCAGATAAAGAGGAAGGATGGAGACAGAATACTATGGACAAAGGCCCGGTGGCCTGGTTGGATTTGGGGAACTGAAAGTGGACTAGAGAAAACAGAGGAGGGGTGAGGACCCAGGCAATCCCAGACAGGGCCCCCATTATGAAAGGCCATGAAGATGCCATATTTGGAAGTGCCATTGAAGGAGTATAAACAGGACAGTGGCTGAGTTTAGAAAATGATTGAATTCAGTAAAACCATTCTGTGATTTGCATTTGTTTATTCGTATATGTATCTATGAATACAGATTGACCTGTCTATCTAACCTATCTATATGAAGTTGATTCCAGTTGTTCCAGCTTAGACTGTTGGCATCTGGACTCCACCAAATACTAAAGATTTAAGGCAGAGACCAGTGTGACTTGGGGCAGGGGCTAAATTTAGAGGCCCAGTGGTTCTGAGTCTGCATAGACATATATGTGATCTGGATTCCCAGGTTGTCACTTACAAGTTTAGGCCTGGGACAAACTACGTAATTTCTCTCACTCTCCTCATCAGTAAAATGGGAAGAATAATCTCTGCTTGAAAGGTTCCAATGTGGATAAAATGAGATCATATGGTAATGTAGTCACTGGAGTGAATATCACATGTTAAGTGTTCAATAAATATTTACTGTTATCTTATAGGTATGAATTTCAAACCTATGAATTTCAAGTAAAGCTCCTACATTACTCTATGGTTTGGCTGCACATCTAATATGCGATGAAGGTTGCATGCTAGACCCCAAACCAGTAGCATTAGTATCACCTGGGAATTAGAAATGCAAACCCCAGAACCTCTGGGGGTGGAGCAGGAATCTGTGGTTTAATAACTTCCCCAGGTGATTCTAATACACACTCAAGTTTCGTAAGTAGGATCTAAGGCTAGCAATTCAGAGTGGTCATTTCAGCTGTTGGTATCTCTTGCTACTGACCTGACAGTGTTGATGCAAAATAACCAAACCTTTTAGAACCTCTAAAAATAAGAGAGAGTTTTATTTGAGCCCAAGTAAGGACAACTGCCCTGGGAAACATACTCTTCACAGGGAAGAAAGTGTTCTGGAGAATGAAGAGTTTTCACAGGGTTATATACTTTCTCTATCTTGTAAAAGATCAAGATTATAGAGGAGCATATAGGCAGGAATCACAAGTTTTAATATCAAGGAATGCAGGGAGTAGGAGCACTGTTTGATATTTAAGGACAAGACAGTTTTCCTTTAGGCTACTCATTCACAAAGCAGGTGCACAATGTACGCTGGGGGGGCATAAATCAGAGTTTTTGGTTTAAATAAAGTTTGTGTACAATCATGTTGACATAGAAAGAAATCTAAAATTCTTCCCTTATATCTCAAACCTTTAGAGAGTTTTTTCTCTCTTCAGTAGGGATCTCACCTCCTCCCACAGCCCACCTGCTCTGAATACCCTCAGCCTGCTCTGCTTTCCTTTTTTTTTCCCCCCTTCAGGGGAGGATGGTTAGATTTAGCATTGAGATTTCTTATTTTTTGGTTTACTTCTTTTTATATGTTTTCTTTTGCTTCTTTCAGATACGCTTGCTATAGGTGCTAGAAACTAGGGAAGGAAGTCACAGTTTCTAATCCCATAGAATGCCCAATTGTACTGTGATTTATAATATGTATGCATTTGGTCTTCCAGTTCCCATTTTTGGCACTGTGGTCCTAAAAGCCTTGAAATTTCCTGTGATAAGAGTGACAAATTGTTGTATTAATGAGGTGACAGTTGGATGGCACCTAAGGATGGGGACTGGTTGCCAGGGGAACCAACCATGTGATTCAAAGTTCAAACTTTCAATGTTAGCCCTCTGACCTCCAGGGAGGAGAGAGGATCTGGAGACCGAATTCAATCACTAATGGTCAATGCATTAATCAATCATGCCTGTATAACGAAGCCTCCATAAAATTCCCAAAGCTCTGGGTTCCGAGAGCTTCCAGGTTGGTGAACACATGGAGCTCTGAGGAGAGGGGCTCACCCAGAAAGCATGGACGCTCCGCACCCCTTCCCCATACCTTGTCCCATGCATCTACTCCAGCTGGTTATTCCTCAGTCACCTCCATTTGTAATAAACTGGTACCTCGTAAGTAAGATGTTTCTTCAGGTTCTGTGAGCGGCTCTAGAAAGTTAATTGAAAATAAGGAGCGGATTGTTGGAGCTTTCAACCCATAACTGATGGGTCAGAAAACCTAGGCTTGTATCTGAAGAGGAGGTGGAGGAGCAGTCTTGTGGGGCTGAGCCCTTAACATGTGGAATCCAATGTTATAGCTTAGTAAATGGTGTCAGATGGAGTTAAATTACAGGACACCCAGTTTATGTTGGAGGCTTGTTTAGTGGGGGAAAGAACCCCCTATACATTGGAACTGGAGTCAAAATTGTAGCAACATATTAAAATAACAAGGGGCTAACTGGGCCAGTCTTGGGCAGGCTTGTGAGGGGTAGTTTAGGTCCTCACTCTGCCCTTACCCTATCCTCCTCTTTGTGATTTTGTTCTCTCTGCCCTGCCCATGTGCAAACCTGTTCTCAGGTTTGGATCTGACCTCAGTTGTTTGTAATTTGAGCTGTTCTGATAGGTAGTGTTTACCGACCAAATTACATGCACCTGAGGAAAGAGACTGTTTTGTAGGCATGAGTATTGTAGATTCCTACAATAATGTGTCACTTGCACTTTAAGTGGCATAGTGCTGGAGAGTACTGGGTGGGCTCCACAGATGAGGGTTTCGGTCTGCAACTTGTTAGCTGCATAAGCTTGGGAAAGTCCTGGCATCACTTGGCATCTCAGTTTTCTCATCTATAAAATGGGCTTCATATTTTTTTTCTTCAAGTTTTTATTTAAGTTTCAGCTGGTTAACCTACAGGTGTAGAATTCAGTGATTCATCAGTTACATACAATACCCAATGCTCATCATCACAAGTGCCCTCCTCAATACCCATCACCCATTTAACCCATTCCCTGACCCACCCTCCCTCCAGCAACCCTCAGGTTGTCTCTATACTTAAGAGTCTGTTTTTGGAAGGGAGGCAAGATGGCGGAGAAGTAGGAAGCACCGTACATTTCGCCTGCACCCATCTCTCAAACAGAGAAGGCCTGAAGTCGTAGGACACTGAGCCACAGGAGTTTGGGAAGAGAAAGACAGAGTACACTGGGAAGGAAACCTCATAAGTGCGTGAGTGCGAACTGGGGAAGATAAAAGCGGGACGGGACCCAGAGATATGGAGGGGGGGGGAGGGAACCGGCTTCGGTGCGGCTACGGTGGGTGGGTGAGTGATAAACCGGCGAGTGGTGGCGAGCTGCCGCGAGTCCATGGAAAAGGAAAGAAAAGCTGAGACTGCTCATAAAACCGTCCCTGGAGAAGAGGGGGAAAAAAACCCCCAAAACCTCGGCTTGGAAAGACAGTGTTTTTTAGCTCTGGCTGCGGTGCTGACTTTAAACTAGGTGCCCTGGTCCCAGAAGGCGCCAGAAAAAACTGAACTGCCTTGCGCCCAGCACCATCCAAGGCGACAGTGGCCCGGTGAACCGGACACAACCCCTGCGGAGGCGGTCCTGGCGCCGGCTGAAGCGGCAGCAGAGGGCGCGACAGCGGCCTGCTGCAGCAGCAGCAGCGGCGACCTGGTGAACTGGTACTAGCGCCTGGTGAAGCAGTGGTGGCGCATGCAACAGCGGCCTGCTGAAGCGGCAGCTGCGGCGGCGACCCGGTGAAGCGGTGCCAGCACCTGGTAAAGTGGTAGCGGCGCGCGACAGCGGCCCGATGAAGTGGCGGCGGCGCACTGCAGCACGTGGACTCTATGGACCTGAAGTTCCTACGTTCCCTGAATGCACTCGAGTTGTGCCCCTGCTTGATCCCGGCGGATCTGAGGCTGTGACACTTCCCCCAACCCCCACTCAACCCCCAGGCAACAGGGAAGCAGCGACCCTCGGACTGTTCAGGGCAGTATAACAAAGCCCTTGGACTGGGACTTGGAAACAAGCGGGGCGTGGGGCATAGAACTCAGCCCACCTTGGCTACATCCTCAGCACAGGGAGATCTGACCGAAGAAGTGATTTGCAACACTTGGTTGAGAAGGGACTGGGGCAACGCCATTCTTCTCTGCACAACCACCAAGGAGGGGCCTCAGGGAGGCCAATGGACACAGTGGAGACAAACCTGCCTACCACAAACCACGTCCATCCCCTCCAGATAGCTGTTTTGTTGTTGTTGTAGCTGTTTTTACCTGAGCCTGGGTTTGCGTATTTATTGGTTTTGTCTGTGCATTTGTGTACCTGTGTTCCCTCTGTGATTGTCTGTTTTCTTTTTCCAGGGCTGCCTCAAGAAACAAGCCAAACTACACATGGTGGAGAGTCCCAAATATCACTACCAGTAGGGAAACAAAATAACCAAATGCTTCACAAGGAACCAAGAGACACCATCCAAAGAACACTTCTGGGACAGACAGGCCCTGAACAGTCAAAAGAGCCCTCTCTAATACAGCAGAACTCACAGGGGCCGTTGTACAATAAGCTTTTAAAATTAACAATATATAGAAAGCTAACCAAAATGACGAAACGGAAGAACTCTCCTCCAAAGAAACTCCAGAAAGAAATGACAGCTAGAGAACTGTTCAAAACAGATATAAGCAACATAACTGAACAATAATTTAGAACAATAATCATAAAATTAACCGCTGGGCTTGAAAAAACCATGGAGGACATCATAGAAACTATGGCTACAAACAACATGGAGCTTAAAAATAGTTATGGTGAATTAAAAAATGGGATAAATGAGATACATAATAAACTGGAGGCATCCAATGCATGGATTGAAGAGGCAGAAAGGAGAATAAGTGATTTAGAAGACACTATTATAGAAAAAGAAGAAACTGAGAAAAAGAGATAAACTGGATCCAGGAACATGAAAGAAGAGTTCGAGACCTCAGCGATACAACAAACAGAACAATATCCGTATCATAGGAATCCCAGAAGAGGAAGAGAGAGGGAAAGGTGCTGAAGGAGTCCTGGAACAAATTATAGCAGAGAACTTTCCCAACCTGGAGAGGGAAGTAGAAGTTGAAATTCAAGAGGCACACAGAACTCCCCTCAGACGTAACTTGAATCGATCATCTGCACGACATATCACAGTGAAACTGGCAAAATATAAGGACAAAGAGATAACTCTGAAAGTAGCTAGGGAGAAAAGGGCCCTAACATACAAAGGGAATCCTATTAGAGTGGTGACAGACCTATCTACTGAAACTTGGCAGGCCAGAAAGGAATGGCAGGAGATCTACAATGTGATGAACAGAAAAAATATGCAGTCAAGAATCCTCTATCCAGCAAGCCTGTCGTTCAGAAAGGAAGGAGAGATAAAAGTCTTTCCAAATAAACAGAAATTGAAAGAATTTGTCACCACTAAGCCAGCCCTACAAGAAAACCTGAGGGGCGCCTGGTGGCTTAGTCGGTTAAGCGTCCGACTTTCACTTAGGTCATGATCTCGCAGTTCGTGGGTTCGAGCCCCGTGTCGGGCTCTGTGCTGACTGCCAGCTCAGAGCCTACAGCCTATTTCGGAGTCTGTGTCTCCCTCTCTCTCTGACCCTCCCCTGCTCACGCTGTCTCCCTCTCCCTCTCTCTCTCTCCTAGAAATAAATAAAAATATTAAAAAAAAAGAAAAAAGAAAAAAGAAAACCTGAGGGAGACTCTCTGAGGGAAGTACTGCAAGAAATGATAGATACCAGAGACACCACCACAAGCATGAACCCCACAAAGGACACAATGACTCTAAACCCACATATTTCAATAATAACACTGAATGTAAAAGGGCTGAATGCTCCAATCAAAAGACATAGGGTAGCAGAATTGATTAAAAAAAAAATCCCTCTATTTGCTGTCTACAAGAAACGCATTTTTGACTGGAAGATATCTCCAGATTAAAACTAAGGGGATGGAGAAATATCTATCACGCTACGGGAAGTCAAAAGAAAGCTGGAGTAGCTATACTTATGTCAGAGAAACTGGACTTTAAATTAAAGGCAATAACAAGGGATGAAGAAGGGCATTATATAATAATTACAGGGTCTATCCATCAGGAAGAACTAACAATTATAAATGTCTACACACCAAATATGGGAGCACCTAAATATTTAAAACAATCACAAACAGAAACAATCTTATAGATAAGAATGTGCTAATAGTAGGGGACTTTAATACTCCACTTACAGCAATAGATAGATCAACGAGACAGAAAATCACTAAAGAAACAATGGACTTGAATGACACAATGGACCAGATGGATCTGACAGATATATTCAGAACTCTACATCATAGGCCAGGGAATTCACTTTCTTCTCAAGTGCGCATGGCACATTCTCCAAGATAGATCACATACTGGGACATAAAGCAGCCCTCAATAAATATAAAAGAATTGAGATCCTACCACGCACACTTTCAGATCGCAATGCTATGAAACTTGAAATCAATCACAGGAAGAAGTCGGGGAAACCTCCAAAACCATGGAGGTTAAAGAACACCCTACTAAAGAACGAATGGACCAATCAGGCAATTAGGGAAGAAATTGAAAAATAGATGGAAACAAATGAAAATGAAAATACAACAATACAAACT
>NW_024080887.1:1857099-1889341 GCF_003009895.1 Hyaena hyaena
TCCACCAAGATCAAGTGGGATTCATTCCTGGGTTACAGGGCTGGTTCAACATTCGCAAATCAATCAATGTGATACATCATATCAATAAAAGAAAAGATAAAAACCATATGATCCTGTCAATAGATGCAGAAAAAGCATTTGACAAAATACAGCATCCCTTCTTAATAAAGACTCTAGAGAAAGTCGGGATAGAAGGAACTTACTTAAACATCATCAAAGCCATCTATGAGAAGCCTTCAGCTAACATCATCCTCAACGGGGAAAAACTGAGAGCTTTCCCCCTGAGATCAGGAACACGACAGGGGTGTCCACTCTCACCACTGCTGTTTAACATAGTGCTGGAAGTCCTAGCATCAGTCATCAGACAACAAAAGGAAATCAAATGCATCAAAATCAGCAAAGAAGTAGTCAAACTCTCACTTTTCGCAGATGACATGATACTCTACATCGAAAACCCGACAGACTCCACCAGAAGCCTACTAGAACTGATCCAAGAATTTAGCCGAGTTGCAGGGTACAAAATCAACATACAGAAACCGGTTGCATTTTTATACACCAAGAATGAAGCAACAGAAAGAGAAATCAAGAAACTGATACCATTCACAATTGCACAAAAAACCATAAAGTACCTAGGAATAAACCTAACCAAGGATATAAGAGATCTGTATGATGAAAACTATAGAAAACTTAGGAAGGAAATTGAAGAAGACACAAAGAAATGGGAAAACATTCCATGCTCATGGATTAGAAGAATAAATATAGTTAAAATATCATTACTACCCAAAGCAATCTACACATTCAATGCAATCCCAATCAAAATTGCGCCAGCATACTTCTCAAAACTAGAACAAACTATCCTAAAATTTGTATGGAACCACAAAAGACCCCGAATAGCCAAAGTAATACTAAAGAATAAAACCAAATCGGGAGGTATCACCATCCCAGACTTGAGCCTCTACTACAAAGCTGTCATCATCAAGACAGTATGGTATTGGCACAAAAACAGACACATAGACCAATGGAATAGAACTGCGAACTCAGAATTGGACCCAAAGTATATAGCCAACTAATCTTTGACAAATCAGGAAAGAGTATCCAATGGAAAAAAGACAGCCTCTTTAACAGATGGTGTTGGGAGAACTGGACAGCAACATGCAGAAGAATGAAACTAGATCATTTTCTCACACCATACACAAAAATAAACTCAAAATGGATAAAGGACCTGAATGTGAGACAGGAAACCATTGAAATCTAGAGGAGAAAGCAGGAAGCAAACTCCTTGACTCCACCGCAGCAATTTCTTACTTGACACATCCCCGAGAGCAAAAGAATCAAGAGCAAAAATAAACTATTGGGTCCTCATCAAGATTAAAAGCTTCTTCAAGGCAAAGGAGACAATCCAGAAAACTAATAGACAACCGACGGAATGGGAAAAGATAGTTGCAAATGACATATCAGATAAAGGGTTGATATCCAAAATCTATAAGGAACTCACCAAACTCCACACCCGAAAAACAAACAACCCACTGAAGAAATGGGCAGAAGATATGAACAGACACTTCTCCAAAGAGGACATCCAGATGGCCAATAGACTCATGAAACGATGCTCAGCATCCCTCCTCATCAGGGAAATACAAGTCACAATCACACTTAGATACCACCTCACACCAGCCAGAGTAGCTAAAATGAGCAAATCAGGGGACTCTAGATGCTGGCGAGGATGTGGAGAAATGGGCTCCCTCCTACACTGTTGGTGGGAATGTAAACGGGTGCAGCCCTTCTGGAAAACAGTGTGGAGGCTCCTTAAAAAGTTAATAATAGTACTCCCCTATGACCCAGCAATAGCACTGCTAGGAATTTACCCAAGGGATACAGGAGTGCTGATGCATAGGGGTACATGTACCCCAATGTTCATAGCAGCACTCAACAATAGCCAAAACAGAGGTGCCTGGGTGGCTTAGTCGGTTAAGCGTCCGACTTTCGCTTACGTCATGATCTCGCGGTTCGTGGGTTCGAGCCCCGTGTTGCGCTCTGTGCTGACTGCCAGCTCAGAGCCTGGAGCCTGTTTCGGAGTCTCTGACTCCCTCTCTCTGATCCTCCCCTGCTCACGCTGACTCTCTCTCTCTCTCTCTCCTAGAAATAAACTATAAAAAAAAAAATACCCGAAACATGGAAAGTGTCCATCAATGGACGAATGGATCAAGAAGATGTGGTTTATCTATACCATGGAATACTCCATGGCAATGAGAAAGAATGAAATCTGGCCAAGTGTAGCAACATGGATGGAACATGAGGGTGTTATGCTGAGAGAAATAAGTCAGGCAGAGAAGGACAAATAACATATGTTTGCACGTATAGGAGGATTAGGAGGAACTTACTGGAGGACCATGGGGGAGAAGAAGGGGAAAAATAGCTGGGGAGAGGGAGGGAGGCAAATCATGAGAGACTCTTGAATGCTGAGAACAAACTGAGGACTGATGGGTGTGGGGGGGAAGAGGGGAGATGGGCATTGGAGGAGGGCACTTATGGGGATGAGCACTGGGTGTTATATGGAAACCAACCTGACAATAAACTGTATGTAAAAAAAAAAAACTGCTTGACAAATGATATAAGTTGTAGTTCATATCATTGGCTAAATTATTCTAATTTCCAAATTGATTGTTGAGTTTTTTCCATCTTTATTGAGATATAATAGACATAGCTGTGTAAGTTTAAGATGTACAAATGTTCATTTGATACATCTACAAATTGTGAAATGGTTATTTCCTAGTATTAACTAATTCTTCCATTGTGTTACATAATTACCAAGAAACAGACTCTTAACTATAGAGAACAAGCTGATGGTTATCAGAGTGCAGGTGAGTGTGGCGATGAGTGAAATAGGTGATGGGGATTAAGGAGGGCACTTGTGAAGAGCACTGGGTGTTGTATGGAAGCGTTGAATCATTATATTGTACACCTGAAACTAATAGGACACTGTATGCTAAGTAACTGGAATTTAAATAAAAATCTGTAAGAGAAACATTATCATTTATTTTTTGTGATGAGAACATTTAAGACCTATTCTCTTAGCAACTTTCCAGTATATAAACACGGTATTACTAACAATAATCACTATGCCATACATTTTTCATCTATAACTCGAAGTTTGTATTTCCAACCAATGTCTCCCTTTTCCTCTGACCTCCAGCCCCTCATAACCACCATGCTAGTCTCTTTTCTATGAGTTCAGCTTGTTTTTAGATTCTACATATAAGTGATAGTACAAAATATACTTTTTCTGTTTTATTTTACTTAATATTATGTCCTCAATTCTCATCCATGTTTTGAAAATGGCAGAATGTCCTGCTTTCTCATGGCTAACTAATATTACTCTGTGTGTGTGTGAATCACACCTTCTTTATCCATTTATCTGTCAACTGACACTTATGTAGTTTCCATATCTTGGCTGTTGTGAATCCTACTGCAATGAATATAGAAGTGCAAATTGCTCTTCAAGATCTGTCTTCATTTCTTTTGGGTATATGCCTAGAAATGAATCAATGAATTGTGGGGAAATAGGTTCTACTTACATAAATGGACTAGAAAAAAAGCTTAAGGCAGAAAGCCGCCACCACCACAGGGCCAAAGTGCCCAAGGTTAGTTAGCGAATTATAATAGAATCACCAGAAAATTGTTATATATATCACCTGCAAGAAGTTACTTTCCATCTGGTAACAATATACTAATTACCTTGATCAAAAACTCCACTTGCCCCCCAGACCCTTTGCTGCTTACACACACAAGTTAATGATTACTATCTGATTGTTTGCTCCACGTTCACCTATGTAAGATCTTGTTTTCCTCACATTCCCCACGTGGGTAATATCTTGTGAGCTCAATAAATACGGAGACAGACACGAAACGCCTGTTTGGGGCTCTTCTCTCTTGCTCGGTATTAGCCTGTTTTGTATTCATTTCTGCATCTTCTTTATTGTTGGACAAGAGAGAATTCCAGACTGATAATCTGCAACAGTGAATCATGTAGTAATTCAGTTTTTTAAAAACTTTTAATGTTTATTTTCGAGAGAGAGAGAGTGAAAGAGAGAGAGACAAGGTGCGAGCAGGTGAGGGACAGAGAGAGAGGGAGACAAGAATCCAAAGCAGGCCCCACGCTGGGAGCTGTCAGTACAGAGCTCGATGCTGGGCTGAAACTCATGAATAACAAGATCATGACCTGAGCTGGTGTCGGAAGCTTAAAAGAACCGAGTCACCCAGATGCCCCAAAAATTCAGTTTTTAATATCTCATTCTCTTCTCTTGAGGAAACTCTATGCTGTTTTTCATAGTGGCTGCAACCATTTACATTTCCACCATCAGTGTACAGGAGTGCCTTTTTAGCAGGTGTGAGGTGATATGGTTTTGACTTGCATTTCCCTAATGATGAGTTATGTGGCGTACATTTTCATATACCTGTTGGCCATTTGTAGGTCTTGGGGAAAAGTGTTCAGTTCTTCTGCCCATTTTTTAATTGGATTGTTTCCTTTTCTGCTATTGAGTTGTACGAGTTCTCAATATATTTTGGATATTAACCTTTTATCAGGTATGTGGCTTATAAGCATTTTTTCTATTCAGTGCCTTTACATTCTGTTGATGGTTTTCTTTGCTGTGTAGAAGCTTCTTAATATGATGTCCCACTTGTTTGTTTTTTGCCATTGTCTTTGCTTTGGGTGACAAATCTGAAAAATTATCGCCAAGAATGATGTCAAAAGGCTTATCCCTATTTTTTCTTGTAGGAGTTTTGTGGTTTCAGGTCTTATGTTTAAGTCTTCAATCCATTTTGTTGATTTTTGTGTATGGTAAGGAAAGGGTCCAATTTCATTATTTTGTATGTGGCTATCCAGTTTCTCAGCACCATTTATTGAAGAAACTACCCTTTTTCCCTGTTGTATATTCTTGGCCCTGTGATTATAAATTAACTTAGTATATATATGTGTGTGTGGAATTATTTCAGGGCTCTTGGTTCTGTTCTGTTTGTCTTTAATGCAAATACCATACAGTTTTGATTATTATAGTTTAGTTTGAAATCTTTCTCAAAGTTGCTTTGGCAATTTGGGGTCTTAAGTGGTTCCATAATTTAGGAATTTTTTTCCTCTTTCTGTGAAAAATGCCATTGTAATCTTGATAGGGATTGCATGGTATCTGTAGATAGCTTTGGTTAGTATGGACATTTTGGCAATATCCTTCCAATCCATGAGCACAGAATATCTATTTCCATTTATTTGCATATTGAATGTCTTTCATCCATGTCAGTTTTCAGTGTACAGATCTTTTACCTCCTTGCTTAAATGTGTTCTAAAATATTTTATTCCTATTGGTGCTATTGCAAATGAAATTTTCTTCATTTCTCTCTGATAGTTTATTATTAGTATATAGAAATGCAGCTGATTTCTGTGTATTTTTGTATCTTGCAACTTTATCAAATTAATTATTTTTTAGTGACCGCTTTAGTGTTTTCTATTTATAGTATGTCTTCTGCAAATAGACAAAATGTTATTTCTTTCTGATTTGAATGATTTTTATTTCTGAATCATGGCGTATGGCATCAAAACCTTTCAACAACTTTCCCAATATGGATGGTAATTAAGTCCCTGATTTTAGAGTCCCTGTACTTTGCTCTAATTGATAGGTGGTCAGGAGTACTGCCCATGATTCAGGGAATAGATCCATTCCTAGTTGCCAACAGTTTCCATTTGGTCTGAAACTGAAGGTAGAGACAGGCACAGGCTGACTACACTGTCTGCTTTGACTCCCTGTCCAGTGCTGGTTCTTGGCAGGGTAGTAGGTGGACCTGTACAATCTTGCTTCTACCACCATTGCCCATTACATAGTTGTAAAGGGCTACCCACATCCATGCAGGCACTGCTAGTAGACCTCCACTGCCTGCCTCTGTGACCACATCTGGGCATGGTTATTAGGTTATTTGTAATCTCAAAAAGTAGAGATTTCTGCTCTGCCAAGCACTCTGGATGGCAATTAATAGGACATGGTAGATTGAATTATTTTCACATGTTTAACCTCTCTGCCATGGGTCTCTGCAGTGTAGTAAAGTGGAAGGAGTATATTTCCCAATTATAATGATGTTGGGCTCGGTCATGTGGCTTGTTTTGGTCAATAAGATGTGGGCATAGTTAAGTTTTCCAGGTCTTTCTGAGAAGTGCATGCTATGGAACCACTATTCCTTCATCCTGAGTTCAGACCGAGGGATTAGATGGAAACTGACCTGAGAATGGAACCAAATGTAGCTGACCTAGCACTAGAAACAACCTGCAGTTCTGTGAGCAAGAAAGTCAGTGATTGCTCTTACAAGTTGAGCTTTAGAATGTTTTGTTATGCAGCAGTATTGCAACAACAGCTGTTTGTACATAGGGCCAACTTGCTGCATACTAGTATATGTTAGCACTAAGAATAAGTGAAAAAATTTTTGTTGTTACAGTTGTGATGTAAACTGCCTGAGGAAGCATCGAGGAGGAGGCAGAGAGGGAAGAGGCCAGAGCAAGGATTTATAGACAGCAATGTTCAAGGCTACAAAGGGACCAAGAGGAGGCCAGCCTGTTGGGAAGAAAAAATAAAGCACCAGCATTCAGGGTGAGGCCTCCAGCGTTTTTGACGTGTACTTTCTTCTTTCTATCCATTTGAGGCTCCTAAGTCCCTCTTGTGAACACTCTTATGTCCTTAATAGGATGTCCACGGGTAGCCCTGAAAAACAATTTGGCAAAATCTATCAAAGCATTAAGTGGGCATATTATTTACCTTTGACTGTGCTATTCCTCTTTAAGCCTGTATCCTAAGGGAATAATTGGGCAAGTGAGAAAGATGGTTCAATTATATTTTTCTTTAATATACAATGTTGAAAAACTCATTATCCAACACTAGAGGACATTGGATATCCTAGGTATCCAACAGTAAAGAATTATTTAAATTATTACAGACTTAGCGAGATCCTATACACCTTGAAGATGTAAAAGGATATTCATTGAACAAGTAAAGATGTTTGTGATAGAGTAAATGAGATTAATGACCATATATTTATATTACCTGTGTATATAGGTAGAGTCTTCATTGTGTTTCTGAGATTTTGACTATAAAATACTGCATGCACATACACACATCATCAGAGACCATTCTCTTAGGGAGTTTATTTTGTTGGCTAAAAATAAATGCTTTGGTTGGGGTGGGGTATGAACCCTGAAGAACAATAAATAAAAAATCTAAGTAACAAAAAATTTTTGCTCACTTGCCCTGAATAGTAAAGGAGTAATTTGGAGGGAGGCAGGATACAACAAGGCTGGACATTAGGTACAAGAAGGAAGGAGAAACTCCGTATTCTTCCTTGGTCTCTCTCTTCGCCTTCTCCTTGACTTGCCCCTTGCTTGCCCTAAGTACAGCCTGGGAGGGACTTTGAGAGGACAGAGATTTAGTGAGGGGATTTAGAAGTGGCTTCTGTGGAGTGTGTGATGAAGGAATCTCTCATCACACACATGTGCGATGTATATACAAAATATATTTTGTATTAAACCTTCTTATTGCTTAGGTAAACTCAAAAGAATTAATCTGCCTCTTTGGGTTCCTCTTTCAGACAGGACTTCTTTAGGGCATTTCCTCCCCATAAGACAGGGGCAGGTGGTTGGCTTCTGCATTGATCTTCCACATCAGTTGACATAGGTATGGGTGCTTCTCCACCATCATTGGAGAGTTTGTTCATGATGCTGTGATAAAACTGGAATCTAGGGATCTGGATGCATGCCACATTCAGTTTTTTATTTTTTAGAGCTCAAACTTGGAGAAGAAGCCAAGTCTGAATACATTAGCTTTTTATAAACTTTGTTTCATTTATTTCTCACAACAGACTTTATTTAACAGTGGAAAAAACTGAGGTTCAGAGAGGTTAATGACTTATAGAAAATCACACAGTAGATCTAATTTATCCAAAACCAATCTGGTACTAAAGAGTTTTTATTTTTTTATTTTTTGTTTTTATCTTTTTAATTCCAAGAGGCCATCTAGCTGGGCTATTTAACCTATGGGGTAAAACAATGTTTTACCTAAAATATCTCTCAGCCACTATATATATATATTTTTTCTTCTTAGCAAGAAATAAGAGGAAAGAGATAACTGCACCTTCAGGGAACGAAGCTAGCAATTATGGAAGAAAAATCCTTGGTAGTGTTGTGATGTTTCTTGGACACTGGAATTGGTTAGCAAATATTTAATCAGACAGTTTTTTACCTAAAGAGTTTTTACCTTTAACTATAAACTGCCTGAGGGATGAGAGTATAGATAGGATGATCCCTGTAACTCCTTGAAAGCTGTTTGGCAAAGAATGTTCTGAGACTACACATATTAAAATGATCTAGGATGCTTCAGTGGGGGATTTGCATTCTTAACAAGTTGCCTTTGTCAATCATGGTCTAGTCAGAGAAACTGCAAATAGAAGAGAGATTTAAGGTAAGCAATCAATCACTGTATCAGTTTCCTTTGTGGAATAACAAAACACCCTAAAATAAGTAGCTTAGAACAACTTGTCTACTATTGCTCACTAGTCTACTGGCCAACTGGATCATTCTTCAGATCTTGATTGAGCTCCCTCCTGTGTCTGTGGTAGGTGCCAAGTTAGCAAGGTAGCTTGAATTCTGGGACGGCCGCTTATTGCCTGGGGTACTTGGGTCCTCTTCCATGAGGGAAGTGGGTGCTCCTCCAGACAGTTAGCCTAGGCTCATTGATGTGGCAGCTCCGTGGGATTCTGAAAGGAAGCATGCAAAGGCTTCAGGTCTGGAATCAGAAATGGCATAAATTGCTGGCACTGTAATTTGTTGACCAAAGTCATATGGCCAGCCCAGACTCAAGAGATGGGGAAGTTGACTCCATTTTTTTGATGGGAGCTTTCTGATCATATTGCAAAGGGGAATAGAGAGTCAGGGATTAATTGGGACCATTTTGCCAACACTTTACCATTGGTGTTCAGAAGCTAGAGGAGCAAAAAGAAGAAGAGATGTGCTAAGGGTTAAAAAGGATTAGGGAAGATCTTTTGATGGGGAAACTGCTAGTCTAGAGCCCACTCAGGCAGTGCCAGGACCTTGGAGGGAAGGTACCCTGCTGCTGCTGCCGCTATTGCTACTGCTGGAATTGCTAAAGAGACCCCACCTCTGCTGGAGCTGGTACGAGGATGACTCCTCCTTTCTGGCTGTCAGTGGTTCACACAGACTGAACCTGACCAGAAAGCCCTAGCAAGACAACCTGAGACATTCAGCATGCAGGCTTCTAGGCCCAGCAGTATAGAATAGGGGATAGAAGGGAGAGTGCGGGGATTCAAGCAGATAGGCAAACAACTGTCATTCCCTGATGGAATTCTGACTACATTAAAGTTTTGAGACCTATTGTTCTAATATGCTATGATTCCAGAATAGTGAAATATAAGCCCCATTCCAAAGAGGAAAGATGGCTGAGTTGGATTGGTAAAGAATTCCCAGGGAATTACTCTTGTTGACCTGTAACTTGGCTGGACATAGGGGTATGGACCACAAGACTAGTTTGAATGGGCAAGAGTCAGATTTCAGTTACCTTCATTTTGTCAAAGGAGATTACCTGTATGGAGAAACCATAGACCTAAAAATCTTGATGTTTGCCATCTGATCTGCTGCTTGCCTGATGGTCTTAGCCATCAGCACTGAGAGTATTTGCCTGCAGGTGTACGTGAGTAGGGTTTAGAGAGCCAGGCAATCAGAACCAAAAAAAGGATATTAATCAAATAGAGATGATTAGGCAAAAAGTCAGTCTTTCAAAGGTTGATAAAAAGACAACTCCAGATTCATTAATGAAGAGAAGGAATTTACAGACATATTGATAGAGAAATCCAGTAGCTTCCACTTGAGAGTCAGATAATGATGGAGTCCTGCAGTGGCAGAGACACCTAAGCAATGGGGTAAGGGGTGGGAAGGCAGAAGGCAGGGTGACAAATAGTACAAGGATGACTCTGCTACTGGGGAGTTCATGAAAATTCTACACTGAACACCTCAGAAGGCTAATTATGGATCCAGAGGATATTTAAATACATAATGGGATGATCTGGCACAAATGTTTTAAATTCTTGTAAGAACTATTTAACAGTGATATTAATACTGAGGCTTAATCAATTAGTATTTGAAGTTGGTCTGCAAATTTGAAAAAACACAGCTGTATAAATTAGCTCCTCAAGACCCTTCAGAATCCTCACTCCTTCTCCCTTCCTTGTGCATATGATGAAGTGGGCCCAGAAAGCTGGAGTGGCTGGCCTGAGGTCACACAGCTAATTGAGACAAAAATCAGGACTAGAAGACAGCCTCTATGATTCCCATTGGTGGGTCTCTATCCATTTACAATAATTTGTACCTTGTGTTTTGGCAGAGGTCAGGCTTGTACCTAAAAGAAATGTGAAGACCATGTTTTCTAGATTCATAAGACTTACCCAGGGGTACTTTTTCAAAATAGATCTGCCTGGAGCCCAGCATAGAACTTGAGAGGCAGAATTCTGGGGGTGGGAGAACAAGGCCTCAGGAAAGTGTATTTCCAAAAAAACTTAAGTGTTTCTGATGACCTGCCCCATTCTGTGTAAGGATGTAGCTTTAGGCTTTGGTTGGCAGGTGAGATTGTTTCCAGGTATCTACATACTTCAGTTAGGTAAGGCTTTTGTCTGAAGCCCTACTTGACTAAGTAGCTTCCTGACTGGTCCATGTGTGGGACACCCTCACTAGAAATTCCATGGACCCGTTCTTTGTATTGAAAGTAACCATATTGAAGGTGCAGCATTATCCATTAGGTTGGCTCCTCCAACTATCTGCAGTCCAGAAAATTGTACAACGATACCCAGTTCAAGACATCTCATGTACTGATCTTCTGGTACCAGGCTATTGGTATTTACTGAAAGGTGAGGGTAAGTTAAATGTACCTAATTATAATCAGGAGGGAAACTAGGCCTAGGGAAGTGAGTTTATCTTGTCTAGTTGAATATAATGGGGCTCCTAAAATAGTACCTGGAATATGTTAGGTGCTCCATAAATGTTGACTTCATGAGTGAAAGGGAGTCCTATATTGAGTGCCAACTATGAAATAGCTGTACTTAACATATCTTGAGTCACTAAGTGTCCTCTTGCTGGAATTGTGGTTGGATTCTGCATATAGTTTGGATTCATCCAGTAAAACTCCACAGGGCCTAATGTATGATGATAAATCATAACCCTCCTAGGTGTTCAGAATCAATTTCACACCTCATCTGTTATCATGAGCAGAATGTGAGAAAGTCCTTTCATCGTGGTAATACATCAGCTCACACAAATAAAAAAAAAAAAACGCCTGAAGATCAGAAAAGGGAACAGTGTTACAGTCCATGGTGCTTAATCAGCTACCCAGACATTGATGGATTTCAGGGGATATTTACATTTGAATCATGGCATCCAGAATGTCTCAAGCAGAACTCATAGTTTATGGACAGCATGGAAGCAGTTTTAAAAAATTATCTGTTAGTGAGAAACCAGATTCCTCTTTATAGAAATATTCTCTAAGTAGAAAAGTGAGAAAAAACTGAGGATAGAGAACTATCTAGATGAGAGGCTGGACTGCCAAAATTTCTCACTGTGTCCGGGACTGATAAGAGTATATTCTCTTGCTGTACCTGTCCAATCTCCCTATTTCTCAATCCAAGAGGCTAAGAAGCCACTCTTAGTTGATCTGAGTTGGCTGAATTGGAACTCAGTATTGCTGATCAAGAGTTTCATTATTTCTCTAGAAAGTTAATTCTAGTAGGTAACAAGATAAAGGGAAGAGAAAATGAGACATCATAGGTTTGGAAAATATCCTGAATTGGGTAGAATTCTGCCTATCTTGTTTCCGGGCAGAATAATATTCAAAGCTATGTGCTGAAGATCATTTCCTTGATGTAATTTTTTTAGAGACAGGCAGGGAGAGAAAGAATTTTTTTGTGAGTGTGGCAAAGATGTTTTTATTAGCTCGTGCATGTACAGATGTAGCAATTTTTAGAACAGGAGAATGATGACATATGCCTAGGAGCTGCCACAGCTCATGTGGTCCTGAGTGGTAGATGGTGTATCTCCGGCTCTGAGCCCGAGGAAGGAGTCTTACCCTGTCTCCCCACATTGGAGCCTGGAGCTGCAGAGAACAAGCATCTGGCCTTCATTGCTATAGTTCAGTGGTTCTCACATTCTAGTGCAACAGATTCACCTGAAGGGTTTGTAAAATTAAAACAACACTGCCTCCAGTGCTTTATTTTTTCTCCCCCCAGGAAATCTGGAAAGGGACCTGAATAGTCACATTACAACAAGCAAGAATCTTTTTTTTAAGTTTTTTTAATGTTTATTTTTGAGAGAGTAGGGGAGGGGCAGGAAGTGGGAGAGGGAGACACATAATCCAAAATAGGCTCCAGGCTATAAGCTGTCAGCACAGAGCCCTATGCAGGGCTCAAACTCACGGACTGAGAGATCATGACCTGAGCTGAAGTCGGACACTTAACCAACTGAACCACCCAGATGCCTTGGGAGAGAGAATCTTAAGCAGGTTCTATGACTGACACGTGTCTTGATTTCACAACCGTGAGATCATGACCTGAGCCGAAATCAAGAGTCAGACACTTGACTGAGCCATCCGGGTTCCCCATCAACTGAGATTTTTGGGCCATATGTATCAAATCACTTTGATGATAATGTAGGTGTTTGTGCCTCAACTTTCTGGATCTGAACCTCTGGGTTTAAAGCCAAGGACACTGCACTGGGACAAGTATCCTCAATATATCTTATTCATGCTCAAGTTGGTAAAGCAATGCCCTATGGAGACCTGGGTTCTAGTTTCAGCTCTGCCCATTCACCTGTGTGTGAATTTGGACACATCATTTACCTGATCCTCAGTTTCCTTATTAAGGAGTAATCATAACATCTTATAGGGCAGACAATGAGGCTCATTTGAGATTAACACAAAAAAAAAAAAACCCAAAATACCTGAGGATGCTTTGAAAAGGTTAAACTTGGTGGGGAGTTGGGGAATTGAGGTGGATTTTTGAGCATTTATTCTAACTTTATCAGGAGTCCATGATCTACTAAAAACCACAATGACAAAGGAGGAATGCAATCCTTCTAAGAGACCAGAGCAGTAGTTATCAACTATGGTTATAAATAAGAATCATCTGGGGAAATTTTAAATTTACCTAAGCCAGGTCCCCATCCCAGAGAGAGTTAACTTTAGAGAATACAGAAATGGGGGTTGGGCCTTGGCAGCTCTTATGAGAAGTGTTCTAGCTTCCAGGCCTCTGGACGAATGGCTGACCCATTTGTCTCTCAAGCTTCTTGGCACTCCAGTATTCTTCCAACACATTAGAAAAAAAAAGTTTACTTATTTATTTGGAGAGAGAGAGAGTGAGTGAGTGGGAGGAGGGGCAGGGGCAGAGAGAGGGATAAAGAGAACCCCAACCACGCTCTATGCTGTTAGTGCAGAGCCCAAGACAGAGTTCCATCCCACGTACTGTGAGATCATGACCTGAGCTGAAGTCAAGAGTCAGACGTTTAACTGACTGAGCCACCCAGGAGTTGCCATTTCTTTTTATCTAAGTTATTTAGGCTCATATCTGTTGCTTGTAACCAGAAAACCTTAACTGACATCTCCTTAGCCAGTTAACTCCACAAACAGGGACGGTGGGTGTCTTTTTTTTACTTCTAGATCTTGAGCAACAAGCACAGTTCTTGACACAGAGTAGAGCTGAGAAATTGACTTAACAAACCGAGAGCTACCCGAATACTGGTCTTAACTGGGATAGATTAAATCTAGGTTTCCTTGCAGCAAAGAGATAATGCATATAAAGTTCCTGGCATTTATATGTGGACACTCATGGAATGACTATGGTGGTGTTTTTTGAACACTGAGGAGATACAAAGGTGAGTAAGACTTAACTGGATTTACCTATAAAATTTTATTTACTGCAAAGAATGAAAGTTTTTGTTGGAAAACAAAAAATGTTCATTCACTTATGTGTTGTCTGTGACCTATTTTGTGCTATGATGGCAGAATTAAGTAGTAGCAATTGTATGGTCTGCAAAAGCTAAAATATTTACTATCTGGTTCTTCATGGAAAAAATTTGTCTCCTGGTCTAAAGGTCTAGATTCAATAGCTGCACTTTCTACCCCTTCTACCCTGCTCCGAACCTCAGGAGGCTGCCCTGTCTAGTAGAGCCTATGGTAGATGTTCTCACTGTGTGCCCTGAGATCAGCATCTTACCTGCATCACTGGAGATCTTCTGGCAAATTCTTGAGCTCCACCCCAGGCCAGAAAACTTGGGGGCGGGGGAGGAACATTTTTAAAAAGTTTCTTTTAATGTTTATTTATTTTTGAGAGAGAGAGAAAGAGACAGACAGAGACAGAGTGTGAACAGGGGAGGGGCAGAGACACAGAGACAGAATCTCAAGCAGGCTCCAGGCTGTCAGCACAGAGCCTGATGTGGGGCTCAAACTCACAAACCATGAGATCATGACCTGAGTTGAAGTTGGACACTCAGCTGACTGAGCCACCCAGGTGCTCCAGGAATATTTAACAGTCCTTAGGTGATCCTCATGTGAAGTGTGAGACCCACTGGTATATAGCAATTTGTTTCCTTGCCCTTCAGCTTCTGGGGGGAGGGAGGAAATGGAACAAGATGAAGTAGTTATTCTTTTTCCCATACTGTGGGGTTATTTCTTTAATTGAAATGCCTAAGCTCCTGTAAGGCAGCCTTCTCTCTATTCATTAGGTACAAAAATTCTCTCTTCCTACCTCTTTCAGGCCTAGGAATGTTTACAGATGCCAATAGGTCTTTGAGGGTGCTGGAGGCAGAGAAGATTTGGGGACGGCACCTGAATATTCACACTGCTTTGTTTCTGTGCTGAGAATGTGGTCTTGTTACTACTAAGTTGGAGAGCCTGAGTAGACTAATATCTTTTTTTTTAAGCTTATTTATTTTGAGAGAGAGAGAATCCCAAGCAGGCTCCACATTACCAGCTCAGAGCCCAATGCAGGCTCAATCTCTTGAACCATGAGATCATGACTTGAGCTGAGATCAAGAATTGGTGGCTTAACCAACTGAGCTATCCAGGCACCCAAGACTGATACTTTTAAGTATTTCTTGTAATTCTTCCTCAAGAATATTTTATAAGCCCAGACATAAAAGGACAATCATGTGGCAGAATCCTCTCTGGCTTAGTATCTGTGTGGAGGAATCCTCCACATCTACATATTTTGTTAAGAAATGGGGGATTCAGGAAGAAGAGCCAACACTTTTTCCATCAATTCTTGGCTAGATAAATTGGCTCCTTACCATGCTGAGAGAGCCTTGCTGATAGTCCAGGCTGCAATGCCTCTACTGGGATTCCCAGAGACGGCTCTATTTACCCCATCAGAACCCTCATCGCACTGTATTGTTTTTGTCTATTTGTATCTGACCCCCCATGAGACCACAGGCCATTTAGGGTGTACAGGTACTGTACTTATTTTTATTGTGTCCACCATTCAATCCCCAGATCCTTGCACAATACCAGGCACATGGTAGATATTTGATTAATGTTTAAAATACTGCATTAAATTGATTATCAGTGTGTCTAGGGTGGAGGGTGGCAATTATAACATAAGGAAGTTGGGGTCAGAACTTGAAGGCCATTAAGCCTAACAAAACATTGAATTTGATGAGTGGGCAGGAGAGTGCTAGACAGTAGAATAAGAGAATAATAAACATCAAACTGTATTCCTTGCTCCCCTCTCAGCAGAGCAATGGAGATGAATGGAGTATAATCAGTAAAATCATTAGCAGGGTGATAACCAGGATCTCCTCATGCTAGGAGCTGGAAAGTAACCAGGGGGTATTCTCTTCTCCCAGCTTCTATGCTTTTCAGATCACTGTTCCTTTACTGCTGAGGACAGAATAAGTGATGTTCAAACCAGCTGACCCCAGTGTCTTTTTGGAAAGGAGATGAGATCTCTGAGGGAGAGAGGGAATAAGAAAGGGAGCAGAAACAGCAAGTTGTATCCGTTCATCCCAGTCCTTTGGCAGTAGATGAGCAGTTTCAGGAAGCACTGAGATTTGGAGTCTGAGTTTGGGCTTTATTTTTGTTATGTTGTTTATTATTTTTTGAGTAGAGTTGACACCCAACATTAAATGAGTTTCAGGGATATAACAGAGAGAGTCAACAAGTTTGTACATCATGCTATGCTCACCACAAGTGTAGCTACCATTTGTCACCATACAACACTATTACAATATCATTGACTACATTCCCTCTGCTGTATCCTTGATTCCTGTGACTTATTTATTCGTTAGCTGGAAGCCTGTACTTCCTACCTCCCTTCACCCATTTTTCCCATCCCCCACATCCTCTCCTCTCTGGCAACCATCAGTTTGCTTTCTGTATTGATATGATTTTGCTGTTTGTTTTGTTTTTTTAGATTGCACATGTAAGTGAAATCATGGTATTTATCTTTCTCAATCTGACCTATTTCACTTAGCATAATATTCTTTAGTTCTATTCATGTCACAAATGGCAAAAAAAAAATTACATCTTTTTTATGGCTGAGTGATATTCCCTTGTATATATATATTTCCCATCTTTACCAATTCATCTATTAATGACCACTTGGATTGCTTCCCTATCTTGGTTATTATAAATAATGCTGCAAATATATCTATCCTAATTAGTGATTTTGTGTTTTTTTTAAAAAACCTTTTATTAAAAAATTCTTGTTGGGACACCTGGGTGGCTCAGTTGGTTAAACATCTGACTTCAGGTTATGATCTCACAGCTCACGAGTTCAATTCCTGCATTGGGCTCTGTGCTGACAGCTCAGAGCCTGGAGCCCTTGGGGGGATTCTGTGTCTCCCTCTCTCTCTGCCCCACCACCACTCATGTTCTGTTTCTCTCTCTCAAAAACATTTAAGAAAATAAAAATGCTTGTTTATTTTGAGAGTGTGTGCATAAGTGGGGGAGGGGCAGAGAGAAAGAGGGAGAAGGAGAGAGAGAATCTTAAGCAGGTTCCATGCTATCTGCATGGAGCCTGATAGGGGGCTTGATATCACAAACTGTGAGATCAGGACTTGAGCCACAATCAAGGTTCAGAAGCTCAACTGACTAAGCCACCTAGGTGCCACAGGGTTTTTGTTTTCTTTGGGTAAATATGCAGCAGTGGAATTATTGGCTTATACAGTATTTCTATTTTTAATTTTTTGAGAAAACTCCATATTCCAGAGTGGCTGTACCAATATACATTCCCATCAACAGTGCACAAGGGGTTCATTTTTCCCACATATTTGCCAACACTTCTTATTTCTTACTTTTTTTTATTCTAGCCATTCTAGCAGGTTTAAGGTGATCTGTCATTGTGGTTTTGATTTGCATTTTCCTGATGATTGATGTTAAGCATCTTTTCATGTATCTGGCCCTCTGTATGTCTCCTTTGGAAAATGTCTATTCAAGTCCTTTGCTCATTTTGTATCGGGTTATTTGTTAGCCTTTTGTTGTTGTTGTTGTTGTTGTTGTTGTTGCTGTTATGTAAGTTCTTTGTATATTTGGGATATCAACCCTTTATCAAATATGTCATTTGCAAATAACTTCTCCCATTAAGTAGGTTGTATTTTTGTTTGTGGTTTCCTATGCTGTGTAATAGCTTTTTAATTTTGGTATAGTAGCAATAGTTTATTTCTGCTCTTGTTTCTCTTGCCTTAGGAGATATATCTAGAAAAATGTTGCTACGGCCAATGTCAAAAAAATTACTGTCTATGTTCTCTTCTAAAAGTTTCATGGTTTCAATTCTGACATTTAGGTTTTTTAAAAAATGTTTATTTACTTAGAGAGAGTGAGCATGTGTGTGAGTTGGGGAGAGGCAGAGAGAGGGAGAGAGAGAATCCCAAGAAGCTCCACACTGTGGAGCAAAATGTAGGGTTCCATTTCACAACCATGAGATTATGACCTGAGCCAAAGTCAAGAGTCCGACACTTCAAAGACTCACATTTAGGTCTTGAATTCTTTTTCGGTTTATTTTCGTCTATGGTGTAAAAAAGTGATCCAGTTTCATTTTTTCTCCATGTGGCTGTCCAGTTTTCCCAGCACATTTTATTTAGGTTTTTAAAAATTAATTTTTAAATATACATCCAAGTTAGTTATCAGATAGTGTAACAATGATTTCTGGAGTAGATTCCTAATGACCCTTACTCATTTAACCCACCCCCTCTCCCACAACTCCTCAAGCAACTCTGTTTGTTCTCTATATTTAAGAGTTTCTTTTGTTTTGTCCCCTTCCCTGTTTTTATATTTTTGCTTCCCTTCCCATATGTTCGTCTGTTTTGTATCTTAAATTACTCATATGAGTGAAGTCATATGATATTTGTCTTTCTCTGACTAATTTCACTTAGCATAATACCTCCAGTTCCAAACACATAATTGCAAATGGCAAGATTTCATTCATTTTGATTGCCGAGTGATACTCCATTATATATGTATACCACGTCTTCTTCATCCATTCATCCATAGATGGACATTTGGGCTCTTTCCATACTTAGGCTATTTTTGAGAGCACTGCTATGAACATTGGGGTGTATGGGCCTCTATGAAACAGCATACCTGTATCCCTTGGATAAATACTTTGTAGAGCAATTGCCGTGTTGTAGGGAAGTTCTATTTTTAATTTTTTGAGGAACCTCTATACTCTTTTTCCAGGGTGGCTGCACCAGTTTGCATTCCCAATAGCTATGCAAAAGAGATCCTCTTTCTCTGCATCCTCACCAACATCCGTTGTTGCCTGAGTTGTTAGTGTTAGCCATTCTGACAGGTGTGAAGTAGTATCTCATTATGGTTTTGATTTGTATTTTTCTGATAATGAGTGATGTTGAGCATTTTTTTCATGTGTCTCTTAGCCATCTGGATGTCTTCTTTGGAGAAGTGTCTATTCATGTATTTTGCCCATTTCTTCCCTGGACTATTTGGGGTTTTTTTGGGTGTTAGGTTTGATAATCTTTTTTAATAGATTTTGGATACTAACCCTTGATCTGATATGTCATTTGCAAGTGTCTTCTCCCATTCTATCAATTGCCTTTCAGTTTTGTTGATTGTTTCCATCGCTGTGCAGAGGGTTTTTATCTTGATGAGGTCCCAATAGTTCATTTTTTGCTTTTGTTTCCCTTGCCTCCAGTGGTTTGTTGAGTGAGAAGTTGCTGCAGCAGAGGTCAAAGAGGTTTTTACCTGCTTTCTCCTCTAGGATTTTTGATGGCTTCCTGTCTTTTGTTTAGGTCTTTCATCCATTTGAGTTTATTTTTGTGTATGGTAGAAGAAGTGGTCCAGGTTCATTTTTCTGCATGTCACTGTCCAGTTTTCCCAGCATCATTTGCTGAAAAGGCTGTCTTTATTCTGTTGGATATTCTTTCCTGCTTTGTCAAAGATTAGTTGGCCATATGTTTGTGGGTCAATTTCTGGGTTCTCTGTTCTGTTCCATTGACCTATGTGTCTGGTTTTGTACCAGTACCATACTGTCTTGATGATAACCGATTTGTAATACATATTGAAGTCCAGGGTTGTGATGCCTCTGGCTTTGATTTTCTTTTTCAAGATTGCTTTAGCTATTTGACATCTTTTCTGGTTCCATACAAATTTTAGGATTGATTGTTCTAGCTCTATGAAGAATGCTTATGTTATTTTGATAGGGATTACATTGAATACGTAGATTGCTTTGGGTAGTATTAACATTTTAACAATGTTTGTTCTTCTAATCCAGGAACATGGAATATTTTTCCACTTTCAGTGTCTTCTTCAATTTCTTTCTTTCTTTTTTTTTTATAAATAGTATATTCTCAAGTTGGTTTCCATATAACACCCAGAGCTCATCCCCACAAGTGCCCTCCTCCATGCCATCACCACCCTTCCCCTCCCCCCCATACCCATCAGTCCTCAGCTTGTTCTCCACATTCAAGAGTCTCTCATGGTTTGCCTCCCTCCCTCTCCCCCCTATACAATGTAGGCATGCTCAGCCTTTCATTTGTGTTTTCTGATTACTGAGGCTAAGACTTTCAATACTATGTTGAATAACAGTGGTGAGAGTGGGCATCCCTGTCGTGCTCCTGACCTTAGGGGGAAAGCTCTCGGTGTTTCCACATTGAAGATGATATTAGCGGTGGGTCTTTCATATATGGCTTTTATGATATTGGGTTATAATCCTTCTATTCCTACTTTCTTGAGAGTTTTTATGAAGAAAAGATGCTGTATTTTGTCAAATGCTTTCTCTGCATCTATTGAGAAGATCATGTGGTTGTTGTCCTTTTATTGATGAGATATATCACATTGATTGTAGATATTGAACCAGCCCTGCATCCCAAGTATAAATTGCACTTGGTCGCCATGAATAATTATTTCAATGTATTGTTGGATCCGGTTGGCTAGTATCTTGTTGAGGATCTTTGCATCCATGTTCATCAGGGAAATTGGTTGGTAGTTCTTTTTAGTTGGCCCTTTGTCTGGTTTTGGAATCAAGGTAATGCTGGCTTCATAGAATGAGTTTGGAAGTTTTTCTTCCATTTATATATATATTTGAAACATCTTCAAAAGAATAGGTATTAATTCTTTAAATGTTTTATAGAATTTCCCTGACAAGCCATCTGGCCCTGGACTCTTGTTTTCCTGGGAGATTTTTGATTACTAATTCAATTTAGGCTCTTTCCATAATTTGGCTCTGCTATTATTGTTGATAGCTCTGCTATAAACATCGGGGTACATGTGCCCCTATGAATCAGCACTTCTGTATCCTTTACAGCACTTCTGTAAATTCCTAGTAGTGGTATTGCTGGATCATAGGGTAATTCTATTTTTAATTTTTTGAGGAACCTCCACATTGTTTTCCAGAGTGGCTGCACCAGTTTGCATTACCACCAACAATGCAAGAGGGTTCCCCTGTTTCCAGATCCTCACCAACATCTGTGTTTCCGGAGTTGTTAATTTTAGGCACTCTGACCAGCCCAGCACCATTTATTGAAGAAACCGTCTTTTCTCCATTGTATATTCTTGCCTCTTTTGTCATAGATTAATTAACCACGTAAGCATAGGTTTCTAGGCTATCCTGTGCCATCTATGTGTCTATTTTTGTGCCAATACCATACTGTTTTGATTACCATAGCTTTGTAGTACAGTTTGGAATCTGTGAACATGATGCTTCCGGATTTGTTCTTCCTCAAGATTGCTCTGACTGTTCAGGGTCTTTTGTGGTTCCACCCAAATTTTATGAGTACTAGTTCTGGTTCTGCACAAAATGCTATTGGTATGTGGTAGGAATTGCACTGAATCTGTAGCCTGTTTTGGGTAGTGTGGACATTTTAACAAAATTCCTCTAATCGATGAACATGGTATACTTTTCCATTGATTTTTGTCATCAGCAATTTCTCTCATTAGTCTTATAGTTTTCAGAGTGCAGGTCTTTAACTTCCTTGGTTAAATTTATTCCAAGTCATTTTGTTCTTTTTGATGCAATTGTAAGTGGGATTGTGTTCTTAATTTCTCTTTTTGCTACTTTATTATTAGTGTATGGAAATGTGACAGATTTCTATATATTCATTTCCTGAAATTTTATTGAGTTCATTTATATTCAGTTTTTTTGGTAGGGTATTTATGGGTTTTCTCTATATAGTATCATGTAATCTACAAATAGTTTTACTTCTTCCTTACCAGTTGAGATGTCTTTTATTTCTTTTTCTTGTGTGCTTACTGAACTAGGATTCTAGAACCATGTTGAATAGTACTGGTAGGAGAGGGCATCTTTGTCTTCATCCTGATTTTAGATGAAAAAGTTTCAGCTTTTTACTGTTGAGTATGATATCAGCCATGATTAGCTTTCATTATGTTGACATATGTTCCCTGTATGTTCACTTAGTTGAGAATCTTTATCATAAATGGATGCTGCATTTGGTCAAATGTTTTTTATGCATCTATTAAGATGACCATAGAATTTTTATCCTTCATTTTGTTAATGTGCTGTATCACGTTAATTGATTTGCAGATATCAAACCATCCTTGCATCCCTGCAATAAATCCCACTTGACTGTAGTAAATGCTCCTTTTACTACATTGCTGAATTTGGCTTACTATTATTTTGTTGAAAATTTTTGCACCTGTATTCATCAGGGATATTGGCCTCTAATTTTATTTTTTGTAGTATTTTCATCTGGTTTTGAGACCAGGGAATGCTGGCCTCATAGAGTGATTTGGAAGTGTTGCTTTCTCTTAAAATTTTTTGGAATAGTTTAAGAAGGATAAATATTAACTCTTCTTTAAACGTTTGGTAGAATTTACCTGTGAAGCCATCTGGTCCTGGACTTTTGTTGGATGGGAATTTTTTGATTACTTATTCAATGTCATTACTAGCAATTGGTCTGTTCAGATTTTCTACTTTTTCTTGATCCAGTCTTGGAAGATAGTATGTTTCAAGGATTTTATTCATTTATTCTAGGTTGTCTGATTTGTTGAAATAAATTTTTGTCGTAGTCTCATAGTCCTATATATTTCTGTCATGTTGGTCATAACCTCTCCCCTTTAATTTATGATTTCACTTATTTGAGTCCTCTGTCTTTTCTTGGGGAATATGGCTAATGGTTTACCAATTTTGTTAATATTTCAAAGGACATGCTCTTAGTTTCATTGATCTTTTTTCAATTCAAAGTTTATTTACTTATTTTGAGAAAGAGTAGAGTGAGGGGGGTAGAGGGGGAGGGAGAGAGAATCACAAGAAGGCTCTGCACTGTTAGCATGGAGCTTGTTGTGGGCTCAAACCCAAGAATGCTGAGCCAAGTTGAAGAGTTGGACACATAACCAACTGAGCCACCCAAATGTCCCTTTTCAAATTTTTTCTTAGTTTTGATTTCATTTATTTTCACTCATATTTATTATTTCCTTATTTCTACTAACTTCAAGCTTTGTTCTTTTTGTAGTTCCTTTAGGTATAAGGTTAGATTGTCAGAGATTTTTCTCGTTTTTTTTTGAAGTAGTCTAGTATTGTTATAAATTGCCCTTTTAGAACTGTTCTTGAAATATCCTGAAGATTTTGGAACATTGTGTTTCTATTTTCATTTGTGTCCATATTTTTTTCATTTCTTTTTTGATTTCTTCCTTGACCTATTGGTTGTTTAGTAGAATGTTGTTTTGCCTTCATGTTCCTGTTTTTTTTTTTTTTCCAACTATTTTTGTCTTGTAATTAATTTATGGTTTCATGCCATTGTTGGGAAAGTTGCTTGATAGGACTTCAATCTTCTTAAATTTGTTGATACTTGTTTTGTGGCCTAATGTGATCTATTCTGGAGAATGTTTCCTGTACATTTGAAAAGAATGTGTGTTCTGTTGTTTTCTGGATGGAAATTTCTGTATGTATCTGTTAAGTCCATCTGATCTATTGTGTCATTTGAATCCTCTGTTTCCTTACTGATTTTCTGTCTGGATAATCTATTAATTGATGTAAGTGGAGGTGTTAAAGTCCCCTACTATATTCATATTCTCTCTTTATGTCAATTTCTCTATGTCGGTTAATAATTACTTAGCTGATCCTCTATTGGGCACATACATATTTATCATTGTAATATCCTCTTGTTGGATTGATCCATTTATCATTCTGTGATGCACTTCTTTATCTATTGCTGTAAAGTTTATTTTGTCTAATATAAGTGTTGCTACCCCATTTTTTTTTTTTGCTTCCATTTGCATGGAGTATCTTTTTCAGTTTGTATGTGTCTTTAGATGTGAAGTAAGTCTTTTGTAGGCAGTATGTATGTGTGTATACGCATGTATACATATATATACTGGCTTTTTAAATCAATTAAGTCACTATATGTCTTTTGATTGGAGGACTTAGTCCATTTACATTTAAAGTAATTATTGATAGGCATGTACTTATTGCCATTTTGTTAATTGTTTACTAATTGTTTTTGTAGTTATTCTGTTACTTTCTCCTCTTGCTCTCTTCCCTTGTGATTTGATGATTATCTTTAGTGTTGTGTTTAGATTCCTTTCTTTCTTTTTCTTTTTTTTGTATTTAATATAAGTTTTCGGTTTGTGGTCACCATGAGGTTCATACATAACACCCTATGTACATAGCAGTCTATTTTAAACTGATGATCACTGAAATTTGAACACATCCCCAAAGCACTATATATTTACTACTCCCTAACTTTTGATGTATGTGATGTCACATTTTAATATTCTTATTTTGTGTTTTCCTTTACTAATTATTATAGATATAATTAATTTTACTATTTTTCAAAAATTTTATTTGTTTTGAGAGAGAGAGAGCATGCATGTGATTGGGGAAGAGGCGGCGGCGGCGGCGGCGGGGGGGGCGGGGGAGGGAGGGAGGGAGAGAGAATCCCAAGCAGGCTCTGCACTGTTAGCACA
The DNA here is from genome assembly GCF_003009895.1 of Hyaena hyaena. Classification (NCBI taxonomy): domain Eukaryota; kingdom Metazoa; phylum Chordata; class Mammalia; order Carnivora; family Hyaenidae; genus Hyaena; species Hyaena hyaena. The sequence goes on from NW_024080887.1 coordinate 1,881,549, forward strand.
AGGCCCCATGTAGGACTTGATCCCATGAACTGTGAGATCATGACCTGAGCCAAAATCAAGAGTAGGATGCTTAACCAACTAAGCCACCCAGGTGTCCCTATTCTTACTACTTTTGTCCTTCAACCTTAATACTATCTTTATAAGTGGTTGATTTACTATCTTTACATTTGCTTTTACCAGTGAAATTTTTTTTCATAATTTTCTTCTTGTTATGGCAATGTATTTTTTGTTTAAGTCTCTTTAACATTACTTGTAAGCCTGGATTAGTGGTGGCAAACTTTTTAAACTTTTGTCTGGGAAGCTCTTTATCTTTCTTTTTTTTTTTTTAAGTTTATTTATTTTGAGAGACAGATAATGTGAGCTGGGAGGGGCAGAGAGAGAGGAAGAGAGAATCCTCAGCAAGGTCCACACTGTCAGCTGAGAGCCCAACAGAGGACTTGGTTCATGAACTGTGAGATCATGACCTGAGTCAAAACCAAGAGTCAGACGTTTAACTGACTGAGCCACCCAGGTGCCCCATATATGTCTTTTAAATTCTGAATATTACCTTTGCTGGGCAGTGTTTTGGTAGAAAGTTTTTTCCTTTTAGTACTTTGAACATATCATTCCACTTCCTTTTGTCCTGCAAGTTTTTGCTGAAAAATCAGCTGATAATCTTATGGATGTTCCCTTGTACATAACTAGTTGGTTTCTCTTGTTGCTTTTAAGACTATTTCTTTATCTTTAAATTTTTATATTTAAATTATTCTATGTCTTGGTGTAGACATCTTTGGGTTCATCTTGTTTGGGGTTCTCTTTGATTCCTGAACCTGGATGTCTGTTTCCTTCCCCCTGTAGGGAACTTTTCATCTATTATTTCTTCAGCTAAAGTTTCTGCCCCCCCCCCCCCCCCCCGCCCCGCTCCTTCTCTCTGTTCTTCTGGGATCCGTATAATGTGAATGTTAGTACACTTGATGTTGTCCCAGAGGTACTTTAACCTAGCTTATTTTTTTTAATTGTTTTTTTCTTTTTTACAGTTCTGTTTAGAGAATTTCTGTTACTGTGTCTTCCACATCACTGACCTATTCTTCTGCATCCTTTAATCTGTTGATTCCTTTTACAGTATTTTTCATTTAAACTATTATATTCTCCAGCTCAGATTGGTTCTTTTTATTGTGTTTTTCATATTTTCTTTGTTGAAATTCTCATTGAGTTTATCCACTCTTTTCCCACATTCAATGAGCATCTTTACTACTATTACTTTGAATTATTTATCAGGTAGATTGCTTATCTCCATTTCATTTAGTTCTTTTTATGTGATTTTTTTTTTTTTTTTTTTTAGTGTTTATTTTTGTGAGACAGAAAGGCAGAGTGCAAACAGGGGAGAGGCACAGAATCTGAAGCAGGCTCCAGGCTTGTAGTGGTCAGCACAGAGCCCAACATGGGGTTCAAACTCATGGACAGTGAGATCATGGCCTAAGCCGAAGTTGGACATTTAACTGACTGACCCAGGCACCCCTCTGATTTTTGTCTTTGTTTGTTTGTTTAGAATATATTCATCTGTCTCTTCATATGATCTGACTCTGTGTTTGTTTCTATGTGGAAACAGATTAGCTATGTCTCCTGGCCTTGAAGGGAGTGGTGTCATGTAGAAAGTGTCCTGTGCCCCCAGAAATGCAATCTCTCTTGGTCATGAGAACCAGTTACTCCAGGGATATATGTGTCCTCCTGTTAATGATGGAGCTGTAAGTGATGCAAGCACAATGGTGGGAATGGCTGGTTGAAGCATGCTGTAGGTCCTGCAGATGTATGCGTGGGTGGGCCTGGCTCCCCGCTCCTTGGGGCAGGGGTCACTTTGGAGGTACATGGCCCTGATCAAGGCTGCCTGTTTGGTGCTACAGGAAGGGAGGTGCTTTGGAGGGGTGTCTGCTAGGAAAGGTGTTGGGGGCAAGGGTGGTCCATGTGGAAACACTGGGGCATAGTAATTGGTGCTCAAGAAGTAGATGGAGAGTGTTAGAACTAGTGCCTACTAGCATTGGCCAGTTAGGATAAAGGAGGGTAAGGAAAAATGTCACCTTTCAGTATTTCTGTTTCCAGGAAAAGTTCCCATGGATCCCTGGTTCTCTGGCATATGCCCTCAAATTAATCAATAAATCTTCCTGTATGGCCCAGGGCTTTTCATTGTTGCCTCTGCTGGATCTTAGAATAAGTGAGATTGTGTGTGTCCCTTTAAAAGTGGATTCTCAGTTTCCTATAGCCCTCTGCCTCTCTAAGTTAAGCTCCATTGATTTTTCAAAACTAAATATTATGGGAGCTCATTTTCTTGGTGCACCAAACCATGTGGTTTGCTGTGTCAGGGATTTGATTTTGACCAGACCACATGCCTGCTCCCCCTACCATTTTTTATTTTTTTTTAAAGTGTGTAAGAGCTGTTTTGTGAGTCTTCAGAGGGAGTTGTTTTATATGTAGTTCCTGCCTTGGTGTGTTCATGGGAAGAGGTGAGTTCAGGATCTTCCTGCTCCACCATATTCCCCTTGCTCTCTATTTCTGAGCCTTTCTGATGTCCTTTGGCTTTATCTTGGTTTCTCAAACCTGTAGGTTCTTTGAAGAGAGAAGAAAGATGATATCTAATCTATTGACCGCTACTAATTTCTTTTGCATTTTCTTAAGTTTTATTGACCACCCTTTTGTATCTACTTCTTTCCTTCTCTTATTATTGAGGTTTTAGACTTTCTCCTTCCTCAACTCATATTCTAGTAGGATTTTAGAAAAGAATGGTGAAAAATGTGTATGTCAATCCATCCTTTTTAAGTGGAAATTGAACTGATGATTTCTTTTTATTTTTCAATAGTTAACTTTGCTATTGTTAGTTATTTGAGTTTGCTAGACTTTCATTAACTAGAGACATTTGGTTTCATCTTGGAAGACCCATAAAGATATTTTTCAAGTTTAAGAATTTGTCTTTAAAAGAGTTTCTTCAAGGAGTTGATAACTTCCCATGTTCAAAGCTTGCATGAGTGAGCAATACATCCATTTAAGAGATGGGGTAGAAAGTTTTAAGAATCTGGACTTACCAGCTTGGAGCCAGAGGCCTTTCACATACCCAATAAGTCTGCTATAGAATATTGTTGAACTATAATAGTTGTTAAAAGCCTACATATCTCTCCAAGTCCTAGTTGTCAGGTCTCCTGTGCTCTGCATTTATGTATCTATAGTCATAGGGTATTTTCTCTGGGTATGTCTCTGGGTATTTTCTCCTCTTTCCTGAGATTCCATGTTAATCTGCCTCTTCTTCTGTCTACCTCTTATATTTCTTTGTCCACTTAAAATATTCTCATATAGCTGCTTCTGTAATAGCATGGTGTGTTCCTTGTATCATTTCAGTTTTTACTACTCCAGAGACTCTATAGCTATGAAAGATTTTAGAAATCATCTAGTGGCTTCAAACTTGTATTCTACAGATTAAAAAAGATGCTTTTTTAAAAAAACAAAATCTTAGGGAAAAGGCTAGCATGTGAAACAGGATGAGAGCTACTCTGTAGGGAAGTAAATTTGACCATATCCACCTCAGGCAGATAGTTTAAACACCACTGATCCTTTTTAACTCTCATTTTAAACACAAGTCTCTGAGTCCCTGAGAGGGAAAGAATTTGCACAAGGTCATCAAGTAGATTAGTCCAGGATTTGAATCAAGGCCTTCTTATACAGTAGCAGTTGCTCTAGATGGACAAATCATGACACCTGAAGGGTGATTGTGGAGACTCTATAGTTAATGGTCAAACAGTGGCTGCCTCCTATTAACTGGGCTATCTCCTTTGTTGGAAGCCTCACAACCTTGCACTCTGTCTATAATCTTGTATGAAAAATTATAATAATAATTCTTCCTGAAATAGCCTGCTTCCTGCCCCAGTATCTGTATACTGCTGGCTTGTTAATTTTAGTTTGTGAGACCTACTTTAGTTTCAGAGACCTAGTGATGACCACTATCATGCCAGGCTTCTTTGCTGTTCAATAGATGCTAATAAACCATAATCTGCCATCCTAACAATCACTGCTGCCTGAACCAAAATGCAAGGGCAAAGATTACTTTGGTCTGAATTGGATTTGAAAAGGCTGAAAGAACAGGCTTTGAGTGTGCAGTGGAAATGCCAGTTGAATATTAATTATAGCGACACTGCTGGTCTGCGGAAGGTACAATGGTTCGGCAATGAGCACCAGAGAGGGACGACTGAATGCACACAAGATGCTTCTACATGTGGAATCCAGGAATGTGGCTTCAAACAGAGTCCAGGGAGCCTCGGGTAGTTTTCTGCAGCTTTCCTGGTTTTCAGAGGTCTTTCTGGCCTTCTAATTTCCTCTTTTTATTTACTTCTCAAAATCACCAGGATGACTTGGCCAGGAGCTATCTTAAGGGCAGGTTTTAATTAGTGGCTTGGGGATTCAGAAAGTGGCAGTGAGGTGGATTGGGGTTCCATAATCTTTCTGCCCCACGGATTATTTCCCACATTTTAGGAATTAAATACTCCTGTCTACTATGATCCAGACACATAATTACAACCGTTCTCTTTACTTGGTGGATATCTACACATAAACACACAGAGCCTTAATAGCATGGGGTGGGAGTGGGCGGGGATAGTGGTTTGCTTATGGATGTACCAAGCTGTAGGCAAGTAATAATTTCCATATACCTCAACCCCTGGCAAACGTTTAAATTATGTATATTGAATAATTTCCTACAGATCTAACTGCCTGATAGATTGTGTGACTAATTGTTTCTTTCCACTTAAAATGGGAGCCTCCTGGTAGGCTGTATGTTTTGGTGCAATTATGATGCCCAGACCAGGGTTGAGGCCATTTTAGCCCCCTGAAGAGTGTGCTAATTGTCCTGAAGTATGTTGCCTGGTGGGTGCCTCATTGCTGTAGTGGTTTTAATGGAACTTCTAATTAAAAATAAGAAGAGAGGCAGGGCTAGGTGCATTTCTCCCTCATCAGGGGTTTAGGCAGGGCCCCTTTGAGCATGGCAATGTGAGCCTTCCCATAGTGGGAGCCAGCTAGGGGAGAAATTAGTGTGCTTCTGGTATGGTTTGTCTAGTAGGCACAGACAGGCTGTTGGAGCTGTAATTAGAGCTAGGGCAATGTCATCATGTCTTCCAGGGTGCCAGTCCTTCTCCCAGGCTCTGTGTCCGGGTTTGGGAGGTGTGCCTATGGAGAAGCTGGGAGGAAAAGAGGCTGGAAAGCTTAGGTGGGTGGAGGTACAGATGAGGCCTTGAGGGAGTTTGTGAGACAGAACTGTGGAAAATTACATGATGTGCTATTTACCAAAAACCAGGCTTTCCTGGTTGTTAGTTACAGTGGGCTGGGAATCTGGTCTGGATTTGGAATACTGTTCCTACCTCTTATTAATAGTGCATCTTTGTATAAACTACCTAACTTTTCTAAGTCTCAGTTTGCTTACTTGTAAAATGGAAATAAAAATACCAATTAAAATTTTGATGCTATTTTGGTGTTATGGACATAGAATACAAGAATGTGTACATCTCACATGGACAGTAATTTTTTTTCTCCTATGTGGGCCTCCACTTTCCCATTGCTCTACTTCCTTCTACCCAGACTGGTGTTACCAGAAACATTAGCAGAATGGAAACATAAATGCTTTATTTATAACTGAGCCCAATGGCCCAAAGTAGAAAAGGGAAAAGGGAGCAAAAGAGAGGTTGGTCATCCCTGTGGGGTGAACCTTAGCTTAGTTGTGCTGTTTGACCTCAAGGAAGGAGGAAATGGAAGAGAGAGAGAGGAGTCAATAATGTGTCTGGAGCCATTTTTAAGATTAGGCCCTCAAGAACCACTGATTTTCCTGGAACACTGACCATTGTATCATCTTCTGATCTTTGCCTTTAGGAAGAGAAGGAGGATGAGGCCAAGGCAGAGACCTCTTGGCATGAGGAGAGGCAGAGGAAATATCTCTCCCTACCTCTGCATCCTGGATTTCTAGTCAGGAGTAGATGAGAAAACATTTTTATTTCCTGAAAACATTCTTATGAGCTGGTCCACTACTATCATTGGCCAAGGGTTGGTTCTATCCCTAGGATGAATCATTTGGGACCTGTCACCTCAGGCTCTAGCATTCTAGCAGGATGATTAAAAAAAGAAAAAGATCTGAGTAACTAGAAATGTCTGTATTGAGTTCTGTAAGTAATGTGCAGAGAGCTTTGGGAGTTCAGTGACTAGGGATAGCTTTTTGGAAGAAGTGGTCTTCAGAGGGCTAAATTTGAGATTCAAGCCATGAGCAGGCATTTTAGATAGAGGAGATGGCTCAAACCAAAGGCATAGAGGTTGGAAATTATAAAATGTAGTTATATAATGGCAAGCAATTAGGTTTCCTTGAACATGGGCTCTGAACCTGGCAAGGAAGATCAGGGCCAAGTGATGGAGGTCCAGTATATACCTGGCTCAGGAGTTGGGGCATAAGTAGAGCACACAGCTCTTATTTCCTTTGGGGGTTATCTTAATATACTTCAGATTTCTTTTCTAACACCTGTTTACTCTTCCTGCTCACCATCCCCAAGCTGTATTTGTGATTTGCTAATACTTAGCCAGTCAGCAGGTCTCCAATTGACTTACTAGTGCCTTTAATTATCCTTTAAAAGAGATGATTAGTCTGGTTTCTAACACATCTACTTGAAAAAAGATTTCTTATTGATAGGTTGAGTGAAAGCTTCAAGGACATTTAAGAGTAAACTGAGTATGTGTTCTCCCAGGCAAGAATCATGAATTCAGAAAAATCTGGGGGCCTTAAAAGTCTCTGGCCAATCCCCTAATTTTACAGATGGAGAAAGAGAGAGGAAGAAAACTTTCACAATAAGAAATCTGTAGATTTGGGGGCCCAGATCTCCCGACTCTAAATTCAGTCAGGACTCTTTTCACTATATTGTGGAAGGAGTGTAGCTTAATGGTTAATATTTTGGACCCTGAAGTTGGGCAACTTGGGGTTGGATTTCAGGTTTTAGCCACACACTTGCCTGTTGACTTTGGGTAAGTTATCAAACATCAGTTTACTGCTCTATATAATGGAACAAGGAAGCCAAATGGAAAAACACATTAGCATTTGCAGGGAACCAAAAAAAGAAGGTATATTCTGTTTGTCCTATCGCAAGAGCTGATGGCAAGGTCATCACTTCCAGGGCGTGAAGCAAGGGCTTTCTAAAGAAAGGGTCTTCTGGTCAGAGGTGTCTATCCCCTACCCGTCTGCTCTGGCCTGCCACCCTGCCTAAACTCCCATGCCTGCTTACTCTTTAGTACCCAAAGAAGAGATGAGTTATGAAAATCTCTCATTAGGTCATGATATTCATTAAGACCATGCCCTGAAAGACATCCTCTGATTATTCTGAGCCAACTGATTGCTTTTACCAAATGGGCCCATTCAACTATTAAGGATGCCCCATAGGTTTTATTTTCAACATGGAATATATCTTCTAAATTACTATCTTCCAGCCACCTGGGGCAAGGTCATGAGGTATCTGAGGGTAGCAGAGGTGATTCTCCTTCTCTGTCAAGTTCACCCTCGTCTGAACCATGTATTGCCTATCTGGTTCCTTGTTCTTTAAAAAGAAATGCTTGGGGGCGCCTGGGTGGCTTAGTTGGTTAAGCGTCCGACTTTCGCTTAGATCATGATCTCGCGGTTCGTGGGTTCGAGCCCCGCCTCAGGCTCTGTGCTGACTGCCAGCTCAGAGCCTGGAGCCTATTTCAGAGTCTGTATCTCCCTCTCTCTCTGACCCTCCCCTGCTCACACTCTCTCTCTCTCTCTCTCTCTCTCT